>NC_045444.1:100897084-101123676 GCF_002776525.5 Piliocolobus tephrosceles
TTTATTTATTTATTTATTTATTTATTTATTTATTTATTTATTTATTTTTCCCGCTCTGTTCCCCAGGCTGGAGTGCAGTGGTGTGATCTCTGCTCACTGCAAGCTCTGCCTCCTGGGTTCACATAGTTCTCCTGCCTCAGCCTCCCTAGTAGCTGAGACTACAGGCGCCGCCACAACGCCCAGCTTATTTTTTCTATTTTTAGTAGAGATGGGGTTTCACCGTGTTTGCCAGGATGGTCTCAATCTCCTGACCTCATGATCCACCTGCCTCAGCCTCCCAAGGTGCTGTGATTACAGGCGTGAGCCACCGCACCTGGCCCACACTATTATTTTTATATGGTGATTTTGTATTCTGCAATTTATCAGATCCAAAAGCTTTTTGGTGTAATCTTTAGGTTTATTAACATCATATCTGCAAAGAGTGGCAATTTGACTCTCTTGTATCCAATTTGGATGACTTTTATTTATTTCCCTTGACTGGTTGCTCTGGCTGTGGATTCAAGTATTATGTTGAATAGGAGTGGGGAATGTGGGCATTCTTGTCCTGTTCCAGTTTTTAGAAAAAAGACTTTCAGTTTCTTCCCATTATAATTTTAGCTATGTGTTTGTTATATATGGGCTTTATTATGTTGAGACATGTTCCAAGCCTAGAGTTTTTATCATGGATGGATGTTAAATTTTATCAAATACTTTCTCCATGTCTTTTGAGATGATCATGTTTTTTGTCCTTCATTCTTTTAATATGATGTATCACATTTATGCATTTGGTTATGCTGAACCATCCCTATGTCTCTGGAAGAAATCTCACTTGATCATGGTACATTATCTTTTGCATGTGCCATTGAATTTGGTCTGTTAATATTTAGTTGAAGATTTTGGCATCTATGTTCTTCAGGGATATTGACCTGTAGTTTTCTTTCTTCTGTTGTATCCTTATCTGGTTTCGGTATCAGGGTGATGCTGGCTTCAGGAATGAATTGGAGAGAATTTCCTCCTCTTCCATTTTGGGTTTTTTTTTTTTTTTTTTTTTTAATAGTTTGAGGAGAATAGGTTTTTCTTCTAATGTGGCAGTAAAGCCATCAAGTCCTGGGCGTTTTCTTTGTTGGGAGACTTTTTATTACTGATTCTATCTCATCACTCATTATTGGTCTATTCAGGTTTTCTATTTATTCCTGATTCAATCTTGGTAGGCTGTATGTGTCCATTCACCCTAGGTTTTCAGTATGTTAACATACAGTTTTTTATACAAGTCTTTGGTCATCTTGCTTCTGTAGTATCATATAGTTTCCTTTTTCATTCCTGATTTCTATGTTTCTTTTTTTCTTGGTTAGTCTAGTTAATGGTTTATCAATTTTGTTTATCTTTTCAAAAAGACAACTTTTTGTTTCCTTGATATTCTATGTGGATTTTTTTAGCTTCTAATTTATTTAGTCTGTTCTGATTTTAATTACTTCTTTATTTATACTCATTTTGGGTTTTGTTTGTTCTTGCTTTTCTTCTTCCTTAAGGGCATCATTAGGTTGTTTATTTAAAATGTTTCTACTTTTCAGATGTAGGTGGTTATTGCTATAAAGGACCCTCTTATCACTGCTTTTGCTCTATTCCCACAGGTTTTGGTATGTTGTGTTTTCATTCCATTTGTTTTGAGAATTTTTTCAATATCGTAATTTCTTCATTTACCCACTGGTCATTTAGGAGCATATTGTTCCATTTTCATGTATTTGTAGTTTCCACGATTGTCTTATTAATTTCTAGTTTTATTTCATTGTGGTCTGAGAAGCTACTTGATATAATATTGAATTTTTAAAATGTGTTGAGACTTGCTTTGTGGCCTAACATATGGTCTATCCCAAAGAATGTTCCATGTGCTGATGAAAAAAAAAATGTGTATTCTGCAGCTGTTGGATAAAATATTCTGTAAATGTCTGTTAGGTCCATTTGGTCTAATGTGCAGTTTATATCCAATGTGTCCTTGTTGGTTTTCTGTCTAGATGATGTCCAGTGCTGAGAGTGGTTTGAAGTCCCCAACAGTTATTGCATTGGGTATTTCTCTCCTTTTAGATCTAATATTACTTTATATATCTGGATACTCTGGTGTTGGTACACATGTGTTTAGAATTGTTATATCTTGTTGCTGAATTGATCTCTTTCTCATTATAATAACCTTCTTTATCTCTTTTTACTAGTGTTGACTTAAAGTCTGTTTTATGTGATACAAGTGTAGCTACTCCTGCTCACTTTTGGTTTCCATTTCTGTGGAATGACTTCCTCCTTCCTTTTACTTTCAATGTGGAAGTGTCTTTAAGGGGGAAGTGGGTTTCTTTTAGGCAGCATATAGTCGGATAACGTTGTTTAAATCAACTAAACTTTTAAATGGAAAATTTAATATATTTACATTCAAAGTCGTTATTTTGTTAATTATTTTCAGGTTGCTTTGTATGTCCTTTGTTCCTTTCTTCCCTCTTATTGTTCCCACTGGTTGGTTTTCTGTAGCAGTAACATTTGCATCCTTTCTCTTCTTCATTTGTGTTTGCTTTACCAATGAGTGTTATATTTTACGTGTGTTTTAATGAGGGTAGATATTGTCCTTTCACTACCAGATGTAGGACTCTAGGACTCTCTTAAGCATTTCTTGTAGGGCTGGTCTAGTGGTGATGAATTCATTCTTTTTACATGTCTGGAAAAGACTATTCTTCATTTATGAATAACTTTTCTGGGTATAGGATTCTTCATTGCTAGTTTTTTTTTTTTTTTTTTTTTTTTTTTTTTTTTTTTTTTTTTTTTTTCCTTTCAGCATTCTGAATATATGATACTATTTTCTCATGACCTGTAGAGTCTCTGGTGAGAAATTCACTTAGTCTGATAGACAGTTCCCTATATGTAAATAGATGCTTTTCTCTTGCTGTTTTTAGAATTATTTCTTTTCCTTTGACTTTTTTTTTGAGATGGAGTTTCACTCTTGTCGCCCAGGCTGCAGTGCTATTGTATGATCTCAGCTCACTGCAAGGTCCGTCTCCCAGGTTCAAGTGATTCTCCTGCCTCAGCCTCCTGAGTAGTTGGGACAACAGGCACCTGAAACCAAGGCCAGCTAATGTTTGTATTTTTAGTAGACAAGAGGTTTCACCATATTGGCCAGTTTCACTTCTGACCTCAGGTGATCCGCCTGCCTCAGCCTCTCAAAGTGCTGGGATCATAGGCATGAGCCACCACGCCTGGCCTTCTTTGACTTTTGACAGTATAATTATAGCAAGACCTGGAAATCTTTTTGAATTCTACTTATTTGGAGGTTTCTGAGCTTTTCATATCTGGATGTGTAAACCTCTAGCTAGGTTTGGGAAGTATTCAGCTGTCATTTTGTTAAATAGGTTCCCTATATCTTTACTCTCTCTTCACTTTCTATAACACCCAAAATTTGACTATTTGGTTGCTTTATAGTACTCTATATGTCATGTAGGCATTCTTAATTCCTTTTTATTCTTTGGATTTTGTGTGGTATGTGTGTGTCTGTTATTTCAAAAGAACTGTCTTCAAGTTCTGAAATATTTTTTCTACTTGATCTAGTCTATAGTTGAAGCTATTGATTGTATTTTTATTTCACTCATTGAATTCTTTTATTTTTGGATTCGTTTGGTTCTTTTTTGTAACATCGCTTTGATGAATTTCTGATTCATATTCTGAATTGCTTTTCTGATTTATCTGGGTTCTCTTGCATCTCACTGAACTTCTTTAATATCATTATTTTAAATTCTTTTTCAAGCATTTCATAAATTTCTTTTTCATTGGAATCTGTTACTGGTCAATTATTGTGTTTTATTTTAGGTGTTATATTTCCTTGTTTTTCATGTTTTTTATGTCCTTAGGTATCTGCACATCTGGTAGGATCATTACTTCTTCCAGTTTTTTGGATTTGCTTTCATAGAGGAAGCCCTTTGTGTGAAGCTGTAGCTATTGTATTGTCTGGGTAGGAAATGTTAGTTTTGATTCTGGGTGCATGCGATAGTCTAGTATCCATATGATTTCTTCAGCTATAAACAGCTTAAGTAGTATGTATAATTTCCTCAGTGGCTTGGGCTGTAGTTATTAGTGGAGGCTGTGGTGAGGCTTTGTTAGGAATGGGGATGCCAGATGGTCCAGTAATCAGGCCCCAGTCGTGGCAGCAGTGGGACAAATATTCCTGTCCTTGGGCCCCTGAGCAGTGTACACAGGCACTGGTGGTATGGGATTTAAGTGGGCTAATTCTGGGGCCTCTCAGCAACTTGCTCGGGGGCCAGAAGTAGCAGCAATGGTCTGGGCAGTTGAGTAGGTCCTCACACCCCTGGGCAGCTTATGTGGCACAGGCAATGGTAGTAGCAGTGATGAAACAACCCTCAAGTTCCAAGGTAGAACACTCTAGTGTTAATGGTGGTGGTGGTGATGAGCTGGGTAGGCCAGTCCTCAGGCCCCCAAATGTCACAACCAGGTGAGTGTTGGCATTGGTGGCAGGCTGGGTGACGCTAACCATGGTATTCAGGTCAGAGCAATCCCTATGCCTCTAGATGGCCTGCTTTATCACCAGTGGAAGGTGTTCTGGGCCTGTTGCTAGGC
The DNA here is from genome assembly GCF_002776525.5 of Piliocolobus tephrosceles. Lineage (NCBI taxonomy): Eukaryota > Metazoa > Chordata > Mammalia > Primates > Cercopithecidae > Piliocolobus > Piliocolobus tephrosceles. Next base: position 100,901,669 of record NC_045444.1, read on the forward strand.
CCTTGGTGGTACATATGCACACCTGGGGCGACCAGTAGGATGGGGGCAATCCCCAGGTCCTGGGGCAGTATGCTCAGGCACTGGAACCGGCAGTGCCAGGCTGGTAACTCTGTCCTCAAGCTCCCTAGTAGTACACACAGGAACACGTTATGATAGGCAGGATGGGGCAATCCCTAGGTTCCCAAATAGCATGGTTAGGTGGTAATGGCAATGGCAGCAGCGGCGGTGTGTGGGGAGAGCCTGCAACCAGGACAGTTGCAGTGGCTAAGCTACTGGTGTGCGTGTGTTTGCTACCAGTGTCAGCTACCTCAGAAAGCTGGCTTTCAGGCTCTGGGAAGCCTCATCAGTGAACTGCACTGCCCATTCCCTGTAGGACACTATGTGGGATAGAGTGCTGAGGACCCTCTTTGACTAAGTTCAAATGTCATTGCATCACTGTAGCCCTCTAGGTAGGCATGGGGATATGTCACCCATGCTCCATGGATATGGAGAAGCTGTAGGGTCCCAGAGCAGGATGCAGTTCAGTGAAGGCTAGGCTCTCAAAATGGCACTGTGCTGCAGCTGCTTGGGTTTTGGCAGGTATGTGAAACCTAGAATTATCTTCCTTTCTGGAGCAATGCCATCTCATGGACTCCAGGCAGCTCCCTATACTAATCTTAGGGCCCACAGGGGGCAAGGGCTAGCATCACAAGAGTCCACAGTGGGAAAGTGGGCTACTGGGATCTCTTACTTACACTTTTCCTGCACTGGGAAGTGTCTCCAGGCTTCCAGCCAATCCTAGCCTGGCCAACTGCCTCATTTCTCTTCCCTTCCATGCCTCAAGTGCCTTCTGTTACTTCTTTGCTAAATTACAGAGTGCTCTCTTAGATGCTTATTTAAAATGTGATTATCTTGAAGTATTGGTTCTTTGTGGAGGAAGCTAGTGCTGGGTGCCTCTAGTCAGTTTTATCTTCTTGAAGACCCCTCTCATTCTTGATATTGGTAATTTTTCTGATATATATTTCTTTCCTTAGTCTGACTAGAAATTTATCAGTTTTATTTTCTCAAAGAACCAAAGTAAAATGGCTTTGGGTTTACTGACATCTGTATTTTTTTAAACCTACTTTGGGTTTAATTTCCTCTTCTTTTTGCAGTTTATTAAGGTAGGATATAGAGTAATCAACTTGAGACTTTTCTTGTTTTCTAATACTAGAAGCATTTCTATAAATTTTCTCTAAATTCTGCTTTAGTATCATTCTGCAAATTTTGATAGGTTGACTTTACATATTCATTACACTTAAAATATTAATTTCTTTTTTAATTTATTCTTTGAATCATGAGTTATATAGGATATGTTGATTAGTTTCCAGATACTGAATATTTTGCAGGTATCTGTGATTTAATTTTACAAAGATGAAAGAACACTTTTTATAACTCAAAATTTTTTATATGTATTGAAACATGTTTTATGGCCAGGAATATATCTTGGTAAACATTTCACATCCTGAAAAGAACATGTGTTCTGCTATTCTTGGATATAGTACTCTATAAATGTCAATTAAGTCAAGATGATGAATAGTATTGTTCAAAATTTATATATTCTTATTAATATTCTATCTGCTTTATCAGTTTGGTGGGTATTGAAATAATGAACCATACTTGAATTTGTCTATTTCTTTTAACAGTTGTATTAACTTTTGCTTCTAGTACTTTGAAGTTTATTATGTACATAAATAGATTATGACTTCTTCACAATTGACCTATTTATAATCAGGAAAGGACATTCTTCATGCCTTTATATTTGCTCAGTAATCTACTCTGTCCTGATATTACTACAGCTATTCCATCTTTTTCTTGTATCCCCATTCTACTTTTATTTGTATTTCTATAACATCCTTTTCTTATAGACAACATATAGTTGGATCTTTCTTTCTAATCCAATCTGATAATCTCTACTTTATAACTGAGGTATTTAACCCACTTATGTTTAATGTGACTATTGATACATCGTTTGGTTAAAATTTATCAGTTTAATTTTTACTGTTTCTTTTCTTTGCTATTTTTTTGCATTTTAAAAAAGTAACAATATTGTATGATTCTATATTTGTGTTTGTTGGATATTTAAGCTACAACTGTTTAATTTATTTTAGTGGTTGCTTTGAGGTTTATAATATACATCTTTAACTTATCACATTTGACCTCCTTGTAAAGACCAGCAACCCTAACATTTGCCCTTCTGAGGATACTTTCTATATCTTGTAGGCATGCTTCATGTTTTACTCTTTTTTCTTTTGTCTCCTCTACGTATTTTCAAATATATTCTCTCAAGCTATTTTTTCCGCTTGTTAAATTCTGCTGCTGAGAGACTGATGCATTCTTCAATATGTCAGTTGCATTTTTCAGCTTCATAATTTCTGCTTGTTTTTCAGAAATTATTTCAATCTCTATTAAAATTATGTTAGAATTCTGGATTCCTTCTCTGTACTATCTTGAATTTTATCGAGCATCCTGAAAACAGCTCTTTTGATTTCTCTATCTGAAGGGTCCCATATCTTCATCACTCTGAGATTGGTCACTGGTGCCTTAGTTCATTTGTTGAGGTCATATTATCCTGGCTGGGTTTGATGCTTGTGAATGTTTGTTAATGTATGGGCATTGAAGAGTTGGGCTTTTATTGTAGTCTGGGCTTGTTTGTACCTGTCCTTCTTGGGAAGTTCTTCCAACTATTCAAAGGGAATTGTGTGTTGTGATCTAAATATTTGGTTACTACAGCTGTATTTGCATTAGAGGGTACCCCAAGACCAGTAACACTGAGACTCTTGCAGACTCATGGAGGTACTGCCTTGGTGGCCTTGGATAAGAACTAGGGGAGGCCGGGCGCGGTGGCTCAAGCCTGTAATCCCAGCACTTTGGGAGGCCGAGACGGGCAGATCACGAGGTCGGGAGATCGAAACCAGCCTGGCTAACATGGTGAAATCCCGTCTCTACTAAAAAATACAAAAAACTAGCAGGGCGCAGTGACGGGCGCCTGTAGTCCCAGGTACTCAGGAGGCTGAGGCAGGAGAATGGCGTAAACCCGGGAGGCGGAGCTTGCAGTGAGCTGAGATCCGGCCACTGCACTCCAGCCTGGGTGACAAAGCAAGACTCCGTCTCAAAAAAAAAAAAAAAAAAAAAGAACTAGGGGAATTCCCTGGATTACCAGGCAGAGTCTCTTGTTTTCTTTGCTTACTTTCCCTCAGAGTCTCCCTCTCCATGCTGAGCTCCCTGGAGCTGGAGGAGGTGTGACACAAGCATTCCTGTGGCCACCACCACTTAGATAGCACTGGGTCAGATATGAAGCCAACACAGCACTAGAGGCCCATGGCAACCACTGCCTGGTTACTGCCAATGTTCACTCAATTACCAAGGGCTCTTCAGTTGGCAGGTAACTCATTCATCCAGGCTTATGTCTTACACTTCAGGGCAGTGAGCTCACCCCTGGCCCAGAGCAGGTCCCAGAATGTTGTCCAGGAGGCAGGACCTGGAGTCAGAAAACTTAGAAATCTACTTGGTGCTATATTTTACTGTGGCTGAGCTGGCACCCAAGCCACATGACAGAGTCCTTCCTTTCTCATGCAGAAGTCTCTCTCTGTGGCCACCACTGCCCCAAGCCTGTGTCAATTACTGTCGGGCTACTGTCAATGTTCACTCAAGGTCCAAGGGCTTCTTATCAGCCTGTAGTGAATGCTTCCAGGCCTCGGTCTCTCCTTTCAAGTCAATGTGCTCCCCTCTGGCCCAGGACGAATACAAAAACAGCTGTCCATGAACCAAGGCCTGAAATCAGGGACCCCAGGAACTTACCTGGGGTCCCACTGGCCAAGCTGGTGCCTCAGCTGCGTGACAAAGTCTCCTTTACTCTTCTCTCTCCTTTCCTCAAGCAGGAGTATCTCCCCATGGCCACCAGAGCTGGGAATGCCCTCAGCCACATATGAAGCCAGACTGACCTAGGTCCCACAGTGAGAATTGCCTGGTTATCACTCATGTTTATTCAAGGCCAAGGGCTCTTTGGTCAGCATATGATGGATTCTGCCAGGTCTGGGGCCTTCCTTTCAAGGCAGCACGTTCCCTTCTGACTCAGGGTGTGTCTAGAAATGTTGCCTGGGATCTAGTGCCTGGAATGGTGGCCTCAGGACTCTGCCTGGTGCCCTGTTCTACTGTGACTAGGCTGTTACCAAGATGCAAGATAAAGTCCTCTTTACTCTCCCTTCTCCTCTCGTCTAGTTGAAGGAATACTCCTGGACCTGTGAGCTGCTCTACCTGGGTGATGCAAGCACTTGCTTGACCACACTGACTGGTATCTCACTAGGCTGCATGCAGCCCAAGTCCACTGGCTCAGAGCCCAGCTCAGCACCAGGACTTGCCCAGGAATTGAAGTCCTGTGGCCTAGACTGCCTTTCAACATTATTTGGGACCCCAAATGCACTTTAGCCTGTGGTGGTAGGTCTAGCCAGAACTCAGGTTCCTACTGTTGAGATGGGCAATTCCTCTCTGGTTAGGGTTGTTCTAAATGCTTCCTCTGAATTCTTCCCTATGTTGCTTTCTGCTGTGACAGGGCAGCACTGAGTTCCAGTGCAAAGTTGCACAATCACTGTGCTCTCCCTCCCCCAAGCACACAGGTTCTTTCTCTGTGCAATGAGGTCACTGCCAGAGGATGTGGGAGGGGTGGCATCAAGGATTCAAAGCTGTCTTTCCTATCCTCTTCAGTGTCTGTTTCCTTGATATGATGTTAAGACCAGGTACTGTAATTGCCCACCTGATTTTCATTCTCATGAAGGTGCTTTTTTGTGTAGATAGTTGTTCAGTTTGGTGTTCTTGTTAGGGGAGTGACTACTGGGGGCTTCTGTTTGGCCGTATTGCTCCACCTCTCTCAGTAAACCTTTAGTTTTGAAAGATGCTATCACTGGTGTAAAATTCTGGGTTGACATTTCTTTTTTCTTTTCAGCACTTTGAAAATGTCGCTCCACTTCTCACTTGCATGTTTTTTCTGACAAGGTATCTACTGTTATCCTTATCTTTGTTCCTATGAATGTAAAATGCCCCTCCCTAGCTGCTTTTAAGGCTTCTCCATCACTGCTTTTGTGGAATATGTGTCTTGATATAGTTTTCTTAGTGTTCCTTGTGCTTGTATTTCTATAAGCGTCTTTGTCGTGTGGGTTCTTAGTTTCTGTGAAATTTGAAAATTATGCAGCATTTTTAAAAAATCTATCTACCTGCCTTTGAAAACCCCAATTACACATGTACCAGGATGCTTAAAATTGTCCCATGGTTTAACATTCTATTTTCTATGTTTTCTATTTTGTATAGCTTCTACTATTGTTTTCAATCCTATTAACCTTCTTCACTGCAATGTCTAACCTGTTGATAATCATATCTAGTGTATTCACACTTTGTAGTTTTCAAGTCTAGAAGTTGGATTTGGTTTCTCAAATGTCCGCCTGTTTCTACTTAGATTTTTGCATATATGAAATGCAGTTAATACTGTTTTAATGTTTTTGTCTGCTTATTCTGATATCTTTGTTAGCTCTAGATCTCTTTTATTGATTGCTTTACCTTCTCATTATGAATCACATTTTCATGCTTCATTGCATGACTAGTAATTTCTAATTGAATGTCAGACATTATGAATTTTACCTTGTTGAGTGCTGGACATGTTTTCTATAAATATTTTAGAGTTTTGCTGTAGGACAAAGTTACTTGGAAATACTTTTCTCTTTTTATGGCTGGCTTTAAGATTCGTTCAGCATTACCAGTACAGCACTTAGTCTAGAGCTAATTATTTCCCACTATTGAAGCAAGAACTTTTAAGTAGTATACCGAATACTCTTTTAATCATCAGGCTTTCTAATCTTGCTAGCTCGAACAGTCACTTTTCCTAGTCCTATACCCTGGTGGTTTGTTCCCTAGCGAACGACTGGTTTTCCCACATGCATGTGCTGATCAATATTCAGCTGAATACTTTAGGGGAACTGTCTCCAGGTCTCTTGAGTTTTCTCTCTGAGAAGCTTGATCCTCACCAGTAGTTTGTCTTGCAAACTCAAGCTGCCTTGGTCTTTCTGAAATCTTAGCACTGTTTCCTCAACTTTTGCAGAAGTCATCCGATTTTCACTACCTAGGACTATGGCCTAGGAACTTGCAAGTCAGAAACAAGGGGCAATCACAGGGCTCCATTTATTAGTTACCCATCTCTTAGGAGTCACTGTCCTTCATTGCCTGATATCCAGTGTCTTGAAAACCATTGTTTTACATATATTGATTTTTTTTTTATGGTCTCTAGTGCACTATTACTATACCTTGACCCCAGCTAGAATAACATACTTTACAACTTGGATTTTTTAACAGAGATTTAGCTCCATTCAGTCTGGCCCAACAATACAGCAATGTTGATCAATTCACAGCTAATCAAATTAAAATGTAATATTCATTGTCCCTCAATAACTACTAAATGGTCATTTAGATAATTTACGTAAGTTATTTATATTTTTAATAACATAGCATGAAGCCAGGAACAGTGGTGTGCACCTATAGTTCCAGCTACTCAGAAAGCTGAGATGGGAGAATCACTTGAGCCCAGGAGTTTGAGACCAGCCTGGGCAACATAGTGAGACATTGTCTCAACAAAGACAAAAAGTAAATAATAATATATTATGAAGTTTTACCTCTTTTGAGATGGAGTCTTGCTCTGTTGCCAGGCTGGCGTGCAGTGGGGCAATCTCAGCTCACTGCAACCTCTGCATCCCGGGTTCAAGTGATTCTCCTGCCTCAGCCTCCTGAGTAGCTGGGAATACAGGCACTCACCACCACACTCAGCTAATTTTTGTATTTTTACTAGATATGGGGTTTCACCATATTGTCCAAGCTGGACTCGAATTCCCAGCCTCAAGTGATCTGCCCGCTTTGGCCTCAGTGCTGGAATTACAGGCGTGAGCCACTGTGCCTGGCTGGTTTTACCTCTTTTTAATTTTACCTTTTATGTATATGAGGAAAACTAGGGTTAAAAATATGAAATGCTGTTCCAAATACCTAGTAAATTATGGATCTAGCTTTCAAATCCAGATTTTTCTGATTCCAAAGACATTGTGCTTTCCATAGCAATATGGTTATTAACCCTTTAATAAGGGATTTTCTGATTATGCTTTTCAGCTAAATACATTGAAACATTACTAATTGACTACCTTAAAAATGTTAGCCAACTAGTAGAATTTAAAAGAGATTTTTCTGTAGATCGGCAGGGAAAAATTATATTGCAAGAACAAAAGCGATAAAATGAAAACAAAATTAAAGTAATTAACTTTATCACTGAGTTTCATGCCAAATGCTGAGAATTAGAACTTGTAATGAGAAGACAATGGGTACCCAGAGATGCAGACAATCAAAGGAAGACTCAGAGGAGATGGATCATTTGACAAACTACCAAACGCAGCACAGGTTTCCCCACTTAAGACAAAAACTGTCTGATGTTTTAAAAGTTAGATTATCTTGATGGCTTACAAACTCCATTTAAGATATGGAATATAAAAAACTTTGTAAAAATTAACATTACCAATTTAATCTTCATTAAAGATATCAAATAATTTTTTGACTTAAAGATATTACTAAAATTTATGTATTTTTTGAAAGCCACTTAATCTTAGATCTTGGTTTAAATATTATAAATACAGTAAATACTTTCAGTATAAAAATAATCATTTTTAAAACTTCTTTGTTATCAAAAATGTCACAAAAATCAAATAATTTTATCTTATTACTGAATTAAACCAGTGATGAAAAATACACAAAATGCAATAAAGCTAAAAGAATGTTCCATACATATTGTGCAAATAATTCTATCAAATAGTCAGGAAACACCAATTATCTCCAATGTAATCCATACAGTTAATGGCAATCTTATATAAGAAGTTGGTCTGCTTCAGGTCTATACACCCTCACTAAAAGCTCCTTAAAATATCATGGGCTGTGTACAGTGGCTCATGCCTGTAATCCCAGCACTTTGGGAGGCTGAGGCGGGCAGATCATGAGGTCAGGAGATTGAGACCATCCTGGCTAACATAGCGAAACTCCATCTCTACTAAAAATACAAAAAGTTAGCCGGGTGTGGTGGCGGGCGTCTGTAGTCCCAGCTACTTGGGAGGCTGAGGCAGGAGAAGGGCGTGAACCTGGGAGGTGGAGCTTGCAGTGAGCCAAGATCACGCCACTGTACTCCAGCCTGGGTGACAGAGCAAGACTCCGTCTAAAAAAAAAAAAAATCACAGGTACACTGTGTATGAGAAGATGAAAAGAAACTCTATACAGCATTAAAGATCTCTGCATTGCCTTAGGGATAAATGGAAGTAAAATATCACCTTGAAAGGCATTAGGACAAAATAATAAATTTTCCAGAACTACTTTCCATTCATTTCATCTATTTAAAGATTCCTGCATTGAAGCAAAGTGTAAACTTTAAGACTATTTTATTCTTGTTGAAGAGAGGACTAAGAAAAAATCTTGGCTGTACGAATGAATACTCATGATATGATGATTTTTCTTTATGGCATGGTTGTAAAGAATGGAAATGGAAATGATTTTTCCTATGTATTAGCATTTTTTAAGCATCCAAGGAACTTAAAGTCAGATCCATTGGAAAGAGAAGAAACTTTGATACCTTACACAGTTGAAATTTAAAGAAAAAAAATCAAAGGCAAAATGGTATTAATATTACATGTAAGTCCTCAGATGAACTATTAGTATATGCAAAATATTATCATGCTCATTTAGACACAAGTATGAGCCCATTACAGAGTAATTGTTCAGAAAGAAAAGCTGGGATACATACAGTAAAGCTGAAAAGGAAGTTGGAAATCATTTTTTATAAATTAAATGCTTTTCTTTTTTCTTTTTTTTTTTTTCCACTTGAAGAAAAGAAAATCCAGAGATGGAAGGTGAAGATAATTTGCTTAAAGGACTAAAATAGGAAGAGTTAGAACTAGAACACAACTCTCCTCATTCTCGGGGCCCTGTGGTTTAAAGTAAATGAATACATATTCTGTGTGATATCCCATAGGTACTTATTGGTTTGTTTTCATTTAACAGGGATGCTTGTACATTTTATGACAAGTATTTTATAGGATTTAATTTGTTTTTACATGCTGCTGGGTGTTGAGTGCCAATCAAATGATTCTTAAGGTTATTTTTGATTTTGCAAGTACTTGAACACTTACAAGTAAAAATGTGTGGTTAGAATATTAAAGGCAACATTTACTGAAAAAGATTGAAGCCTTTGTTTGAAACCTTCTATTGAAACAGGTGAGACTGGGTGCAGTGGCTCATGCCTGTAATCCCAGCACTTTGGGAGGCTGAGGTAGGTGGATCACTTTAGGCCAGGAGTTCAAGACCTGCCTGGTCAACGTGGTGAAACCCCATCTCTACTAAAAAACTACAAAAATTAGCTGGGCGTGGTGGCACATGCCTGTAATCCCAGCTATTTAGGAGGGAGTCTGAGGTCAGAGAATCACTTGGGAGGCGGAGGTTGCAGTGAGCCACGATTGTGCCACTGCACTCCAGCTTGGGCAACAGAGTGAAACTCCATCTCAAAAACAAGGAAAAAAAAAAAAAAAAAAAAAGGTGATAACTAGTTGATCGTGTCGTGGGCAGATTAAGACTAGGTCAAAATTAGGTTAAAGGTCATACTTTGATAAAATGTATATCCTGATTACAAAGTACCTTTTCTCCCCAGGAGTTTAAATTGATTTTAAAGGAATATTTCAATGATTTCTCAGTAATTTTCATTGTCTACAAGAATGTCTCAGTAATCTTTCTAACATAAGGAAGAAGATACTATCCATATTTACCATGCTATGAGCTGCATTACATTCCTGGAGTTGGAAGAAGAAAAATTCAAAGCCCAAATCATGCTTCCTGCTAGAGACTGCAGACCCATTACATTGCATGTTATGTGTCTATAATTACATATAATTTAAGTAGAAAATGAAGGTAATTCATAGAAACTCTTCAGTGACTGAAGTTGAATGAACAAATCAATCGATGGACCAAGGCAGAATGGATAAAGTACAATTGTTTTATACACTGTAGAATGAGTAGGTTGAATGAAATTAAAGCTGTAAAAAGTAAATTTATAAAATAAACATTTTAGGGGCAGCTACATCAGTTACTGTACACACGTAAATCTCACTTAATCTTCACAACAGCCCTTTTGCAGATGAGAGATGGAGACTTAGAAACATACCTATCACTGGGTCGCATGGCTGGAAAGTTGTAGGACATGTATTCACCACTATTTCCTATCAGAAGCCCATGCTCTTTCTACTAAACCACACAGCAAATGTGTGCTCTATGAAGAGACTACTTAGATACAACACTGCCAGTAATAAACTCTAATAACAAAGGGCAAAATCAAATGGAGGTTTGGGGCTCTGGAACATATTCACAGGGTTCTATAAATTATATTACTCTAGATGTGATTTGCATACTAGTTTTAGCTTATTTTCTCTGGTTGCATTGGTGATTACTAGCTCATTGCCAATGACAGGAAACCCAACTCCAATGAGCTTAAACCAACAAGGTTCATGTATCTGTAAAACCCAAGGGCATCTGCCTTTAGGCCTACATAAATTAAGGGACTCAGACAATGTGAGAGAACCTAAATTTTTCTCATTTGTCTCTTCTGCATTTCTCTTAATGATCGTGTTTTGAGGAACTTCTTAGTGACATGATGGCTGGCAGCAGGTACAGGCGTTCTTCCTCATACGTCTCTATCTAGTAGGGAGAAGGGAAAGGGATTTTTTCTACCGTAAGTATTGGGTGTGACTCACATTGGCTTGAGTTGAGAATAAACGGATTCCTGCAGCAATGCCCCTAACCAGAAGGATGTGATACACAGCCAGGCTGGAGCCACATTTCTATTCCCGAACAAGGAGATGGAGATATCATTAGAGTCACAAGATAGTGAAAGTGAGTGACTCCCCAAGGAAAGCAAACACTATATTCAGAAAAAAAGGGTAATATTTGCTAAGTGTCAAAACTGTGACATTTTTCACTAGAGTCTAGAATTAGGAAGAAAGTAGAAATATTAAAAAATTTGTGTGCACATATACCAAAATGATAGACATTTGCCAATAAGTGACACATAATGGATCATTTAAAACCAGGTAAATTTTGACACAATATTTATCATAGTCATGTTTCTGAATGTTCAATTCATACATGATGAATAAGAACCACCTTTGAATAGAAGAAATCTTGACAGAGCATTACCCAAGGTCAGGCAACAGGTTAAAGAGACCTAAAGCACAAGTTCTAGATCCAATAGATTGGCATACCATGTCACCATGGTGATGATATTGCCATTATCACCATTCCAGGCTGGCCTCACCAGGTTGCTGAGGAAATGAAATTCTTTGGTACTTTTGGAAAATTTTATTTAGAAATTAGAGCCAACAAGTCTACCATACAAGTCAGTGAGCATTATATTCATCATGGGTCCTGACGGCAGGCTTGTCTTTTCAGTGTGAAAATATATATGTAACATGCCATACTTAGGCATCTACTTGGGTTCTCTAGCCAAAGTGATATGTCTCATATGTAATCACCATTTTTAACGATAAAGTCATTTCTTTTCCTCCAACAATAAAGATATTATATATTGAAATCACTTTCCAGAAATGTCTGTTTAGAATTATTTTTGTAAACAGTTTAACGAAACTTCCTACCACCAAATAGTCAAAAGTAAGCAAAAGCAAATATTAAATGAAAAGTCTAGAATAGTCCTAAGATCATTTGAAATTAAGCAAATTGCTTACAATAAAAGCTGAGTACATTTCAATCACATCCTAATGATTAATAATGACAAAGAAAAAGGTGATCGTAATGAGAATCATTAATACATGCCTATTATGTCAAAAAATGTTTGACCTCTTCTATGTATTAATTCTGTGTTAAAGTACAGTCAAGTTGCTGTAACAGATAAACCCCCAATTTTCAGTGGTTGAAGGCAATAGTAGTTTATTATTGCTCAAATAAAGGCCTAAATAGGTATTTCTTATTGGTGGCTGGCGCTCTTCCAAGTTAAGTTTCAAAGACTCAGTTCCCATGCCTTAAGAGTTTACCATATTGAAGTTGAGATATCCAAGTCTTCTTACTCACCAAGCCCAAGTGAGAAAAGCATGGAGGACATGGGAGGATCTATGGGAGATCTTTAATGGATCAGGTCTGGAAGTGAGACATTTCATCTCCACTCAAAATCATATGGTCACATCTAATTGCAAAGGAGGCAAGGAATTGGGATCTCACTCTATGTCCCGTTTTGGGGAAGCCACATAGCTAATTTACCCAAACCCAGACAGGTTTTACACATGCAACAACTTTAATTCCAAGATGGCTTTTTATGTTGTCTCTTGGCGCTCTCAGGTATAGCACAACTTCATGATTTAAAAAATACTCTAACCAACATGTGTAATAAAAATGTTTTATAGGAGAACATATTGCTGGAATTAAAAAAAAAAATCCAGAACATCGTTTAACAGAGGGCCAGTCTGTGTCTATGGACATATACAAAGTTAAATGGTCATCTTGGTCTCATTAGCACATGTGTTAACTGAGCTAATTGATTACAAACAAGTTCCCTTACACTGTGAAGAAAGACCTTAATCGTAGCAGACACTTCTTAAAGATACAATTTTATCCATGAAAGATAGGAAAGTCTACAGGTTTAAGAGCAGACTGCTAAATTATTGCACCCTGATTTTTAATAAAATTATTTTTATTACCATCTGCATTGCAACATTGGGAAAAAAAAAAAAAGGAGGAAAATATCTTACCGTTCACATTGAAGGTATCTTATTTTTCTTCACTTTGTAAGAGAAGCATCTATGTCACACATAAAAGTTTACCAAAGTTAGCCTGAAAGTGAAGAGGCAACATGGCATAATAGGATATGGCTTTAGAGGACTGCGGGTCAATCTACTCACAGTGTGAACTTGAGCAAGTCCCTTCATCTATCTGGGGCTCAGTTTTCTCATTTGCCAAGTGAAGTCAGTGAGACTTTCTCTGCCTGCCTCCCAGGCCTGTTGGGAGAGCTACATGTGTGTGCAAGTATTTTTTCCAATATGAATTACAGAAAGAAAAAAATGTGTATTTGTAGAAAAATATTACAACAGTTGAGGGGAAAAATACTTACTATTATTGCATAAGTAGGCCATTCATTTTGTTCCCTGGTCTCTCTTTTTCAAAACCACAAAGGCCATTGTATAATATAATGAAGTGGCTTTGAGCAGGGCCTGTGGCAATAGAGAGACTAGCTCTCCAATGCTACTTTTGTGACCTTGAACCAGCTCTTTATTTTCCCAGCAACTTAGACTCTCCATGTGAATTGGGGAAAACAACATGTTCCTAAAAAGTAATTATGAGGATTAAATGAGATAGCGTATGTAAAACACTCCACATAGTTGCCGGCATATAATAAATCCTGGCAATGTATTGTATCTATTATCAGAGAAGGGTGTTTGATGATAGGGCTTGCTTCTCCCAGCCTCCCAGTCTGCTCAGTTTTCTACAATTATCCAAAAAAAAAAAAAAAAAAAAAAAAAAAAAAAAAAACAGTATCAACCTGAACAGGAATCTTTGGTTCCTTGTGGAAATGAAGGATTTCAGAGAGAACTGGGAATCTGGTTTGGGACAGCTGTTATGTCTGGCACACAGTGGTCTCACCAAGGCCCCTGACTTGATGCGAATTGTTTGTAACTACTCAGCATGCTACTTTCCTGACCTCCAGAGCCCTTCTTTTGAAAGTTTTACATTGCAGATGTAAAAGAAATTATTTGTTGTACATCAATGGGACATTAAAAAGAAAGTATCTGTTGAGAAACTTCTTCATGATATTATAGAATTGTAGCATTTTATGCCCAAATGGACCAGGGATGATAAATTCCAATGCTAGATGGGCCGGGCAAGGAACCAAAGTAAGTGAAGTAGGGTTTGTATTCTTTGAACATGGATTAATTTTTAGCATATTCAAACCAAAACATGCTTGTTAGCAAATTAAAAACAAAGAGACATGTAACAAAAGAAAAAAAAAAAAGAAGTAATGTGCTTTTCTCATTTATTTTGAGTATGTCTTGGATATTTATTTTTGCTCATTTTGGAAAGACACATGGGTACTGAAAAATATACCCATACTATTTTTTAAAATAACAAAGGTAATGGAACTAGCATTTAGTCCCAATGTTGGAGAGAGACTATGGTGAAGACTGTGAGGAATGAAATAGAAGACATGACATCTGCAATGGAGACACATTCTGCTCTGGTCAATGGTTGTCATGTAAGAATGTGAGACTGATATTACGTCTCCCGATTTTTGAACAGAAACCAGAAATCTGATTTTTAAGTGAAATCTCCCTATTTTTAAACGTCGGCTCAAAAAAAAATGTAAAACTTGTCAATAAAAAGTACCTGTAGGTCAAATTTGGCTTTCTCATTGCTGACAATTACATGAATCCCCTGTTGCAGAAGTAACTGATTGCAAAGGAACTAAATGACCCATGCCCAAGGTCACATTGATATTGTCAAAGTCAAAAGTTGAATGTGGATGTCCTGGGCCCCAGCCTGGGAAAATCAGTCTGTCTTCTCACATGCAAAGCAGCCGCAAAAAGACTGATGAAACAGAATCCATGAAAATGGAAGCAGTTAAATGTGTTATTATTTCTGCCCTTCTTTTGTCTCAAGAGACTTCTCCATTTTCTCGTGTATTATCCAAGACATAAGGCCTCCTTTCTTTCTGATTGTGTGATAATAATTTTCACATTCAAAGGAAGTAATCTTCTGCTTGATACATACCATCTTTCTAGAGTTAAGGAAATATACCACAGCCAATATGCAAAAGGGGCACAAGAAGCACATATTGCATTATTGAAATCAATATTTCAATGATATATATTCATAACCAAATCATGCACTTTCCAATTGATAGTTTATGTAGTTTTTAATACTCAGTATGAGGCTTATGGACCACATATTGACATACTGGTCAAAATGCTAGTTTTCATAAAGTAATAGTATAGTAGTTGCATATACTATATATACACACACTATATATACACAATATATATACTATATAGACACTATATATACCTATATATACTATATAGTGTGTGTGTGTATATATATGCTATATATATATAGTCATTGGGTTACAGAGCAGAGTATCAAATGCCAAATACAAATGACAATGATTGTGGGGGGTGCATATTAAATCTAACTTACCCAGCTTCTCATACTCTGATGTACCACAGGCTTAAACTAAAAAGATTACTTGTAGTTACCCAGTGAACTAATGCCACCCAACCCAAAATCTGTATGGCAGCAGGTGCCGAATAGCAAATTATTAGGTAGTGTGGAAACAGTGATTAAAACCTGAAGCTGGCCTCATTACATCCATAATTAGATTTCTTCAGTGAATTTTGAAGAGAAATCCTATTTTCGCCCGGCTTTCTCATGAGCATGCACACTCACTCTGTTTCCCTTTCTCTCTCTCCCTTTTAAGATACTGAAGTATTTCGATATTTCATCTACTTATTAAGACTGTGGAAACTCAGGAAGAAAAGCTGAACTTCAAACATTTATTTTGCCAATTTGTTATGTAGCTGATGCCGAGGTGTTCTTTCTACATGCAAGAGTATTGATTAACTTCTCTTAAGCATTGGAGCCCCTTTTAGAACCCTACACTCAGGAAGCTAACTTTTATGTTGTGATGAAATCAAAGGTTCTGAAGAGGAGAAAAAGGAAAGAAGAGAGTTACCACTGTTAATTTATTTTCCATTTGCTAAAGCTATGTGACACCTCCAGCTAGTACAAGCTCTTCAGGAAAACTGAAGCATCAGGAATATATATGTTAGGTG
This sequence comes from Piliocolobus tephrosceles, assembly GCF_002776525.5. Lineage (NCBI taxonomy): Eukaryota > Metazoa > Chordata > Mammalia > Primates > Cercopithecidae > Piliocolobus > Piliocolobus tephrosceles. The sequence goes on from NC_045444.1 coordinate 100,917,571, forward strand.
AAAAGGGATAGAGCTCAGTTAGTCAGAAAATGCCATTCATGTGAACACTTCATTCCCTGATAGGGCTGTGAGCCGAGTTCTTACTATCCTACAGCAATGTTGGGAAATTCCCCTAGCAATGGAAGGAGCCAGGATGTTCTCTCCTTCAACCCTCCATTTCTCTGGGAGCCGTAGCTGTGCATTCACACTGCAGGCAAGCCTTGACAAATATGCAGAGGTTGTCCTTAGTTCAATTCAAATAGGACTTATATCTCTGGTACAAATCTGTGGTAGCAGATTTACAACCCCCTCCTGATTTGTAAGAGTGTCTTTTGTTCCTATGACCACAACTTCTGGAAAAAGGCCAGTCCTGCCTAATTTCATCACCATCCCTGGAACATAACAAAAATGACAGCAGTTTGGGAGTGGGTGGAGCACTTACTACTTTACCAAGGAGCTTAATCCTCAGAACAACCTTATGAGGCAGCTGTGATTAGTAGTAGTATTCCCATTTTAGAGCTGAAGACACAATAGCCTTAAAATATTATATCTCTTGCCTAACATCATGTAACTAGTAAATGATGTAGAAGAATTTGAACCTAGTCAGGCTCTTAATTCCTGTGTTATGCTGAATATATTATACAATTGAAGCCCTCATCCTTCTTTGAGTTTCATTCATTGTTAGATAATGCTATTACAATATTAAGGGAACTCTTTTGAAGGAAAAATAGCTGTTTTAAAATGTCACTTGTGTTCTGATAGTTTCTGTATGTCCTAAGTTGTTAATCACAGCTAACAGAGATTATGGGAAAAAAAAAAAAAACTTTCTTTTTGATTCTCCTCTTCTCTTTAAACTTGTTTGGTGGAAATTCTTCCCCAGCTCTTAGATGAAAACTCAGACAGGCCTTTTGGCACTTTAAATCATGAACATCATCTCAGCTCATTAATTAGAATGTCTTGTCCAAGATATTAATGAAAACTCCAACCTGATTTAAAGTCAAATTTCTCCTCCTCCAGCTTCAGTTTGGCAAACGGGAACAGGTGAGAAGATGTGATCTTATTCCTTTAATTTCATCCTATTAAATATATTTGTTGTTAGTTTTTATTATTTTAAAAAATAGTGACTGTTGGGAGGCCAAGGTGGGCGGATCACCTGAGGTCAGGAGTTCAACCCCGTCTCTACTAAAAATACAAAAATTAGCTGGGCGTGGTGGTGTGCACCTATAATCCCAGCTACTCAGGAGGCTGAAGCAGGAGAATCGCTTAAACCCAGGAGGCAGAGATTGCAGTGAGCCGAGACAGTGCCACTGCACTCTAGCCTGGGCAACAAGAGTGAGACTCCATCTCAAAAAAAAAAAAAAAAAAGAGAAAGAAAGAAAAAAGGAAAAAGAACTGGCTGCTGATTTTATATGCGAATAAAAGAGACAGGTAACTTGAATTAACACAATTAGAAAAATCCAAAGTCACTACTTTTCCTAGGCTTATCTCCTCTACCCACTCCCAAACTGCAGCTTCCATGGGTGTCCTCACCCTCCAGGTAACACTATTGGGCAGGATCCAAAACAACCCCACACTGGCTCCCTCTGTCATGGAGCCCATAGCTGTGCCTTAAATACTCAATCCCCTCTCGCCTTGAGGAACACCCCAAAGCAGCAGCTGTCATGGTTCTGCCACAGAAGGAGTCCATCTGCCATTTACTTGCCTTCATCATTTCCCGTCCCTAGTCCCTAGGCTGCCTTACCTTTCCCAGGTAGAGGCCAGCTATCGTTCTGCTCTGCCTCCCAGATGCAGGAAAACATATTTCAAAGCTCTCACTTCTGCCGCCTCATTAGGCTTGGGATTAGGAACTCATACCACCACACATTCTTCTCCAAAGTGAGACATGAGCGTTCAGGTACAACAGCTATTTCCTCAAATTTCAACGATGCCCCCTCCTCACTCTCACCCAACACATTCTGACCCCCTCTAATAACTTTGATCTTGCAGAGGACCCCAAGGATCATGGGATGGGTCACTCCCTTTGTAAATTCTCCACATGGAGAAATTCTCATCTCAAACTAATTTTGTTACCATGATATCATGTCATTTATAACTGATGAAGCAAACTTCTCATCCTAATGTCTTTTACAGGTATATTCATGGTAAGTGGACAATCCTTTCCATAAAAATATCTTATCTTTTGATAATCACAGTGTTTATCATTTTAATGACCACATAATTTTTACTTTATTTATTCTCTCTATTTTATCTATTTGTGCCCTGTTGGACTTTTGGACTGTAAAACTTCGAATTTTTATCCTTTTTGCATCCACCAAAAAGAAGCAATCAAAATATAAACCTGCTAACAGGTCCACTTTCTCAAGGAACTAACTGTTCCCAAATTAATTTTTAAAAATAATCTGAACCGGGCATAGTAGCTCATGCCTGTTATCCCAGCACTTTGGGAAGCCGAGGCAGGTAGATCACCTGAGGTCAGAAGTTCAAGACAAGCCTGGACAACATGATGAAACCCCATCTCTACTAAAAATATAAAAATCAGCCAGGCGTGGTGGTGGGCACCTGTAACCCCAGCTATTCAGGAGGCTGAGGCAGGAGAATCTCTTGAACCCAGGAGGCGGAGGTTGCAGTGAGCAATGGAGATCGCACCATTGCCCTCCAGCCTGGGCAAGAAGAGCAAGACTCTGTCTCAATATAATAATAATCGTCATCATCATCTGGATGTAGAGCAAGAAGAAAGAACATTAGATCTAATAAGATCGTATTAGTTTTTACACTTCACTGCACTTGGCCCTCTCTATCTGTGGTTCTGCCTCCAAGGATTCAACCAATGATGGATCAAAAATGCGGTTTATCCTAGGATGGTTGTGTCATTACTGAACATGTACAGACTTTTTTCTTGTAATTATTTCCTAAGTAACGTAGTATAACAACTACTTACACAGAATTTACACTGTATTACATATTATAAGTAATATAGAGATTAAAGTATATGGGAGGATGTGAGTAGGCTATATGTGCATACTACATATACCATTTCACATAAGGCACTTGAACATCTGCAGACTTTGATATCCATGGGAATTCTGGAACTAATGCCCTGTGTATACTGAAGGACAAATGAATTTTTAAAAAATTCTTACTAATTCCTGATATTGTATGCTAAAAGAGATAATATGAATTAACAAAACTAGAAAAAAACTAAAGTCACTGGTGTTGGTGATACATTTTAAAGTTATGGTTGACTAAATGCAAAGAAGATGATTAAGTTTCCATGTCTGCATGATATCGGAATATGAAGGGACAATTACTTGATATGGATTCAGTACATTCAGAATGGCTCTCTAATTGTAAAATGAAAGGAGATATGTTAGCATTCAGGTTCATCTGCAAATATTAGAAAAGCCCAAATAATCATGCTCAGTTTAGAAATATCTATCTCTTGCACATTCAAGAAATCTAGAATAAATCAGTCCAGGGCTAGCGTAGCACTTCTTGGTGTCAGGGACCCAGGCTCCTTTCATCTTATTACTCCAATAGACATTGTTTTCATTCTGGGGATAACTTCATGATCCAAGATGGCTAATGGATCATGAGTCATTTCATCTGCACTCCAAGCTCCAGGAAGGAGCTTGGAAAACAGGCACACTCCCTTCCTTAAAATACCTTCCACTTGTCTACATCCCACTGGACAGACATCAGTCCCATGACCACAACTAACAGAATAAAAGGCTGAAAAAGTCCTCTTTATTCAGAGATCCATATGCCAAGTCAAAAAAAAAAAAACAAAACAAAACAAAAAGTAAAGGTACTTCCAATGAAGAAAGAAAGAATGGATTTTGGAGGACAACTAGTAGTATCTGCTGCAAAAGATGAAGTGACTTGTTTACTGTTATAACCTAAAGCCAAACTGAGCTAAAGTACTGAGCTAAGTGGGAAGAAGACTGTAGGGGCAGAGAAATGCAAACCTCCAAAGAAAAAAAACAGCTTAGAAAATGGCAATAGGGATTCACCATAGTAACACCAAATTCCTTCTCTGTGTACCTCCCTTTTCAATGTGACTCTCTGCTTTTCCCATTAAACAGAGTTAGAGTCTATTTCTCCACTCCCCAAATCTGGGCTGGCTATGAATTGCTTTGACAAATAGTTTGTAGCAGAAATGATGTTGGGAGGGTTGGGAGGCTTCTGAGGCTAAGCCTTAACAGATCTTACAGCTTCTGTTTTCATCATCTTGCAACACTCCTACCATTATGTAAGGAAGTCCAGGCTAGACTACTGAATTATGAGAGACTATGTGGAGAAAAAGGCTCAGCTGACAGCTAGGACTGGGATCTCAGACTTGTGAATGAGGCTATTTTTAGATGTTCTTTAAATCTGAGCTCTTTAGATCTGAGCTGACAGCTGACTGTAGCCTTGTGAGTGAGCTCAAAAAAGACCAACAGAATAACTATCCAGTCAACCCCCAGAACTATGAGAAAGAATTAATCTATTGTTTAAAGCCAGCAATCTTGGGTGTGATTATACAACACTAGAAAACTGATATATGGGTATATTTTAAAATAACCACAAATAATAGTTTGACATCTGATACACCTAAAGATGCTGGCTTTTAAATTTTACACAAATTATATAGTCCTGATGTTAAGCTGCATTACAAATATTGAAATATTGACTTACATTCTAATTTTGTAGTATGATAGCACTGGTCCCATCAAGTTTGCTCTTTTGAAGACATCACAAATACTTTATCGTATTCTTGAAAATAAAAATAACAGAAATGCTTGTGTTCATGCAAGATGTCACTTCCCAGATACTGGTGCCTAGTGTAATTTTGCAAATGTTCTTAGTTAACAGGGGAGAAGAAATGTTCAATACAAGGAAGACAATGCAATTAATGGAGAAAATAAAATTGCTCAAAGCAAACCAACCCCTGATTTTAAAGTACATAATCCACTAAGGCAAACAGTATCAGGATCTGTGATACTGATGATTGAAACATTGGCAAAAATATGAGAAAGTATATGCAGCTGTACTAAACATGGCAGAATAACTAAAATGAATAGTCAAATAGGGCTAAGAACCAAAAGGGAGTCTATGTATTTACAACCTTAAGAAAAGTGTTATTTGCCATAGGCCTTCATGCTCTTTGGTGCTCACCAATAGCATTTGATAGTGTGCAGAAAAAATATTTTTAATAATTCTAATGTGGATAAAGAAAATGTAAAGCAAGCAAGCTTCCTCCTAAAACACTCTACTCGATTCCTTCTCCCTCATAATGCCTTCTTGAGCCTGTAGACCATCCTTTCCATCACTGACCCCAGTACCAGCGTGGAGAAAATTTTTTCTCTCTCTCCAAACTGGTAAAAAATATATATACACACACACATATATATGTATATATGTGCATATATACACACACGTGTATATGTGTGTGTATATATATATGTGTATTTATGTGTGTGTATATATACACATTACTCTTCAAACTGGTAAATATATATATGTATATATACACACACACATAAATACACATATATATACACACACATGTACATGTGAGAGTGAGAAAAATATTTCATATTAAAAGCTAATATATATATATATATATATATATATTATTTTTGTTAATGGCCAGGCCATGTGCTGTAACACCTATAATCCCAGCTATTTGGGAGGCTGTTTAGCCTGGGCAACACAGTGAAACTGCATCTTAAAAAAAATAATAAGGTTCATTTAACATCGATTTCAGTCTACTCGATAGCCAGTTGGATGTTTGATTTTTTTTCCCCCTATTTCTCCCTAAGACCTATTGTACTGGATTCTGAACATCTGCCCCATTCGAGGGGCAGGAAGAAGTGTCAAAAGACCATTTGTTCTAAGAGTACTTGTGTGTAGTCTCTCAACCCACTCCTGGTAGCAAAGCAGCTACCCCTTCCTCCCTCTCCTTTGACCATAGCAGCAGTTTGCAGGCAGTGAGCTTGGAATCAATATACTCTCCTTCTGCTAACATCCCTATCATATGAATGAGGAGGCTTGAAATGTGACATTCTCATTGACTGGCTGTTTAACATGTCATGTAAACAGAACCTAAGTACTTCAGCTGAAAATAGCATTTCTGGTCACAGAACCTGAGCTATCAGCCCTACCTTACTACTGTCTGGCCTAGGTGGAGTACAAAGTGAGAGTACCAGCTACCACTACAATGTCCAGGTTGGCAAATAGTTGGAGAGCAGGCAAATAGACTGTGATAAGCCATAATACAGTAATCTGAGTTAATGACTCATCCTTTTTTTCTGTTAGGCTTTCAATTTCAATTAACATAATAAAAATTAGAATAATGTATCTGGCAAAAGCAAAAAAAAAAAAAAAAAAAAAGGGATTGCAAGGATTTTGAAAATTGCAGGGTGCCAGTCAAGTCTTCAATTCTTTGGTGAGTTGGTACCCAGAATATCGGTATTTCTCTCCTTCTGACCTCCAACAATCTGTTCTCTTTTATCAGTTACAGATTTCAAGACCCACAACACCTTGGAAAACAGCAATACATTTACAGTCAACTTAAATAGATCACTGCTTCCTGTGATGAGATTTAAGGTGACTTAAAGCTAATTAGAACAAAAATAACAGTACGTGTGCTTCTCAGTAGGAAAGCCGTTTGATTTATGTATTAAAATGCTGCCGTTCACGTTTGAGAAGGAGACTCTTAACCCACTGGCAGAGGGGGGATACTTGGGCTTTTTATCTTGGGATAAGACTGCACAAGATGAGCCATGGTGAAACAGAAGGGATTGGATTGGCTTTCTAGGGCTGCCATATCAAGGTACCATGAACTGGGTGGCTTGAAACCATAGAATATTTATTCTCTAACAGTTTTGTAAGATAGAAGTCTCAAATGAAGGTGTTGTAAAGGCCATCTCCCCTTCAGAAACTCTAGAGAAGAATGCTTCCTTGTTGCTTCTGGTTTCTGACGGTCTCTGGCAATCTTTAGTGTCCCTTGGCTTGCAGATTCCTTGGCTTGCATTGCTCCTATCTCTACCTGCATCTTCATATGGTCTGCTCCCCTATGCTCCTGTGTGTCTGCTTTTTCTTTTAATAAGGACACCAGTTACTGGATTAGCACCCACTCTAATCCAGTCTGACCTCATCTTAACTAACTATTATCTGCAAAGACTTCATTTCCAAGTAAGGTCACATTTTGAGGTTCTGGGTGGACACATTTGGGGGAGTACATGATTCAGTACAGTACAGGGATGCTAGGAAGAAAACCAGTTTGTCTGAATGCTTTCCCAAGATTTGCCACTACCTCAATTGTGTGACACTGGGCAACTCACTTGACAACTCCAGGCCTCAGTACCTTGCCTTAAAAGGAAGGGCTTTGAACTAAATGTTCTCTGGGGGATTGCCAAACTCTAGCCACTAGTGGCTCCCTCATGTATTCAGTTTCAGCTCTCCCAATTTCCCCTATGAACAATGGCATACACTCACCACCCAGCTGGCTGAAGCAGCGATGATACGGCAGAACAATGGAAAATCGTCTCCTGTTAGGTAGCTTAGTTAGAGGTACAGGAAGTTTCTCTTAAGCCTCTTTATGGGCTCAATTTTAAGATACAGCCTCGGGCAGAAATCAATGAAGTTTTTAAAGCTCAAACATTTTATTTATTTCTGTCATGTTTATTTTAAAGTCCTTTGAAAAGGTTGCCTAAGACACGGTAAAAAGTGAAGCAACATGATAACATTTGTGTAATATATTCCATAATTTAATTTAGGCTTTGCAAGCTAAATGTTCTCACAAATTCTTGGCATCATGGTAATGTTGATATCAAAATTCCATACCAATGAACTTTTAAGCAATACCTTTTCTGAGCTCATCTATATTTCCAGAGCATGAAAATGTATCATCATGAAAATTATTAAGGACCTGTTTGAAACTGAGATGTGAAGAATAAACACTTCTTACCTTTAGAAGTGTGTATCTGGCCAGGTGGAATGGCTCACGCCTATAATCCCAGCACTTTGGGAGGTCGAGGCAGGTGGATCATTTGAGGTCAGGAGTTTGAGATCAGCCTGACCAACACGGTGAAACCCCATCTCTACTAAATATACAAAAAAATTAGCTGGGCATGGTGGTGTATGCCTGTAGTCCCAGCTACTCAGGTGGCTGAGTCAGGAGAATCTCTTGAACCCGGGGGGCAGAGGTTACATGCACCACTGTACTCCAGCCTGGGTGACAAAGCAAGACTCTATCTTAAAAAATAAGAATAATAAAAAAGTCTGTATCTTAACTACAACTTGTTGGGGAGGAAACAGCTTGCAGTGGTAAAGAGACAAGCCTGGATTTGATACCTAGCTGTCATTCATTCTCTGTGTGACTGTAGGCAAATTACTTAACTTCTTTGAGTTTCCACTCCCTCTTCTGAAAAATAAGACTAATCAAAACATATTTTTCATACATTGCCTAAAGAGATGAAGGCTGACATACTAAGGTCACATAGCTTAGCGCCCGGCACATGGGAAAAAAATAGATTCCTCCTGATAAATGTAGTGGGAGGCTAACATTCACACATTTGCCTCACTCCCCTAGGAAATATGCTTTCTTCTTCCTCTGTGCTCACACTACCTGACATATGTCTCCACCTACACTCAGAGAGTAGGATTGTAACTATTCTCGCGGCCCTCCACTACTCTGGGAGATCCCTGAAGAAAATAACCACGTCATATTCATCTCTCTCTCTATTGCCTAGCTGAATTGATACTCCAAAATGAATGAAGTTTATTACAAAGAAATATTGGGAAAATTTTAATTTCATAGACTTTAAAAGATATGATGAACTCAGAAAGAAACGAAATTGATTAGAAATGAATTATTTGAGGTAAAATAGACATAGACCCTTGACCCTTAGCCGATAAATTTATTTTTTCATCATTTCATCTGGAATGACATTAAGCGGTCTTTTTTCTTCCTGTGTCATGTAATATGTGCATTTAGACCCTGTGTGTGTGTGTATGTGTGTGTGTGTGTGTAAACAGCAAATAGCCATGGCTATGTTAAACTGTAATTATATATCCAGAGTCCTTTAATTGCTTATTTATCACAACATCCTGATGAGGAATGTCATAGATACTATCATTTTTTACAGGGAAGTCTCTGAGCCATAGAAAGGTTAAGTGGCTTGGTGAAATGTATACTGTCAATCAATGGAAAAGCAGGAGTTAGAGCTTGCAGCCTTGGAGTCCCCTATTTATTGCTTAGTACCACTGCATGTGAGTTACCACCATGTCTAACAGCATGTTCTTACAAGAAATCTTAGGAGACTGGGGGTAAAAATTGATCTGAAACAGACTGTCACCTTCTCTTAATTATTGGTATGCCCCTTAATTCTTCATGTGCCCCAAGCAGACTATCTTCTTTATCTGGCTGCTTCACAGAACTGCTCAGAACAGCCCCTTACTGCACTGGTAATTACGTATATCTGCATCAATGAGTAAAAAATAGCCATTGGTGAGGGAGACAGGGCTAGGAACCCTACTGACCTCACATGCCAGAGGAATGGAGGAGATCTCTATATATCTAAGAATGTTGCCCACACACTCAGCTAGCTGGACTTTTAAGATGTTTTTTATTTTTTTTTTCTTTACCGCAACTTTTCCATCCTATCCATGGGTCTGCCTAAAGCTGTCTTTACTCTGCTTTTAACCTGCTTTCTACTTTAAGCAGGACTCATTTGACATAAATGATCTGAAAAAAAAAAAAAAAAAAAAAAAAAGCAGAATTCAGAGCTTCCATGGAAACCACAAACCAGACTTGGAAATTTAGTGTTATGAGCTAAATTGTGACCTCCCAAAATTCCTATTTTGATGTTCTTACTCCCAGCATCTCTGAATGTGACTGTGTTTGGAAATAGGGTCTGTAAAGAGGTAATCATGTTTAAATGAGGTCACTAGCATGGACCCTAAACTAATAGGACTGGCGTCCTTATAAGGAGAGATTAGGACATAGACACACGTCTTCCATGTGAAGACAGAGGAAGGTGGCAGCCATCTAAAAGCCAGGGAGACCTCAAAAGAATCCAGATTGCTGACACCTTGTTCTCAGACTTGTAGCCTCCAGAATTGTGAGAAAATAAATTTCTGTTGTTTAAGTGACCAGTATTTGTTACTTTGTTGTGGCCACTCTAGCAAATTGATACATTAAGTAATCTTGACATCACTTTCATCATTCATCAGCAAGCATGGACACGAAGAACTGAAAGTCTTCACTTTATCACACAGTAAAAACCTACTGTGTGCCAGGCTCTGGTCAGTTGCTGGGGCTACAGTGCTGAGCAAGACACAGTTGCTGCTTTTAAGAGGTTTTCAAGCCTCCTAAAGACAAAACAAAGGAAAGATATCACAGTGTAATCAATTAGCAATAAGACAGTGGCATGCCCTATGTGCCATGGGGACCCAGAAGAGTGACACAATCCAAAACATGCAGGAGAGAATAAGGTGTCAGGTAAGGCATTCAAGAGGATTTGCACCTGAGCTATGTTTTTAAGAATGAATAGAAGTCAGTCAAAGACAATGAGCCTTCCATGAAACTTTTGCCCTTGGAAAAGCAAGAGTCCCTGGAGCAAGTGCATTCAAGAATGCTGTAGAGTCCAGCATAAAGAATCTGATGTGAGTGGAAGTCCCAGGAGAAGAGCTGCAGGTCAAGAAGAGGGCAATTCACAGTACCTTGTAGGTCACGATGTCTTTTGGTTACAAACTGCAACATTCAGTTTAATTCAAATGATGGGGCTTTAACAGAATAGGTAGAGGAGTGAAGAAACACAGAAAATATCTCATAAACCAAACAGTCAGGTCTCACAGAAAAGTGGAAGGTTGATCAACTCACAACACCGACTCTGGGTTCATTGATACTCTTGCTATTTCAGCAAAACTTATCTCCTCCAAAATGAGTATATGTTAGTCCTACTCCAGGGACTCACCATACCTTGTATTTTATTCATTTTGGTCTTGGATTCTACTGTGGCTACATACATATCTTCTGCTCCACCAATTCTATCCTCTCCTCCACCCATAATGGATTCTGTGTACCCCAGCTTCTACTGTTTCATAGCCTTTGTTCATCAATGTCTTTACTCAACAGACTTCATCGTAAGTCTATTTTCAGTAATGCTGGTACAATTTATGTCTGTCATTTACAGCTCACATTCAAACTTCCTATGATAGAGAATTCAACCTGGTCAAGAAGTCACAAGGCTGGGCATGGTGGTTCACACCTGTAATCCCAGCACTTTGGGAGTTCAAGGCAGGCAGACTGCTTGAGCTCAAGAGTTCAAAACCAGCCTGGGGAACATGGCAAAACCCTGTCTCTACAAAAAAATGTAGGCATTAGTCAGGCATAGTGGCATACACCTGTAATTCCAGCTACTTGTGGGGCTGAGGCGGGAGGATCACTTGAGCCCACGAGGTCAAAGCTGCATGAGCCGTGTTTACACCACTGTACTCCAGCCTGGGTGACAAACCAAGATCCTGACTCAAAAAAAAAACAAAACTAAACAAAAACCCTGTTAGTCACATGTCTTAGTCTGTTCTATATTGTTATAAAGGAATACCTGAGACTGGGTAATTTAGAAAGAAAAAAGGTTTAATTGACTCATGATTCTGCTGCCTGGAGGACTGGGCATCTGGTGACAGACTCAGGCTGCTTCCACTCATGGCAGAAGGCAAAGAGGAACCAGAGTACAGAGACCACGTGGCAACAGTGGAAGCAAGAAAGAGAGGAGGGAGGTGCCAGGCTCTTCCAGTTCTCACAGGAACTAATAGAGAACTCACTCACTGCCACCCTAGGAGAGCATCAATCCATTCATGAAGGATCCACCCCCATCACCCAACACCTCCCATTAGGTTCCACCTTTAACATTGGGAATCACATTTCAACATGAGATGTGATGGGGACAAACCTGTAATATATTCAAACTACGGCAGCAGAGTTGGAGTCTTGGCTACTTCATTACCCACTACATACTAACCAGAGGCCTGTTTTGGGTTCAGTCCCCAGTCTCTTATCGAGTTAGCCTTGTCCAAAGTAGCAGGTCATAGTCCTATCAGCTAGCACTCAAAGAAATCATTTTTATCAATTAGTTCTGAAGGAGTCTGTGGTAGTGACAGGCAAATAGCATTTCACAGTTATTATCCAGAAGATGTTAAGGAGTCATTAAAAGATTTTAAGAAGAGAAATAGAATATAATTTTTTGTTTTTAAAAGTCTATAGCAGAAGAGAAAAGAATGATTTGAAGTATTTCCCTAGAGGTACAAAGCCACTGTTGTAACCCAGCAAGAAATGCTAAGGGCTAGAACTGAGGCACTGAGTGGTCATGACAAGAAGGGGATAGAGTATACAGATTTTAAATATGTTAAATTAATAGCATTTAAATGGTAAACAAGGAACATTACAAAAATTACAGAAAATGGAGCAGTCAAGTTTGATGCTGAGATTTCTGGCTTAATGGATTTTGGAACCATTCACTAAGATAGGGAGCTCCGGAGAGAACGAGCAGATTATGAGTGTGTTGAATTTGAGGTGACTGTGACACCACAAATTAGGGCAAGCAACGCTTTTACAACTGTTAGAGCTGAGTTCCCCAAATCTCCAAGGCTTAACACCAGAAGAATTTGTTTCTTGTCAGTTGGTGTTGCATTGTGGGGGTGCTCTGCTCCATTTACTTATTTAGGGCCATCTATTTTTAACATGTGGCTTCAAGGTCACCTTGGCAGTGTCCAGCACTGTATACAAAAAGAGAGGGAGTGGAGAAAGCATGCTTACTCTAAACATCTAAGACCAGAAGTGACCCATCACCTTAATCACATTCTTTTGGCAGGAACTAGTCACTGGGTGCAGGAGAGCTGGAAATAGTTTAACTGTGTACCTGGGAAGAAGAAATTGCAGTCATCCAGCCAGTCTGCCACAAATAGCTGAGTGGAGTTTTCAGAGGCAAGTGGATATACAGAGCAAATTCTGAGCTGATGATATATTGGGGAATAGATCAGTTGGATCCCAAGGGCAGAGATGCAGACAAGCTCCAAGAACAGACTGAGACCTGGGCTTAGAAGGGCTCACTTTGCTTATATCATCTCTCCTCTTTGGTTTCTTAGACCACATAGTAAAACATGACCTCTGATAACTACTAGCCTGATGTGCTTTAGGAATAGACACATTTTTAAAAACACTAGATTTTTTTGTCCCAATGACAAATTTCTAGGAAAGGTTTCTGAGTGATTCAGTGTAGATCATATGTCCACCCTCTGACCATTTAATTGGCTGACTCATGTCACAGGAGCTTAGCTGCTCAAAGTCACATTGAAGCATATAGATGGGAGGGGAGGAAATGATCAAGCTCAAGGCATGCAAGCGGTGATTGCAGGGAAGCTGGGAGAAGGAGGAGGACTGATCAGGCAACCAAATAAATAGCTACTACTGAAACTGAATAGAGTGAGTATGGTAACTGAAGCCTTGGACAGATAAAAGTGACCAAAAAGAGAGTACAAAGGGAAATAGGCCCCAGCTGAAACCCTTGAAAATACCACTCTACAAGTGCCAGGAGAAGAAAGTAAACCTGCAAATAAGTTTATGGAAAAAAAAAAGAACCTCAACTGTATGTGATGCCCAGGAAGGAATGAGGCTCAGGAGGAAGAGAAAGGTCAAGCTCTCAACTGCTGTATAGAAGTCAAGTTAAACAGAGAAAAAGAAGGTAATGTTATGGTAAATGTTAAGGAGAGCAGCTTTTTTTTGTTTGTTTGTTTGACACTTCACTTTTTTATGCCAAAGATATAAAAGAGAAAGTAGCACAACTCAAGGAATTGGTATCAACGTGACTAGGCTAAAGCTTTAAAAAGCTAGCCTACAGCTACAACACGACTGACACTTGGAAATACCGTGTTAAATGAGAGAAGAAAAACCCAGAAATCTACACGTTGTATGATTCCATTTGTATGACATTTCCAGAACATGTACATTCATAGATACAGAAAACAGGATTCCAATTGCCAGGGGATGAGGGGAGTGGCTACTCAATGGGTATGGATTTATTTAGGGGGTGATTAAAGTGTTCTGCAATGAGATAATCCTGAAGGTTGCATAAGCTTGTGAATGGACTAAAAGCCACTGAATTATACACTTTAAAATGGTGAATTTTATGGATTTCACTTCGATTTTTCAAAAAGCCCACCGCATGACTGCATGGCAAATGATATGGTAACAGATGAGGGAGGGGTTTTATTTTTTAATGGGAGAGTCTTGATGTGTTATGTGCAAAAGAGGACACAACAAGTTGGGAGAAAAATCTGCAGAAGAAAGGGGTAATGTTTGGTGCATGTGTCTGACTGAGAATATTGAGGATGCAAAGCACGAGCAGTGGGTTAAATTTGGACTAAATAAGGTTTTCCAAGAGAGAAGAGAGACTAAATCCCATAGTCAAAGAATTTGTAAGAGAAGGACAGTAAATTCAAGAAATAGCTCTGCTTTTCTCAAATAGAATAAAGTACATGGGCTTTTCGATAACCATTTTAGATATATGTAATGTTACAATACCTTAGGGGAAATTTTATGCAACTCCCTTACTAGGGAGCAAGGAAAAGTAACTTCCCCAAATTCAGGGATTTCCCTTTGTTCCCTGAGTCCTTTCACTCAATTCTAAGAAACAGCATTACATAGAAGAAAGGAGACAACACTGGAGTCAGATGGAAATACGTTTAGGTCCTAGTTCCATGGCTTATCAGTTGTATCACCTTGATCAAGTTACTTAACCTCCTGAGTTTTATTTCTACATGTGAAAAATAGAAAAGAATATTTACTTCTCAATTACTGTAGTTCCTACCCCTATCATAAGCTACATAATAAACATTCTTCTCCCCCTTTTTCTCTTGTCCTGCAGCTTCACTTGCCTCTCACTTATGGGATAGCTGAAATTTACAGAAATATGGTAAATGTTAAGGAGAGGAGAATTGTGTTTTTATTTGACACTTCACTTTTTTATGCCAAAGATATAAAAGAGAAAGTAGCACAATTCAAAATACTATCGAGCACAGTGAATATAATAACAGAATGATAAAAGTAAGCATAATGACAGCTGATCTAAGAAAATTAAACATAGTAAACAAATCAAAGCAGGGAGAAGTCAAAGAGTATTTTCTGTGTGTAGTTCTGGGATGTACCCAATGACATGGGGTGACGCACTAAGTAGCATAAGGCCTCCCATAAGCAAGAGGGCGTGTGATGACTATCCCCAGAGGTAGAGGCTGGGATCAGGGATGCACCGCACTCAGAGTATGGTGTGTGACAATGGGGAACAGCTGTTCAAAGAACTCCACAGTTCGTCAACCACGACCACAAAAGGCGGTGCCGCTGAGACAAGCACCTTGTGACATTTGTTTGGCAGAGCAGCTGAGGAGCTGTCAGCTTACAACAATAACGCATCAAAGAGATCCACCAAATCAGCAATCCAGCCCACATAGACCAATGTATCTGTGAGACACACAGAATAACCAGAAGCCAGAGATGGCAACCAAAGAAGAAAATGGAGAAGAGCATATATCAAGGATTGGGGAGGACGTTACAAAGAATGTGTTCACTTATCATGCTTAAATAAATGTTCTGGTAAATTCAGTATTATAAATGCACCAGAGGAACTTTAAATTTAAAGGAGATATCGATTGCTACTATGAATGAATCATTAACTTTAAATAAGCATTTCTTTTTTTCTTGTGTTTTGGTATGTCTGATGTATCAGTCAGTGTTTATTAGGTTTTGCTGCTATAACAAACAAACCCCACATCTCAGAGGCTTACAACAAAGTGTTATACTTGGACTGAAGAAGAGTCCAAGTTTCTTGCTCACAGTATATAAAGGATGTGAGTTTATTGGGGCTTTTGCTCACACAGGGAACTCATCACTTTCATTCAGGTTTCACTGGTCAAAGCAAATCCCCCGGCCAAGCCTTTGTCGATGGTGTGGGGAAATAGAATTGATTTTCAGGGAGAAGATGACAAATAATTGAGAACAATATTAAACAAAATATATCATAACTTATATTCCTAATATGGGGTACACCTGTATATGTGAATCTGTCAAACTTTTAAAATTACATTAGCACAAGTTAGATTAGACAGGCCTCTCTGAGAAAATTAGGCAAAATGTAGCAAAATGAAACAAAATATAACCCTGTCACATCAGAAGAATATTTCAAGGAAGAATTTTATGGCTTCTGAGAAGCAAGGTTTAAATAAAGTATGACTAGTTTAATGAGTATTGTTTCTATTAACACAGATGCTACTTGATTAGGCAGCCATCTTTGTGCAAGTGACAAAGCCTAAGCCCATGCTAACAAGAACAAAAGGAAAGCTATTGGTTCATATAACTGAAAAATCTAAGAGTAGGTAAAATTTTATGCATGGCTAGACCTAGAGGCTCACAAATATCTTAACGATACTGTTCCTTTGTCCTTCCATCCTTTGGCACTGCTTTCCTCTCTATTCCTTTGCATTCTTATGCATGCTCCCCACCCCCATGCATTTTTGTAGCAAAGGTGGCCACTATTGGTTTTCTATCCCACCAACCTAGTAAATACACCGAAAGAGGAAATGTCTTTCTAACAGCTCTGGCACCATTTCCAAGGAGGATTCTGATTGGTTCAGTTTGGGTCATGTGTTTACCTCCATAACCAGGAAAGAGGATATTCTGAGGTCAGGTCTCTAACTGTCCATCTAAGGTACTGGAGAGGCAGAGTGTGTGGAAAGACACCTGGACCCCAGGGGCTGAATAAGACTGTTGAAATGACAAACAGGTTGTTGACAAAGGAGATGCTGTGCAGAAAACAAAGAAGCAAGCAAGCGAAGTCCCTCTAAGACCCTACCTGCAGATGTTTCTGGGGTGAGGTTGTGTCTTACCTTATTCACCAGCTGTCATTTATTTCTTCCAATCTTTCTCCACAATGAATCAGTGTAGTACACCAGCTCATAATAAGCTAATGAACTAATTTGCAGCAAAATTCTATAATACTATTCCTAATTTTCTAAAGTTCAAAAGGAAATCACTGGAGACATCCACTCCATTTTGCTATAGTTACTGTATTTTACATTAAATTCATCCACTGTATCCTCATCTACTATAGTAGTCTTATTTGGCATAACTTCATTCCCACATGAACAGGAAACACTGTAAGTTGCTTATCTAAGGTTTTCTTTCTTGCTTCAATGCCTTTATTTATCCAGTCCTAGGTGTAACAAAATATTATGATTTACTATCATAGACGTGAAATGAGGTGCTTCTCAATTATTCTGATTTGGAATGTTTTTAGCAAAGAAAGCTGCTTTGCCATGCAAAATGAGTACAAGACTATTAGAAAGACTTGAGACAGATCTGTTTGCCAGTCACTCTGCCAGAAACATTTTAGGAGCAAAGTAAACAAGGAGACCCTACCCTCTGCATGTCTCTGAAGAGTTTCCCAGATGAGAGTCGGGAATGACTTGGGCCTTTTTGTTCTTCCAAGTCAGTCTTCTATAACCTCTCATGTTTGTGACGGTTTCCTCCATTTTGAAGGAAAATCTCTCAGCTCATCTTTGAGTCTCAAAGTCTCTTCAGATCATCTTTGTTTATCCTGTTTTCCTATACATTCTTAAAGGCAAATCAGAAATTAAAGGTTATCAGATCTAGGCAGGTGTTGCCTACCTCAAGACTTGAACGTACTTAAAATTCATCCTTGAAACGTTACACAACTGTGTTTTTTTATAGCACTCGGTACTTTTTTTTTTTTTTTTTTTAAGTTTCTAATTTGGTGTCTTGGGTGTTTTCTTCTTGTTTTTGCAAGGGCACACTTCACTTAAGGTAGAAAACTTTCTGGAAAAGTGACAAATATACTGCAGTTCTCATTAGCCCATGAAATAAAGTTTCCATCCAGGCCAACTCTTAGATTTCTAAGGTCTCTGCATTACTTTGATTGTTCCTGAACTGCCTTCTAATACAGCATAGTCTTTAGTTGTGCTTTCAAAGTGTCTGGTTTATTAAAAATTTTCATAAACAACTATGTCATACTTTCATGTTAACGATTGGTTCAACTGTTTTTATTGTTCTTGCTTTTTTTATATTGATTTGACTTTAAACTTTTCCAGATTGGAAAACATTCTGCTAATACTCTCTTTTCCCACTGTATAGTCACTGAGAGCTGCGGAAATTAAATTATGAAGGCTGCTAAGAAAATCCCTACTCCCCATCCTTTGCTGATCCTTCGTTACTGCCTTTTTGTTTATCATCTACCATTTTTTGTTGCTGAGCCAGTTGTGACTCTGACGGCCTGCTCAAAGGTTTCTTAGAGGACTGCAACCTTCTTGGTGGCAGGGATTATGCGGTCTCATCTTTGTTTCTTCTGATATGACAGAATAGATTCTCAGCAAATACTTCTTAACTTGAATGATTTCAATTTTCTGTTACTTGCTAAGATAATAAATCCAGGGGTCTTTCAAACATCAGTTTTGCCCAGTTGATGGACTACCACTTAGGAACCACTGGCAGAGAACCTCACTGGCCTACTAGTTTGGCAGTGCCATCTTTCAGCAGATCACTTAATCTACTCCTGCTTCAGGTTCCTCATCTGTAAAAGGAGAACCAGTATATTTCTACCAACATATTCCCACTGTCTACTGAACAGAGCTGTTGCATCAAATAAATTATCTCTGTAAAAGTATTTGCTCACCTTGAGAACACCATTTTTTCTAAAGAAATGCAAGGCCCTAAAACTTTCACACTCAAGCTGCATTATTTTACACGTAAGGATATATGCTTGAAAAGAAACATAACCTCTTTCTGAAATCCTCACAACCAGCTTCAAAACATGTAAATTATAGGAAATATTTCAAAAAAGTCAACAAGTCAGCTACGATTTTTTTGAGCTGAATATCCTACATACAGTCACATGTTGCTTAATGCCAAAGATACATTCTAAGAAATGTGTCCTTAGACTATTTCATCACTGTGCGAACATCATGGATTTTGCTTACACAAACCTAGATGGCATAGCATACTACACACTTAGGTTATAGGGTATATTTATCTATTGAAGCCTAGAACAACAGGCCAGTATGTAATCTACTGATCCTATGCTATAAACCTGTACAGTGTACTGCTATACTGAATACTGTAGGCAATTGTAACACAACAGTGAGCATTTTTGTATCTAAACATATCTAAACATAGATTAAGTACAGTAAAAATAAGGTATTACAATCTTATGGGACAACTCTCATATAAGTAATTCATCAATGACTGAAACTTTATGTGGCGCATGAGTATATTTGAAAAGAAAGATGCAATAGAACGGCTGCAAGCAAATGAAACATCTTCCTCTCCATGACTTGGTTTTAAACTTACTCACAATAATAGGCATCCTCTTCTGGACCATGACATCTGTGTGCTGCAGTCTATTATTTTTCAACTGTCAGTTATACTTAGGTCTCCAGATCTATCAATCTACAAGGGCACCAGCTTTGAGAGCACTGATATACCTCCTAATTAATTTGCTATTCCTAAGAATATGTTCACACTCTGCTTCATCCATGTTGGGGTTTTATTTCAACAGTACAGAGCAAAGACATTCTTAACTACAGCATGTGATTTTCCCAAAGGAAGCACAGACTGAAGGGAAATCTTATGTGACTGTACTATTGCTTAAAATTGTTGCTAATCAAAACTTCAATAATTGAGTGTTGCTTTAAACAAAAAGTTATATCTTACCAATGATTTATTCTGAAAATGCATTTCTTTCCGATTCTCTTCTCACCAAACACTTGGTTCTCAATAAAAACTTGGTGGTGATAACACCTAAGAGTATTCATGTTATGCCTTCTAATTAATCAGAAATGGATGTATATTTGTCATGGTGTCACGGTCCTTCACATGTGCATGTGTGTATTTGTATGTTCTGGTCCTTTCACACTTTGCTACAATCTCTTTTTTAACTATGTTAAGTGTACAATAACAAAAGACCGTATTTCTTTGAAAAGAAAGGATATTCTGTTCCATCGTTAAGGTGAGATGCAGATTTCCAATTAAAAAGCAAATGCTATATTTCAAAAGGTTGAATAAGCTGGTACTTACAGAAGTTCAGCTGGCTAAATTTAGAGCATTGAAAAAGATCCGATCCAAGAATAATCTTTGGCTTCAGGCATGTAACATTTTTATTTGATAGTGTATTGGAAAGGGGGAAAAAAAAAAAACCTTCATTTTAAGCTCTTGCCCTTCCACATATTGTTCTTCTGTGATAGGTGAAAGAGTGTGGATAGTGGTGTTGGCTTCAAAATATCGCTTCCCTTAAGCGGTCTGTTTCAATTTTGTTATGCCAGTTTTAAAAAGCTTTCTGTTTGTAAATGTTTATATTCAAACTATCCTCTCTTGCCTCTCTAAATTCAACTGTTTTCTTAACTTCACCCTATTTTTACAACCTCTTCTTTGAGCCATGATCCTTCTTCATATATGGTGGATTCATAGGTGCCCAAGTATTACACTCATTGCTGCAATATGAAATTTTTCTTTGTTGGTTTTCCCATTTATTCACTGTCTTCTAATTCATCCAGCTCATACTTTGGCTCAGGACATAATCTGCTGTCCATTTCTAACCCCGAATTCCCAGCTGCCATTTCCGTAAATTCACTGTCTTTATCGGTGTTTCTCTAAATGTGCATCCAAAAACCTGGAGTGGTGACGAAAATGCCTGTTTCTGGGTCCCATCCCAGATCTGATGAATCAGAATCTCTGGGAGGGAGGCCTGGGGATTTGTATTCATAACAAACTTCTTCCCCAAAGATTCTGCAGTTTGAGAACCGCTGCTCTCTGCTCAGCCATCTTTCAATAATGATAGTAAGTTCACAACTTCTGTTAAAGCTGTAGTATATGTATATTACTTAAAGTTGTGCTCGGTACTGTAATGAATAAAAACCCAAATCTCTGTGGCTTGGCCAAACAGAAGTTGGGGGAGGAATGCTTTCCTCATCATGTGACCGACATGATGAATCTAATCAACATGTGGCTGAAGCTAACAGAGGCTCCACATGCTTCAACGTGTTTCCCAGGGTCACCCAGGACATGAAAATCCAACCAAGTCCACAGTGGAAAAGAGGGTGGAGAAGCACCTAGGAGATGTTTATCGGCCTGGCCATTTATCACTCCACCCACATTCGCATGGGAATAACTTGGGATTCCACTTAGATATTTCACAAGTGCTAGAAAATGTAGTTTCTGGGCAGCGGCTTCCTAACAACCACTTTCCACAAGGGACATAGAGAAAAACTCTTTGATAGATCCTTGGCATCTCTGCCACTTTGCGCCTTCCAGAGGGGAAAGACACGAAGCGTGTGGTTTCATAACACTTCGTGGAGTATCAGAGGCCTATTGTTCGATGACCCCCATTTCCAGAACTTCCTGCTCAAGCAGAAAGCCACGGTCTCTGAAGCCTTGTCTCTAGGTATGCTTGAATCGTCAATATTTCTTTTTCTTAACATTTTTCCTCGGCTATCTTAAAATACAGAAAAATTTTACAATTTTGAAATGCTATATGAGTACTGTAATATATAAAAAAGTGGATGAATCTTTCAATATGTTCTTTGTTCCTAATATTGAAAAACAAGTTATATCTCTATATGTATATTTATGTGTATATATAATACATATTTTTATGTGTGTATACATAAAAATATGTATACATATATTATACGTATATTTTTATATGTGTGCATATATTATACATACATATATTTATATGCACATATACATATAAATCTACCACTGGATTGTGTATATATGTGCAAAAAAAAACCCACAGGCAGATATATTTTTCATAAATGTAAACCATTGCCTTACTCATTTTATTATCAAGAAGACATAGAGCACATCAGCCTAAGAAAAATTAGGGACTGCATGACCAGTCAACATAGAGGGGATTTATTGATACCTTCATATCCCTTCTGAGGCTTATACTGTACCATTCTATTTTTCTTTTCTTTTTCTCTTTTGGAGACAGAGTCTCACTCTGTCACCCAGGCTAGAGTACAGTGGTGTGATCTCAGCTCACTGCAACCTCCGCCTCCCAGGTTCAAGCAATTCTCCTGCCTCAGCCTCCTGAGTAGCTGGGATTACAGGAGTCTGCCACTGTGCCCAGCTAATTTTTGTATTTTTAGTAGAGATGGGGTTTCACCATCTTGGCCAGGCTGGTCTCGAACTCCTGACCTCGTGATCCACCCGCCTCAGCCTCCCAAAGTGCTGGGATTACAGGCGTGAGCCACCGGGCCCAGCTGTACCATTCTATTTCTTTCAGATAAAATTGAAGGGAATAAATCAGCAAAGTATGAAAAACTGCCATCAAGTTTAGACACCACCAGTTACACTGAACATTTGAAACAGACGTATTATTGTAACAGGCATAGGACTATTCAGAAGTTTAACAGTCATTTGAAGTTGTCAACTTGCAATGAGCTGTCATTTTTCATTCATGCATTGATTGATTCATTGATAGTTTACTTAGAAAGATTTCAGAATTAAACGTGCATTAGCTTTCCCTTTATTTATTTGGTCATTTAACAAATATTCATTGAGCCACTACAAAGTGTCAGACACTCTTCTGAGCACTGAAGAGATAATAATGTACAAGCCAATCATAAAATAAAAAATGTCAAAAGTAGGGAGAGTGAGTTTGTAGACAAGGATAGGGGCTATTATGGTAGATAGGATAATTGGGAAAGGCCTTTCTGAGCTGTGGATCTTTGAGCAGAAATCCCAGTGAAGGAAGGGTATGTGACTTTTGAATATTCATGAGAGAATTGCATCAGGCAGAGGTAAGAGCAAGTGTTAATGCTCTGATGGAGAGATACATCTTATATGAGAAATCTCTAACATACACACACATAAGAAACCTCTGCCACACAATTTTGGGTAAATATTTCACCTAAACGGCATCATCTATCTTAGAAATACCATAAACTACATACTATTATTTTTCTGCTCTCATAAAATTGTGAGTTAGAAACTGTATTCAGCTAGTAATGGAAACATTTAAAAAATAGGAGCTCCAATAAAATAGAGTATTTTCTTTCCTTCACGTAGATTAAAGTCAGGGAGCAAATATCAGAGGCTGGTACAAGGGCTCTATGGTATCATCAACGTTGTAGCGTCCTACTTTCTTTCATTGCCATTCTCTGTGCATGGATTCCATCTTCAAGTTTACCTCATGGTCACTATATGGCCACTGCAACTCTAACCATTTCATCTGTATTCCAGGCAGAACAAAAGGCAAGTAAGTCCTTCCCATCTGAGTCTGTTCTCCAGCTCCCTATCCCTGCTGCCAGCTTCTGAAGACCTTTCCACAAGTCTAACCTAACAACTTGTGCTTACTTGCCCTTAGTCAGTTGGGCCATATGGCCCCTTTATCTGCAACTAAGGCTAGAAAATGTATTTTTACCTATATACATTGCTTTCCTTAACAAGATCAGAGTTCTATGAATAAGAATGAAGGAGAGAATCAATATCAGGTCGACAGCTAAGCCCGGGTTCAGTTATTAAGAGGTGTAAACAAACGATCAACCTCCATTCTCTAATCAAATGAGTTTAAAGGCCTATTGTTCTGTTAATTATTTGTCCTCCCTAGGTTATAAAAGACCTTTCTCAGTGTTTTCATCGCTCACTGTTCATGAAACTATGAGACATTTGTCATAATTTCTAATCTCATCAGGTTGTAATCTCTAAGGAGGCCTACAAACAGCATCTCTCTTCCTTGAATTGAGAAATAAAACAACACAGTAGCAGAGAGAAGCAAAACACCATTTTAGTTACTTCTAGAGTCCAAGTTAGAGGGTGTGGTTTCAGGTTTATTAGCCAGTGGTCAATACTAAACCCCCCAATTATGCAGACTAGCCTACTGGTGATGCTGAACTTTTTCTATAGAACAAGTGCACTCCTAAGCGGCAAATATGTTCAGTAATTTTTCACAAATTTAACCATCAGATAAGCCACTCCACCTGCTCTCTGACCAAGTGTGGCACTAACTGTCACTACCACCTGGAAAGAAACCTGAGTTGTAGGAAGGAAGTGTTCTATCCAACTCTGGTGGAGTTTGTGACACTAGTGGCCACAGGGAATCATACCTCCCCGAATCCATGCCGTTATGTGTACCTGCCCACTCCCACCTTAAATCTGCTTTAACCAAAAGAACAGGCCGGACATGGTGGCTCACACCTATAATCCCAGCATTTTGGGAGTCTGAGGTGGGTGGATCTCCTGAGGTCAGTAGTTTGAGATCAGCCTGGCCAACATGGTGAAACCCCATCTCTACTAAAAATACAAAACTTGGCAGGGCATGGTGGTGGCTGCCTATAATCCCAGCTACTCGGGAGGCTGAGGCAGGAGAATCCCTTGAACCTGGAAGGTGGAGGTTGCAGTGAGCTGAGATTTCGCCACTGCACTCCAGCCTGGGTGACAGAGCAAGAGTTCGTCTCAAAAAAAAAACAAAAGAGAAAAGAATATGCCATCCCTAGGCCTTAAAAAGGCTACATGCTGGTGCCATTGCTCTCTTGGGATCTTTGAGCCACTATGTAAGAGTCCAGCTACCCTGCTGTAGAGGCCATGAGGAAAGGTCACTTACAGAGGGACCAGCCCTGAGATTACAGAGAAAGAGAAGTCCAGCTGTCCAGGGTTGCAGCTAAGCCCAGCGCCCCACCGACTCACCTGCTGACTGCAGCCACAAGAGTGGCCACCAGACAGATGAGTGGGACTCCCCAGCAAAGTCATCCCAGATGGCATGATTGTGATTAAATAAATGTCATTGTTTTCGATTACCATGTTTTGGAGGTAGTTTGTCACAGATCAATAACCAAAACAATTAAACACTGCTGTTTTTCCTTCTTCAATATTTTTCATTTTTTCCTCCTTATCTAGTCTCAGCTTCAATGAGTATTACCACTGAACTTGAAATATTCACATGTTCTCAATAAGTATCAGTGACTATTATGTAAGGTGTTTTGTTCATGCAAAGTGTAAGAATAAGTGTACATGTAATGCATAAAAAGTGATAACCATTGGCAGGGCACAGTGGCTCACGCATGTAATCCCAGCACTTTGGGAGGCTGAGGCAGGCGGATCATGAGTTCAGGAGTTCAAGACCAGCCTGGCCAATATGGTGAAACCCTGCCTCTACTAAAAATACAAAAATTAACTAGGCATAGTGGCGCACACCTGTGGCCCCTGCTACTTGGGAGGCTGAGGCAGGAGAATCACTTGAACCTGGGAGGCAGAGGTTGCAGTGAGCTAAGATCATGCCACTGTGCTCCAGCCTGGGTGACAGAGTGAGACTCCATCTCAAAAACAAACAAACAAAAAAAGTGATAACTATTGAGCATAGTTTGCTGCTAGTTGCCTTGTCAAAACTCTGAAATGATACCTAGTCTTCTTTCCTAACGATATAAAATTCTTATTTTTATGCTCTTCTATCAGTTGCAGTCTCCCCTCTATTTTGTGTAACACCAGGTCATTTTTCCTTGCTTATTCTTAGAAATTCTTATGAAAGTCATTCCTGCTTGATATAATGAAATTCCTTAACTAGATTGTGTTTTTCTTCTTCCCTTTCTCATCCCTTCCGTTTTCCTGCTTCCAGTAAAAAGCTTCCCCAGATGAGCAACACTAGGCCCTAATACTTGGTATTACCATAACCTCACACTTCATAAGCTTCTATTTGCATGTAGTTGTTGTGTGCATTTATTAGTGTACATCACCTAAATAAGATGGGAATGCTTAACAAAGCTGAGAACCAGTATCTTCCCCAGTTTTGCCTTTGCTAGTATTGGGAAGGCAGTTCAAAACTGGCTACTATCATATCTAGGCACGTAGCACCAAACCCAAGAACCTGCAAATTATCTTCATGCAAAGCTGCATCCCCTGAACTCCAGCAAGAATTTTGACCTAGATCTCTTCATGATATGTTAGGGAAATAAAACACTTCTTATCTAAAACTTCAATATATTAAGACTACCAGTTTTCTAATTTAACACGTCCTTGATTCATTCTGGGCTGACTTACTCACGAGACAGGAAGCAAAGTGCCTAAGGCCCAAAATACTTTCAGAGGCCCATGAAAATACTTTATTTTAATCAGAAAAAAAACTGTAAACTTAGGTTAAAGAAAATATTTTAATATGTAACATTATTATATTCATCTTGATACCAAGGCCATAGTAAAATATAATTTTTTATTTTTTATTGAGGAAGAGAGACAAAAAGGGAAAAGAGCTTAGAGCTCATCAAAGTCATAATATGGCCAAAGATTTATTAGGCTAATCATTCTCAAAACGTAGAAAGCATTAAAATTTCTGGGGGTATATTTTTGTAATCCAAACTCTCAGCTACAATAGCAGTGATTGTTAAGTAGGGCTAGAATAAATCTCAGGAATCTGCATCTTTACTGGGCAATTTAGGTAATTCCACTACATACGCAATTAGAAGAAAACTAAAAAAGTGAAACCAGAAATGAGAAAACAGAAATGATAAAAGTTTCTGATTCCATGTAGCAAAGTTGAGAGATGGGACAAGTAAGATAGGAGTATGCTGCCTTTTGTTATATCTTTTCTGTCCTAATTGATTTGTCCTCACCACATCATATACACCTAGCATTAAACTGTTGGCTCTGTGATCAGCAGCTACCTGCTATTCCTTTGAAATTCTTCCATCTGTGGATAGATTATTCTGCAGGGAAGGAGCACAATTTGTTGACTACCAGAAGACCGCTTACATTTGGACACTGGCTAAAACAAGATATATCAGGCTAGCCTTGAAAACAGCTGAGAGTCCAGTACATTGTACAAATTGTAACTGGTTTTGTGTATAAATAGGACCAGTTGGGTAGATGACTCAAGTACTAAACAAAAATCAAAAGAATGCAGATTTCAAAATAAGAAATTACTGACCATTTTGACTAACTTTAGCTGCTTTCATTTCCCTAAGAGAAGGGTGAAATCGAAATGTACAAGGTAAACAGAAAATGTGAGATAGTTTGGTTGGAATGACTGATGTTAGAACTAGCTTCCTGTAACCCATGCACTTATTAAGATGAATCAAAGGACTGACACGGATGGGCTGCTGTCCATGTCTAAGTGTTCAGAGTCTGCATCTGATTGCTCACTAGTGATAGAGGGCATAGTAGTTCCTTTCTGCAGCACGTGTCTGACATTTTGGGGAGCTGAAATTTATTGAGAAGTTCAGCAAATTTACCCAGCAAAAATCAGCTTCCAGCCAAGCTGGTTATACACAGGCCAGTAAATTACTCTTTAATTAAGATGAACTGAATAACCACCAAAGGATTTGTTAGGGGGCAGGGTCTGAACAAAGCTGAACATTGTACCCCAGTATAAATAGGAACGTCTTTCCTAGGAGAGCCCATGACGTGGTCCGCAGCATGAACTGGCATTATTGGTTATTCTCTCCAAGTCCTGGGAAGCATAATCCAGTGCTTCATGATTGCAAAGTACTTCATAACATCCATTATTTCATCTCCACAACGAGCCTGTTGGGCAGCCTGGAGATGTGATTCCCATTTTACACAGGAGGAAACAATCAGAGAGAGATTAAGTAACTCCCCCAATGTTCCAGGATGAAAGAGGATAGACAGACAAGTCCAATTTTGAGCTGTGAATTTCCAGCACATGGTTTAGCTCAATGCCTTGCTCTCCTAAAATCCCAAAATAAATTTGACTGGCCTGAACACTTAAAGATATCATAATTAGTTCAATTGAAGATGTCTTGATAGACAGGAATGCTATTTCCTGTCCACCTCCATCCCCACAGACATGCTCTGTGAAATTTCTTTTCTCAAGGACAGTGTTGATTTAATTGGAAAGAACTGTGTTCTCATTTCCTATTTTGGCTACCGAAGTAGCCCCGGCCATATGCACAGTGGCCATCTGGAAAAATTCATTCCTAACTTCAGGGAGTATTGCATCAGTTTGCCCTGAAACTGTTTACCCACTGGCTCTGCCCCTCATTTTTAGAAGCAGTGTGATTTCTACTTGGGTTTACTTGAGATTCTGCCTAATAACCAAAATAAACAGTGGTACATAAGCCTCCATGGAGAATCAGCACACAGATTTAAAGAATACTCCCCTGTACTACTCTATAATTTATTCTCTTTTTTGCAGTTTTGGGTTTTTTTTTAATCAAGAGTTGCTGAAATCAGCTTTTGTTCCATGTGTTCATAACTACAAGCCTTATTTTTTTCCTTTTCTTTTTTTTTCTGATTAAGAAATACTCAAAGGTATAATCAGGTCCTTGCACAGTATTTAATTAGCCATAATTAAAAGACATCTACACAAAGCACAGTGTTTTCAAAGTCTTTTCTTCTGTTACATTGTTAATGAATTAAGAAATTAATTGGCATTGTGAGTTACCATAGAAAATGTGGCTGAGAAAATTTTAACTGTCTTATAAAATTATCGTTTATGATAGATGATGTTCTGGCCCTGTATTCAATTCAATGTCATTCCCAATCATTAAAAGAAAAAAAAGCAAAACGTAAGAATGGTGGGAAGAGAAGGACAGATAAAGGTATAAAAAAAAGTTCCCATAGATCTATATTCTACTAAGAGTGTTTTAACATGATCCAAGCTCCAAACTAGTCCATTGGTTTTTGGAGACTTTTTTAAATCTCCAAATTTCTTAGGAATGGTGGGGAAGGTGGGCACAGGGGCCAAAGGGGTAGCAGGGAGTGCTGGGAAGATGATTCGCTTATTTTCATACCCAGTAATCTGGCTTTATTGCTTAATAATATGCAGGAAGTATTATTCATATGATTAATTCTATCAACAATAACAAAGTATCAGGAAGGAGAGTTTAATAAAGAATTTGAAAGATATTGTCTCATGTTTCTACCTTTAGTCTTTCAAAAGGTTGTTTCCTATAGACATATTTAAACCATCCTTCCACTTTAAAGATATATAGTGACTTTTATTTGGGCAAAAAAGTAGAAATCAAACAACTATACAGATGAAGGATGTATATCTCTAGCATTTGAAAAGCCTGTATAGATTTATAAGATAATACAAAAATACCAGTGAGGGTGAGAAAGAGACAGCAACAATCACACATAACACTGCTAATGCCTAATAAACATCAAATAGCTAAATAAATACAAATCAAAGTGAGATTTGTATTTCTCCTATACCCTTAACTCCTATATCATTATTAAGAATTTCTTAAAATCTTTATACCCAGTGTTTGAAGATACTATGGTTTCTGTTGGGACTACAAATTATACCTTTCTGCAGAGCAATTTAGCTATACATATCAAAACCTCTAGAAATCATCACATGCTTTGACTGAATAATTTTACCACTCGAATTTTTTTCTGAAGAAATGTTGAAAGATGAAGGGAAGGCCTTATATAGGTTATTTATCATAAACTCATAATATCAAGAATTAGAATAACAAATGTTAAGAGTCAAGTTTAAAATAGGTATTGATCATTTAGTTAATTACGGAACCAGTAAAAATATTTCTAAAGAATATATTGATGAAATAAAGGCTTGTGATACAATGTTTTGTGAAAAATGGAATATAAATTACATTATCCAAATTTTAAAAAGTTTGTGTCTAAATATATAGAGGAGTAGATATACACGAAAATATTAACAGAGGTTATGTCTGGGTGGCTAAAATTACTGAAAATTTTCTCTTCTAATTTTTATAAAATGTTCTATGGAAAAAATGAGCTATTTAATTATTACAAAATATAAAATTGATTTTGTAAAACAAAGTAAAGGTCAACATGTTTCTTTGAAGCGACAAATACTAGGACATAAGCATATTTTTATAAAATATTTTTAAAATATGTGGACTTCTACCCCAATTAAATCTAACTGAAAATATTTAGAATACTTAACCTGTGTATCTAAAGACATTAATGATTCAATTTTCAAACCATAGCTATTTTAACATTGTTAAAGAATTCTCTAATAAGTTTAAGAAGACAAATGATATTATCTACCCAGCGTAATCAGACAGTTTAATTTCTAATTGAACTTTACCTTGAGTCCTTCATATTGTATTAAACGATTCAGAAATCCACTAATGAATGACTTAGACAAAGTAATTGCATGTATAGAATGATCAAAGAAATAAAGGATAATTAATAATCATTTTTACATATATTACCATATCTGACCCTCAGATTTGTAAACAAGAATGATGTTCTCCTGACTAGAGATACAGAGAAAGTTGCTAGAGCAAAACTGATGGCATTCCCCAAGGTCTCCTGGCAAGTCAGTGATGGAACTAGGATTTTGTACCTCTGTTTTCTAATCTTGGACCAAAGTCCAGACTTTGTGCCAATGTACCACGCTGGCACCCTAAAATAATTATTATCACTTAATTAGTCACGTGATGTTATCGAGAACATTTGCTCTTAAACTTTAACATCATCTATATTAGTGAGCTTGATAGACAACACATATATCTATCCAACAGCCTCAGAGACAGTCACGAGCCCCAAGCAGGCTCTGTTTTCCACTAAATGGCACATAGCCTGCTTCTCTTCTGGGGAATGGGTTTCAAGGAATTTGCAGCTACTTGTCACATTTTTCTTTAATGTAATTCAAGCAAAATCTCATTAGATGTTATATTCACATTGTTTAAAAAGCCAATTAATGTAAGGGCTTAAGTTATCCCTTCTTTTGCACACTTTTATTTATTTATTTACTTATTTATTTATTTGAGATGGAGTCTCGCTCTGTTGCCCAGGCTGGAGTGCAGTGGCGCGATCTCGGCTCACTGCAAGCTCTGCCTCCCGGGTTCATACCATTTTTCCACCTCAGCCTCCGGAGTAGCTGGGACTACAGGCGCCTGCCACCTCACCGGGCTAATTTTTTGAATTTTAGTAGAGATGGGGTTTCACTGTGTTAGCCAGGATGGTCTGGATCTCCTGACCTCGTGATCCACCCGCCTCAGCCTCCCAAA
Source organism: Piliocolobus tephrosceles (assembly GCF_002776525.5). Lineage (NCBI taxonomy): Eukaryota > Metazoa > Chordata > Mammalia > Primates > Cercopithecidae > Piliocolobus > Piliocolobus tephrosceles. The sequence continues at coordinate 100,948,555 of NC_045444.1, forward strand.
GTGCTGGGATTACAGGCGTGAGGCACTATGCCCAGCTCTTCTGTGCACTTTTAAATGATGTACTTAGCTTTATTTCTCATTCTAAAACTATAGAAATTTTCTCTGGATTCTCCATTTGGTAAGATGAAGATGCTACTGTCTCTCCCCTTTTCCTCCCACATTTTCCCTGTCTACTCCCAAACTGCCCTTTCTAGTTTTCATTGTCAAAGTTGGTAACATTTACAGTTTCCCAGCAAGCTTTGGTCATAGGATGATTCTAAATGATGGAACTATAAACACATTGATAATTTATTTTTCACTAACAACCAAGTAGTTAACTTATGATTACATTTTCCTTCCTGTGTAACTAGTGTGTGTTTTATCCTAGAGTTTCCCATTTCCTTTTCCCCCATTTTCCTTTTTTTCGTAAGAATCCTTGACTTTTCTTCTAAGACTTCCATAGATTTGTCAAAGTCATGTTTTAAATTCCAAGGGCTCCTTCAAGTTTTTAGATTTTAGTTTGTATATAATATCTTGTTCTTTTGAAATGAAGATTTTAGGGGAATTTTTGTTTTTTATTTTTTTGTTTCTGTTTTTGTTTTGCAAATTTACCGGAGAATTTAATCTGAGTTTTACTGTGGAAGTTCTGACCCATTCCCTAATAGAGTTCTATTTCTCAAGGGTTTTTCTTTTTTCCTTTTCCTTCTCCCTCCATCCTCCTTTTCTTCCCTCCCTTCCTCCTTCCTGTCTTGCCTTGCCTTACCTTGTCTTTGTCTTTCATTTTCTGGGCAGAGCAGACCACAGGATGCTCATCCCTCTCTGGAATCATTCTGAGGGGAGATTTCTCGCTGAACTGCCAGAGTTCCCCAGTGGGATTCTGCTCCAGATGCACACAGGCTTGAACCTCTTTCCCTTTCTAGTCACACTTCCCTGCTTTCACACTGGCATTTCTAGAAATCACTTCCCATATAAACTGCTCACATCTAAACTGAGACCGAATTTTCCCAACGTGTGTATTACCTTTGACTGTACATTCATGTTTAAACATGAGGCAATTGATGAAATAGTAATATAAGGCTATTTTGTTGGGAGATTCCTACTTAATAAAATTTAGATATTTTGCTCTTGAATCTATACTAGCTATTATAACTCTACTTGCTATTCTAGTCTCTAGTCTCAAGACATAGCCTGTATACCCCAAGACAGATTTTTTTTTTTTCTGTTTCTCTAAAGAAAAACTTTGTTACTTAAAAAGAAAAATGCGTTCGTTGATGATGTTGCATCGCCTGGGAGGTAAAAGCCTTAACTCCTGGATATCGCAGATTTGGATGGAAGTAGGAGTGGAGAGTAAGAGGGGTAGCAGGAATGCAGTTGATTTGAAGACAGTCATTTGCAGGTATCCTCTTCTTCATTGTCTCCTCCCATCTTCTTGGTGTTTTTGAGAAGTGAATTGCTTTTGGGTCCTGCAGGACATATCGGCTCTCTGGTTGTAACCCCTTATGCAGAATTCCATCAATAACTTTCTCTACCCCAGTTTAAAGCTCAATTATTTTCTTTCTAACAGATAGCTGTTGACATTTTCTGCTGATAATGGCTCCCTTCCTATTCTTTTCATGATTGTGGATTTATACATATTTTAATCAGTCTCTTTATTATCAATTTAAGCATGGCCTTTTGAAGGAAACAAACAAGTTTGATCAGAATTCTGTATTAAAATGAAAGTTAGATGTTTTTGCAAGTAAAGTTATTGGCTAAATATACTTTATCATTTATATGACTATCAACTAGTAAAAGAAGATCCCATTTGAAACTATGGGATTACAAAATACTTAAGATTTTGGTACAGAAGACACCTGACTCAGTTTTGATTGCCTTTGCTTTTAAATTAAATCCCAACCTTCATTATATTATTCTGCCCCTCTTTTTTTCAGAATCAGAAAGCCAGTTGATGCTCATTCTGAAGTTTTCAGTCCTAATAACTTATTCATAGAATCTAGATGTAAGCTGAATTGATCATCATAGATTGTGATCAATTATGTTTGTACATCTGTGGTCTCTGTGGCTGTGCTGAAATGTTTAGAAAATATAACTTATTCCCTTTATGCATTAATGAGTAGGCATTAAATATTTAATTCATTTACATATTATCTGGCCCCTCTATTTGGAGCTGCTGTCTGTTAGTTCTAGAAAGTATCCCAAGAAAACAATATTATTTCCAGTTTCTCCCCCACATTGTATCATTCAATTTATCCCTCTATGAAAAATGGACAAGGTACTTTGTGGTTCTAAGATTTTCTCTTCCCTATTTAAAACTTTATGTAGTAGGGCCGGGCGTGGCAGCTCACGCCTGTAATCCCAGCACTTTGGGAGGCCAAGGCGGGTGGATCACGAGGTCAGGAGATCGAGACCATCCTGGCTAACATGGTGAAACCCCGTCTCTACTATAAATACAAAAAAAAAATAACCGGGTGTGGTGGCAGGCGCCTGTAGTCCCAGCTACTCGGAAGACTGAGGCAGGAGAATAGTGTAAACTCGGGAGGTGGAGCTTGCAGTGAGCCAAGATCGTGCCACTGCACTCCAGCCTGGGTGACAGAGCGAGACTCCATCTCAAAAAAAACAAAAAAACAAAAAAAAAACAACAACGAAAAAAAACTTTATGTAGTAAATTAACTTACTTCTCATTTCCTCTCACAGTTCTAGGAAGGACTTGTCAATCTAATATCAAATACTGAAGACAAAATTCATTTTAAACTTAGGACTTCTCCTGATCCTCACAGATAAAGCCTGGTAGCTCTTCCAGTCAGCCAGAATCTCATTCTTAACCATTTAAAAATATACACACAGAGTGTATTGCCTGACACTTATTTATTCCCTAACAGATAATTACTAAATAAAAGAATCCTAGATTTGCTCTACTCTTGGCTCATGTGGTGGACAGAATAAAGGCAACCCTGAATGTCAGTCCACATCCTAACCCCCAGAAACTGTCATTATGTTACCTTACATGGCACAGGGTACTTTATAAATGTAAGCTTTTGACCTTGAGATAGGAAGATTACAATGAATGTATCCACCAACGTAACACTTTGAACCTATAAGTAAAATTTGTAAAAGTAAGGCTGGGCATGGTGGCTCACACCTGAAATCTCAGTACTTTGGGAGGCCAAGGCGGAAGGATCGCTTGAGCTTAAGAGTCTGAGACCAGCCCAGGCAAGATGGAGAGACCCCATCTCCACTAAAAAGTAGCCAAGTGCGGCTACATGGGAGGCCAAGGCAGGAAGATCACTTGAGCCCAGAAGACCAAGACTACAGTGAGCCATGTTCATGCCACTGTACTCCAGCCTGGGCAACACAGCAAGGTCCTGTTTCAAAAAAGAGAAAGTTGTTAAAGTGACCAAAAAATGAAAATCTCCAGCCAAACCACTGTGAACTAAATTGTGTTCTCCCCAAATTCATGTTGAAGCCCTAATCACCAAGATAACTGTATCCGGAGATAGAGCCTTTAGGAGATAATTAAGGTTGAAAGAGGTCATAAGGGTAGGAACCTAATGCCATAAGACTGTGGCTTTATAAAAGGAAGAGAGAGATATTTGGGAAGATTTCTCCTTCTCATTTACTTTCTGCCATGTGAATACTCAGGGAGAAGGTGCCTATCTGCAAACTGAAAGGAGAATCATCGTTAGAAACTATATCGGCCATCACCTTGATCGTGAACTTCCCATTTTCTAGAACTGAGAGAAATAAATGTCTGTTGTTTAAGCCACCCAGTGGTATTTTGTCATGGCAGTCTGTGCCCACTAGCACACACATCTGAAAAATGTATGTTTCTCCACAAGAGGTATATAATCTCATGAAATCCTTCATTATTTAAACTGAAAGTGTAAGAAAGTTGAATTGGATGAAATAATAGCTACATAACACACAATATTTATATACCTGGTCATGATCCCCAATGAGTCATGAACTTAATGCTTATCCTTTTCATTAGTGTTTCTCTTTTTGAGACACATTATTTACAAGCCATCCCTCTCTCACAATGAACTATCCATTTCACTTGATCAAATTTGATTACAGTCTTGATATCATTTGATTATGGTTTCATATAATGCACACAAGACTGATTAAAATAAATTTTTCTTTCTACAACAAACTTGCTAGCAAGCAGCTGTGTTGCTACCTGCCCAAGCAAAAATAAGCCAGCATGTCTTTCACTTGCCAAGTTCACTGTACCTTCAGGATACCTATGCTATCGTGAGGTGATCAGAATCATTTGCTTTTCAAAATTTTCACTATACCAAATACTGCATGTTCACTTATAAGTGGGAGCTAAATGATGAGAATACATGGACACATAGAGGGGGACAACACACACTGGGGCCTGCTGGAGGGTGGAGGGTGGAGAGTGGGAGGAGGGAGAGGAGCAGGAAAAATAACAGATACTAGACTTAATACCTGAGTGACAAAGTAATGTGTATAACAAACCCCCATGACACACATTTACCTGTGTAACAAACCTGCACACCCTGCACATATACCCCTGAACTTAAAAGTAAAACAAAGTATTTTTACTCCAAAAATTTTTGTCAATGTACAGGTACCTGCTGAGGAACAGTAGGATTTATGTTACAAACCAATGGCCAAATGTAAAAGAGGAGATGCATTAATACTAACACCCAAGAATTTCAAACCTAAAAGCTGTTAAAAGTAACAGTTTCCCCATACGACAGCGGTAGACCATAAGAAGAATGCATAAGTGGATATAACTGGAAATGGAATCATTTATGACTTTATGTATCAAGGTTGGTATGACGAATTATAGCTAGAAGTAAAATGATCACATAAACTACAGTATCTAAGTAAAACGTGTGCTAAGAAGTTCCTCCTGAAACATCACTGGTTTTTCAAGGCTGGCTCCTTACAGAATCCACTGAAACTCTGGTGATTTTCTAGGTTGAATGTTTGTAGAATCTACTACAGTGGTAATCCAACTGTGATGAGTAGATAAAGGCTGGACAGTCCTGTTGAAAAAGGAAAGCTGCATCTTGGTCATGAGGCTCAGTTAAATAAAAGATTATTGCACAGCTACGAATGAGGGAAACCTTAGAACCAGCCTAGCACTGATGGTAACATTCTAGAAATGAATGTCATTTTGGTCAGACAAGTGATTACTGTCAGGTCAAAGAGACCCAGGAATGTCTCCTCAATCATTTCATGCACTAGACCTTTCCCCTGACCTTCAAGCAGTGCTTCCTTCATCTTGAAATTCAATCAATTGGCCCTCCCAATCAGAAACATCCAATAAAATCATGCAAGCCAGGCGAATAGTTTTGTGAGCTGATTATTGAATGATGCCTAGAATGCTGAAATCATAGTCCTGAGCAATGTTTCTGAAGATGTAAAAAGTATGATTCATTTTACCATTAGGCTGATATCAGAGAGAAAGATTCTCATTTGACATTTAATCTTCAGGGACAAATTTGATGCAAGCATTCATAACGTGGCAGAGAAGATTTTCACTTTTGCTGTTCCTTAGAACTGTGACATGAACGGAGGAGAGTCCGACATGATATGTGGCCATATCTGTTATTCATTCATTCACTCATTCATTCAGCTATTCAACATACAATTTTGGAGGACCTATTTAGTGCCAATCAAAGCTTGCTATGGATGGTTCTATTGAGCCATCTCTCCTTCATAGAATAAATTATCCTCAAGTTGGGAAACACAAGTTATAAAACAGAATCCTCCATACAATGCAAGAGTATCATCTTAGCACCCCTCATAAGTGCTCAGTCTCTGGTTCAAATCTTCTAGAAAGCTCTAAAGATAAATTCTCAGGTGTATGAAGTCTTCCCTTCAGTATGACCAGTAGCAGCCATATAGCCCTCTGCCAGTGGCATGGCATCCTCAGTTCAGTCAACAACTTGAAGGGGTATCAGCTGCCAGAAGTGGTCTTTGGAGATGACAGCAGGATGTTGGTGGAACAAGTATCTTTGGCTTGGGGTTTTGTTTATAATGAGAACTGATTGATGGTTCAGCCCATATACACACACTCATGCAAATGGCTTCATCTTTACAGCACTAAATGTAATGCCATGTTAATTTGGATAAGCAGTTGTTACAGTTCATATCAAAGGTTTCTTTTTTTCTGTAATCATTTACTTAATATTTTAATTTTCCTTCTGCAGCCTCCCAACTAAAATCATCTAACAGTAATCTCTGTGTTAATACCAGACAGATAGAAAGCATCTGTATTATGTCCAGTGTAAAAGAAACAGAAAAGCATCAATTTCTGATCCTTAGGTAATATTTTTCTTCTTTCTTAACACAGTTTTATGTAACAGTAGAATATGATATTATAATAACAGGGCAAATGTTTGTAAACATATTTGAAATCTCCCTTTCCATTCATTTTAATCTTTGTCTAGATATGGATGTAATACAGATACAGAATCAGAGCAATAATGGAATAATAGTAAACTGAGTTGTTTTTACAACTAAATCCCACCCTCCACTTCAGCATATTCAGTTGCTAAGGGGCAACATTTTGCCAAGCAGATAGTATAGTAAGAGGAAATCATGATACATTTTGCAATCCTGTGTCCTACAACAACAGGATATTAAGTGCCTGTAGCACTTCACCTAGAAATCTGTTATTGGGTCAACAGCCCACAATCTAATGATGAGAAAAAGAGGGCTGGATCCTGTAAATACACATACATGTTTGAACACTGGCAGTCACTTTTTGGTGAAAATGTGTTACCCCAAAATTGGCATAATCAGAGTTTCCACCTCGTTTATGACCAGCATAAAAAATTGCATAAAATATCATGCACAGCTGTAGTCAGAAGGAAGATTCAATTTGAGCTTTGTGCAGACTTGACTTGCTGCCAGTGCAGTTACATACATCATGTAGGGCTGCATTTAAAAGGATAAAATACAGTTTTAATTCTTGTGGCAAATTTATTTTTTCAAGGAGAGATAAAAATGTTAAAATACATCATAAAAAGCATTAAGTCCCTTCCTGCCCCCACCCAGTCCATCTTTTGTTAATATAATGTTAAAGGGTTAGCAAAATATGGGGAAGCCATAAAATTAAAGGTTAGGATTGCAGCTCTATCTGTCCTCAGAATGAGAAGGTATCTGGTGTGATTGCATACTCCTTTTTATTATTTAGACAGCCTCGTTGGGAATATCACATGTGAACAACCTCGAATATCCCTGCTGGTTTCTTTGAGAAATCTCAAAGGCCACAGTGATAGAGAACAGCATGGGCAAGCTACTAAAGACAGACAAGGTTTTCATCTGAAACCCAAAAGCACAATATAGCACACAGTTTTACAAGGAGCTCTCCTTCACCCCTGTGGAGGAGAGGGCTGAATTGTAGCATCCTGTGTGCGGCTGTATCCCAGCATCTTCCCACTCTCAAGAGCCTTAAAGCGACAGCTGCTTCATTTCCCAATGGGGGTCCAAAGAAAACAAGTGAGTTGGCAAAATCCACATGGCTATTTATTTATTTATTTATTTATTTATTTTTGAGAGTCTTGCTCTGTCACCTAGGCTGGAGTACAACGGCACAATCTTGGCTCACTGCAACCTCCGCCTCCCGGGTTTAAGCAATTCTCCTGCCTCAGCCTCCCAAGTAGCTGGGATTACAGGCGCCCACCACTATGCCTGGCTAATTTTTTGTATTTTCTGTAGAGATGGGGTTTCACCATGTTGGTCAGGCTGGTCTTGAATTCCTGACCTCAGGTGATCCACCCATCTTGGCCTTCCAAAGTGCTGGGATTATAGGCCAGCGTGTACAGGGATTACAGTGAGCCACTGTGCCTGGCCCACTTGTCTAATTTTATCGACTGAAGCAGAACCAGACCTCTATTGTTGGGAATTTGAACATAACATTCTTTCTACCTCTTTATGCTGCCTGAGAAAGTGCTTGACACCTCTAGGAATCAGAGCATCCACTTAGAGATACAGGTGAGAACTTTTTATTTCATAGGTGATGGTATGCTGGAGTCAGTTGGCACAGACTCTTGAGAGGCTATCATTTTCATCTCTCCCTGATTCCCATTCAGTGACTTCGTGCTGATAACTTGAAATTAGCCATACTGGGAGTATCTACACCACCACAACTGGCAAATACTACAAACCAGGGCTCCCTCCCCCCACTGCATAGACATTGATCAACACATCCCTCTTCTCATTGTATCACCCCAGGAGTCAGCTCATAAATGATTAAGTGTAATGCTGCTCTCATCCAACAGCTCTCATCCCCTACCTCATAAGCTCCAGTGATCAACGCTCAGTTGTTTTCAGCACGGCTTGCCAGAAGCTGCTATGAGGCTCCTTCAAGACCATAAGGAATCTTGTGAATCACCTGTTTCTGGGGATTAGGGCTACACCAGCACACCCAAAGCCAGCAGATACCAGAGTAGGCAGTTTTGTCGCTGACTTACAGAAAGCTAATAGGCTCAATAGTTTTGTCAGAGCTTGAGGTTCCAAAGATTTCTTTCTTTTAATCTAAAGAGTGCATTGGTAGCTTTAGTTTATGTCAATTATGCATAGTTTATTGTTAATCAAAATTATGCTGCAGGAGAAACAGCCTTTGGAAAAAAAAAAAAAAAAAAAAAAAAGGAAGCTGGGGAAGAAATGTATATAAAGCTAGTTCAACTGCAACCAGAAGGTTTTCTTTACCAAAAAAAGGCAAGGAAATATAGTTTTTAAGAGCTTTGAGGCACGTAAACTTACGTTTGGTCCCAGGTCTAACAACTATGAGCCCTGTGATCTTATACAAATTACAAACTTCTCTAAGTCTCATTTTCCTCATACGTAAAATGAAAAGAAAAATAATATTTTCCTCTTAGGGATTGCAAGGATTAAATAAGACAAAGTACACTAAACCCTATCTTCTTTTGCATACCCAAGAATTTTGCCCTATTCTTCACTCTTACTCTCATTCTCACTTTTGGTCTCTCTCCCCTGCATCATCAATGTTTTTGTTCTCTGCTCAGAACTTTATTCCCTGCCACTCAAATGACCTCTAATGACATTGTCAAGATTATCAGTGACCTCCATATTTCTAAATTCATTGGTCAAATCTTTGTTCTCATCTTCTGTGACTCAGCATATAACACAGTTAATTAACAACTCCTCCTTAAAATACTTTCTTCACTTCCCTTTCTGTACCCCAGACTCCCAAGGTTTCCTTCCTATGTATGGGCATTACCAATTCCAGTTGTCTAAGAGCTAAAAAGAAGAGCTATATAGTGTTATGACAGGCAGCTACAGGGTCACTAGACTGTAGTGAGGAAGGTAGAGTTGCTGTAGGTAAGATGCCTAGGAAATGAACGGGCCAGTGCTTTCCAATTCTTGGCTACACGTCTCAATCACTTGGAGGGCTTTTGGAACTCGTGTTGCCCAAGCCACACCAAGTAAATTATCATCGCTAGGCATGAGACTCAGGTGTCAGTATTTCTTCTTTAGGTTCCCCAGTTGATTACATTGTGGGACCAACACTGCAAAACATTGATCTAGATACAATAAGAGAAGTAAAGGCAGATCCCAGGAGGAAGAAGCAGTTTATAGAAAGGCTTCATGGGGTAAAAAGTAGCACATAAAAATGAACACAAAACACTGAAAATGTTTAACGACACAAGAGCAAAGAAAATAAGAGAAATATAGAAGACTTGTACAATAATGTTGATAATACAAGGCATAATATTGGTTAAAAGACGCCATAAAGGCCACATTTATAAAGTACTACTTAAGAGATTGGGAGAAAAGAGAGATGGTTTGAACTCATGAGAAAGCAAATAAAGAAAACAAAAGAATTAGTACTGTGTGGCTGGGCGCAGTGGCTCACACCTGTAATCCCAGCACTTTGGGAGGCCGAGGAGGGTGGACCACGAAGTCAGGAGATTGAGACCATCCTGGCTAACATGGTGAAACCCTATCTCTACTAAAAATACAAAAAATTAGTCAGGCATGGTGGCGGGCACCTGTAGTCCCAGCTACTCGGGAGGCTGAGGCAGGAGAATGGTGTGAACCTGGGAGGTGGAGCTTGCAGTGAGCTGAGATGGCACCACTGCACTCTAGCCTGGGTGACAGAGCGAGACTTCATGTCAAAAAAAAAAAAAAAAGTACTGTGTGTCAACTGATAGAAAGACTGGAGTTGATTAGTTGTATTTAAATTTGTATTCAACTATTTTCTTTGAGCTAGGGCAAGATACCTCAGTTTCCTCATATGTAGTATGTATAACAATATAAAATAAACTTATTTCATTAGTTCCTTGGAGGATGAATTTAGATAATTTATATAAGGCACTTAGCCTAGCACTTGACACATAATAAACAAACATTAAATGATAACATTATGATGATGCAGGTCTTTGGCAAAAGTTGAGGGAACTTGGCTGAGAAGTTGGCCTAAAGATAGGGTTCAATTGGGGAGAACTATGATAGATGCCAAGGTAAGTTCCCTTCCTGCAACCGGAACTACTGTGAAGAAGTTCACAAGAAATACTGTGAAGCATGAAAAACTTGTCTCTAGTCTGCCCATTTGTTTTATGGCACTTCCCCCTTCCTTGTCCTTCAAGAGCAGGATTTTTCTGCTTTCAAATACCTCCCAGTAGAAAATGATTTGATAACAGTACTATTCCTGGGATTACTTTTCTCAGTAGTACTGTATCTTAAAGCCTTATCTGAAACTGGAATGAAAGGCTTTATCCCCAAAAGAATGTTAGTAATCAAAAATTAAATGAGATAATTTAGATAAAAATCACTTTTAATTTATAAATTGCAATGCAAATATTAACCTTCACCTATGATAATTTACTTCTACAAAGCCCTCATTTTTAATGGGAGTATCCATTTTATTTTCCACATGCCCATTAAAGCGCCTATTTGGCCAATATTCCCTACTAGTAGCACATTAATCCTAGACCTATGGGAAAAATACTTGACTGCAATGAGCATTGTGACAAAAAGGAGGTTTTCAGGTTGTTTATACAAACTTTTGTTCTTTTGAAAAACCTTAACGTGAAAGACACGCTGCTTTAGTCATAATCAGTGAGACTGAGGAATAAAAAGAGAGGAGACGCAGAGATTCCTATGTTCCTGGAATTGCAAAGCCTGTTTGTTTTCAGAACCTGTTCTTCCATTTAGAATTTCCACTTCTTACCCATGTACTGCTGCTCTTTCACTCACCTAAAAAAACATTTATGAAGTACCCACTATGCACCAAGCACCTTTCATGCCCCTGGAGATATAAGATGATAAGACATAGTCTCTGCCCTTGAGAAGAATGCAAGAGAGTTGGACAGGCAGGACACTTATGCAAATAGACCATGCTGATGTAACAGAGACACTGCAAAGCCAATAGGTACAAAGGTAGTAGGTACACAGTCCTGTGATAGCTGTTCTTTGCCTACAGTGGAAACCATGATACCACAAGTGTGTCTTGAAAACCAAGGGCCTAATTAGGCAAAATAATCTGAAAGAATATTCAAGATAAATAAAAGAAAACGTGAACTGGCCACAACAGTGTGGTAGTTAAATTCTCTCTCAAGTGGTCTTTCTTAGTACCCTGGTCTCCAATTACAAAAGCCTTTTGCTTCCCCCGCCAGAGATGCCATATTGTTTCTTTCCACTAGTCTATGGTGATGGTCCCATTTTCTCCCCCTAGCTTGCTCTGAAGGTGCACATTCAGTTGGTGCATTCACTTGCACCCAAACTGACTCCCCCTAGGTTCACATCCCAATGATGTCTCTGTACCACAAAGGAAATGGTCTAGAAATGCAAATCAAGATTTATACATGCACAAAGGGATACACTGCAATAATATACATGCTTAAAACAATACCAAAAAGGAGTGAATACATTAAGATGGCTCCACAAAAACAGAATACTCTAAAGCTCTTAAAAATACATAGTTCTGAAAATTTAAGATTGTTTTACAGCATGGGGAAATTCTCAGAATATTTGCTTCTCTTATACACACACACACACACACACACACACACACACACACACACCCATACATACGTATCTTTTGTGTTTACACAGGTCCATGCTCAAAATAGAAAATTTGAGAAAAAAATGAATATATACATTATCCCACCAGCCAGAAATAATCATTGATAACATCTGGGCACACATTTTTCCAGCCCACTCCCCATACATACTTGCTTCTTTCTGAAGCAAAATTGGAATCTTGGGGTTTTGCATCATACATGATGTTCATCCTTGTGTAACATCATATCAAAAACACTTTTCCATGTAATCAATTATTCTTTGAAAACGGGGCTTTAATGTCTGTAAATATTCCATTTTTTTTAATGTAGCATAACTTACCAAGCAGCTTCATTATCATGGACAGTAATAATTTCTATACTCTGGTTTTCATAAATGATTCTTCAATGAACTTCCCTGACCATGAGTCTTTGTTCATGATTCACTTATTTCCTGAGACTGGCTATACAGAAGTAAAATTACCAGGTCAAAAGGTAAAAGAATTCTAATGCTCTTGAACAATATTTCCCAAATTGCTTTCCAGAAAGGTTAGAGCAGCTGATATTCTCACCAGTGATGCACAACAGTGCCCACAACTCTCACACTTGCCAGCATTAAGTGTTATCTTTTATCACTGCCAATTTAGTAGACAAAAAACAGTATTCTTTTTTGATGCTCTATTAATGTAAGAATACAAAACTACATATGCGATATGATCTCAACAATGTAGAACTATGGCCAGAAAAATAAAGGAAATACATGAAAGTGTAAACATTTTTAGCACCTGGTGGTAGAATAATAGATCAGTGCTTTTTTATGTATCATTAATAATAATATGTATGATTTATTCAAAAGCTACCAAGTTTCAGCAAACATGCTACATAATTTTCATGCAGCATCTTATTTAATCCTCAAAACACTACAAAATTTTACCCCATTTACAGCAGTAAATGACTGAGTCAAGAAAACTGGGTAGAGGCTGGGACAGTATTTAAACCCTAGCTTAACTAATTCCACAGTTCCTGCTTCTTCCTCCTAATTTAACATATTTTTGCTTTCTTGTCAAGGAGCATTTTTAATCATAAAAAGAAATAAAAGTCATCTTAACCATCTGCCCCAAATAAGAGAATCCCCTACTACATTTATTGCCAATAAAATTTGGCCAGCTTCTCCAGAAAGTAAGCTCATTCCCTAGCTCAGGGAGGTAAGTGTGAGATTCTCTGGACAGCTCACAATGACCAGGCCTTGCCCAAATGCAAGGGGTCACCAGCACCATTACCTGGAGTAACACTTCTTTGCCCTACAAAACCATACCACATGGGTAACTGCCTAGCTCAGCACACATAATCCTGGCTTTGGCTTGTAGCACATCACTCTGGCCACAAGAAATGCTATCTGTATGAGCAAAACACGTAGTAACATTAGGGAGATAGGTAGAATCCAACTTTTGTCCTTCCTGCATTAATTAGAGGATTGTACTTTCTTTGTATTAGTATCAATCTTAATAGCCTTTAAGAACATAGCAGGCAGGAAGCAGTGATAAAAATATGATGTGTTCTTGTGTTTATAAATGATGTTTACTTCATTATTAAAGTTCAGATAATAGCTAGACAATGTTTAATCCTAGTCTTTTAAAAATTGTACTTTTATTCCTCTTTGCTGCTTCCTCCTCCACTTCCATTTCCTTAATTTTTAGTGGGTACATAGTTGGTGTATGTATTTATGGGGTACAGGAGATATTTTGAGACAGGCATGTGATGTGAAGTATGTCATGGAGGATGAGGTATCCATCCCCTAATTCTAGTCTTTAAATACATGTACACAGTATTTTAAATATATACTATCTACCTAAAACATTAGCAAATCTGAAAAGGAGTCATTATAACATGTCTTTTGAAGATATATTTGGATAGATTTTTTAAAACATACTACCTAATTATCATTACAAGCTATATAAATACATATTTGCAATAGGTGAATAGCTATTTTGTAGACTAAGAAACCACTTTTCAAATTGTTGTTTTTGTTTTGGTTTTTATTAAATCTTGATATGTTAAATATTTATATTGAGAATGCAATATACAGAACAATAAGGAAAAAATAAAGAATATCTGCATGAGACGATAATGTCCCAAAGCTAACTCTTTTTAATATTCGAAGAACATGTTGATTGTTTATATAATATATTTGGACACATTGTCCTACATTTATACTAATATGGAAATAAGCATTAGCAAACTAGAGCTTATTGGTAGAGTTTTGTCCAGAGAAAAATAACTTTTTATAATGATTCTATCATTTAGTAATAACTCCTGTTTGTTTCAATGGCTAAAATGTCAACATCCAGGTCCTAACCCCTAGCCCCATGCCATTGCCTTATTTCATTTTAACTCCAGTCTCTGTTAATTGTTGACCTCTGTGACAACAGGAATCAATGCACAGAACCCTTTGAGGCTTTCACATTCTTGAGAAAAGTGTCACTGAGTTACCTATGTCTTGTTTTCCAAGAGCCAAAACAGTCTGGGAATCTGATCACATTTTGCTTTTCCCCATTTTCTATGAGATGCCTCACTCATTTATGATAGCTTCACAATCTTCTAATTTGCTGGTTGTTCTTTGAATTTCAAGGTTTTTCATTAGAAAGTGAATTATTTTAGAAATCTTAATGTATACTTTTCAAATTGAGAAATAGACTTTTTTCTAAGATGCAAAAAGAAATTACCTGTGATGATATCAACAAATATAAAATTATTGTTTATTATTTAAATTTTAGGCTGGGTGTGGTGGCTCATGCCTGTAATCCCAGTATTTTGGGTGACCAAGGCAGGCAGATCACTTGAGGACAGAAATTTGAGACCAGCCTGGCCAACATGGTGAAACCCCATTTCTACTAAAAATACAAAAAGTAACTGGGTGTGGTGGTACACCACTGTAATTACTTGAGAGGCTAAGGCAGGAGAATCGCTTCAACCCAGGAGGCAGAGGCTGCAGTGAGCCGAGATCATGCCTCTGCAGTCCAGCCTGGGCAGCAAAGCAAGACTCCGTCTCAAAATAAATAAATTAATTAAATAAAATTTAAAAGACTCAAATCCTGACAAATATTCTGTTTTTACTGCTTAATTTAATGTTTAAATTTACTGTTAATTTCTGGGGTTTAACTATGACATGTAGTGTGATGAGCTGATTGATTAAGCTTAATTTGGAAAGGAAAATTAGAAAATCCATGTCTTACATAGTCATAAAGTTATCTTAAATCATTACTTATTACAAGAGAACAAAAAAAGAAAAAATTTAAATACACTGAACCATAGTATATTCTATCACATAGAGCGTTTTTTCCAGAAAAGCAAATTACTATAATGTGTACTTTGCTACCTAACAGCAATAAAACTCACATGTCAAACTTTTACTCCTCTTTGTTTGTACTTGTGTCTCGCCAGCCTCTCAGTTTTCTGTTTCTATCTACCCAAATTATTCTTGGTTGTTAAACAGTACAAGCTCAAGCACAAAATATCACCTTAACACTATGAAGAACAATATTTGTTTTCCAAAGATGACCAGGTCTGGTTCTGGTCATTCTTCTTCTAAGAGTTCCTACCCTCTGTAAAATTTGTACTTCTGAGCCATGTACTGAGGATTTTTCTCCCTTAGATCTGATTTGGAGCCTAAGTTTTCTCTAAAAATGAGGGGATTAAACTAGAAGGACTTCTGACCTTTATGGGCAATACAAATTGTAATTAACCCAGTTTGGATTCTAACCTATTCTGCATTCATTCCACACATATTTATTAAGCACTAGCATGTGCCAGGCGCTGTTATAGGTGCTGAAGATACAGTGGCAAGTGAGAGCCACATGGTCCCTGCCTGAACCTTATTACACTCTAGGACCTAATTCCAGCCAAGCGAGGAAGTTGATGATGCCACATCAATGTCCCCGTTGTTTTTTTCTCACTAATGCCCTCGTCCTCTTCAAATGAAAGACTGAACTCTTCACAACTTATTTAAAAGAATCAGATCATTTGACTATCACACCAAATATATTGTAGACCATTATAGAATCTTGACTCAAAGTTTAGAGGAACACACACAAAAAAATTATTTCTATTTTTCCACCTACAGCTTCAGAGCCAAGGGCACTTTGGCTTTTTTTTTTCTTTTTCTTTTTCTTTTTCTTTTTTTTAAGAAATGCCAAGAACAAGACAGGGCCACAGACCAATTGAGTGGTTTGTGTTTAGAAAAGCTTGGGGGCAGGAAGAGTTCTCTCTGTCTCACACACGCACTTTAAATAATGGGCTCATTAGTGCCTAGTGAATTCTTTTTGCACTAGGTGAAAAAAATATTTCATCCTACCTGGTCCATTTTTCTTCAGGGAAAATTCCCATCTGGAATTGTTAACCACCTTGAGGATCTGAGATCTTTTTTGAGAATCAGAGGAAAGCAATGAACCTCAGACCTGGCAGGTGAGGAGAGCAGGAGAAGACAGGAAGTACATGTGTTCAAACAGACAAAAGTGTGCACACAGGTAGTTCGTGCCCAAGGTAAGCAACTCAGTACCGGAGTATATAAAATATTACATTTCACAAAAATGTGTTCTACAAAAATTAGGGTTACTGTTACCCGGGTGAGGAGGTTGTTTCCAGAGTCAGGGAGTCTGGGAAATGCTGGATTTGAAAGTGATTTTTCAAAATTCTTTAGTATATGAATGTGCACTGCGCTTCCTTAAAAAGATGATGTGTATTGGCAATAACTCTCTAACTCCTCTGGGCATGGAACCCCCTGGAATTGCCTCTTCTGACCAGCATTCTAAGAAACACTCCCAGAAATAATTCATTCCTCACATCCCTACCACATTCTCAGATCTGTCAGTTGAATCTAGCAGCAGAAGATCATCTACTATTAGAAAAAAATCAGTCAATAACATTAAGGTTAATCGTCAATGACTGTTGTGACATGAGCATTAAAAACAAATAACTGTCCACTTGAATTAATGGAAATTTTTGTTTTTTGTTTAAACATTTGGCCCCCAAAACACAATGTGAGTATGGTTTGAGCGAGTTTCTAGCACTTTCTCTGCTTCAGTTTTCTCTAAAAAGTAGTACATACCACATACCGTTATGGTGAGAATTAAATGACTTAGTACACATAAGGCGTTTCGAACAGTGTTCTGTATGCTTATATGTTCTCAGCATATAAGTACCCAATAAATAATAGCTGTAATTTTTATTTTCCCAGTCATACCAAAAATAAATAACGTATATTATTAATATATTTTTATATATTAATCTATTATATTTAATCACTCTGGTAGCTCAGAATAATGTATACATCCACAGAGAAATGATAAGTATTAATATTTTCCAAAGCAGACAATGGATACTCTGAGAATATGTGAACACAAATGGAAACATTCAGGGGGGGAAGTTACATATTTAGAGGGAAAAAAAGCCATTTCTTATCCATGAGAGTTGCTTACATTTCCATGTAGTTCTATACAGATATTTAGAGCTACATCACCATGTAGAAACTTGGTTAAAGAGTGAAGTGAAAATGGATTAATCCTTCCTGCTCACATTTCCCCATATTCATACAATACTTTTTGGCATTTTTCGATTCATTTACTGTAGAATAAAATAACTGACAATTACAACCTGAGGTATTTAACGGTAAAACCACAGCCTGCTATAAAGAAAGCCATCATCACCCATATAAGGACACAAAATATAAAAGGACTCAAATCTGGCTGAATTCCACTTTGACTTGCCTCATTATCATAAGCTCCTCTAGAAGGGATAGGGAAAATTCTGTTTCCTCCTATTGGTTTCTCTTCCTCCATGACTCTCTTTTCTCATAAACCTAATTACCACATGATAGCCAGCTTGCACCCCTGCTTATAGCTCTCTGATGAAGACAAAAGAATGCTTATACCATGTTGGTGAGAATGTGAATTAGTTCAGCCACTGCGGAAGGCAATTTGGAGAATTCTCAAAAAACTTATAGCAGAACCACCATTCAACTCAGCAATCCCACTACCACATATATATATATTCATAAGAAAATAAATTGTTCTACCCAAAAGACACATACACTCATATATTCATCACAGCACTATTCACAATAGCAAAGACATGGAATCAACAGTGGATTGGATAAAGAAAATATGGCACATACTGGTGTATGGGTGGTTCCATGGTAGAAAATGTGGCACATATACATCATGGAATACTACACAGTCATAAAAAAGAACAAAACTGTGTCCTTTGCAGCAACATGAATGCAGCTGAAGGCCATTATACTAAGCAAATTAACACAGGAACAGAAAACCAAATACCACATGTCCACACTTATAAGTGGGAGTTAACATTGGGTATTCATGAACATAAAGATGGCAACAACAGATACTGGGGATTATTAGAGGGTGGAGGGAAGGAGTGGGGCAAGAGTCAAAAAAACTCTTAGGTACTATGCTCACTACCTGGTTGACAGGATCATTTGTATCCTAAACCTCAGCATCATGCAATATACCCATGGAATAAGCCCGCACATGTACCCCCAAATCTAAAAAGTTGGAATTAAAAAAACAAAGAAAGAAAAGAAAAGAAAACCATCTCCAATTACTTCCCATTGTGCTTAGAATGGAATCCTTAACTAATAATGTGGGTGGCCTGCTGCTGCTTCTGACCTCTTAACTCATACCACTCTTCCCTGCCTTAGCCTTTTTCCATTCCTTGAAGCAAGTTCTTCCCTGCTTCAGGGTCCTTGTACTTGTCATTGCCTCTACCTGGAATGTCTGTCCCTCACATCATACTTAGCCTGATTCCATCTTACCATCTGAGCTGGTAAGAGATGGTAAAGGAGACGTCTTTCCACAAGCCTTCCCTGACTCCTCTGTCTAAGGTAGCCCTCCTCTCCCTGTTTAATGTCTAACATACCACCAATTTTATTGCCCCAAAGTACCAATAAATATTTGACATTAAGTAATACATTAATATTAGCACCAAAGTTGTGCTCAATAGTTATAGCCATGGCATAAATGAAGTCTTCCATATCTGTTCTACTTTAAGGAGAAGTTATCCTTACTTAGTTATTGTTACTGCCCTATATTAAGTCCCTCTCAACCAGTGAGCTGAGACAAAAATTAGGTCATTTCTATCATTTACAATAAATTATAAGGTATATAACTGCTAAATTAATTTTAATTTTAATTAATTTTAAAGCATCCTTTGGGTATGTGAATAGTAGTAACAGAGGAAACAGAAGCTCACATATTTCACTTACAAAGTGTTTTATAAACTTTGTACTCAAAGTTTTATAACACTTTGCAAGTGGAATATGTTTTCAGAAAATGAGACTCTCTTCGTTGATCCTGAACCCTGGAAGTATCAGTAATTCATGAAATCATACAGTTTAAGCATTGGAAGAAAACACAATAGCCTTAGAACCAGCCAGGTCTCCAGCATTTGAATCCCTGCTATGATGCTCCTACCAAATAGTTATTCTTCATTAATCATGAATTCACAACCTCTTGAGGTAACACTTTCTTGTTTGAAGACCTCTGACTTGAAGAGATAAGTCCCACAGTGACTTATACTTATTGGTGTATTTCAGTATCTTAAATCCGAGTGGAATAAATCTAACCTCTCCTATACACACCAGCCTTTCATGCTTCTCAAGACAACTGTAATATCCTCTTAACTTTTCTTTTCTCTGAAATAAAACTTTTAGTTCCTTCAACTATTCTTAATATGCCATTGTTTCACATTATCACCAGGGAGTAATCTTTTAAACTTACATCACTTTTTTTATAGCCTGCTTCACAGAGAGAACCCAGAATGAACCGTTTGCAATGGGTAACCAGATCACTACAGAGCAAAGCAGTCTGTCAAAATCCACGTTCGTGATGTCAAAAAACTAACAACAAAACATCAGAGTAGCTGGAATTTTAACATACAGAGTAGAAAACACAAAAGAAAGGGACCTGGAGAATACCTGCTCCTCTTGCACTCCTCAGCCACACTAATCATTCTCTCTCTAATCATTTCTAATCTTAACTTTTTTTTCAACTAAGTTCATAATAGTCTCTCTCTTCCTGAATTTTTAGAGACAATAAATCCTATTTCACTTCCACTATATGAAGTTGTCATTATGTGATTATTTTCATCTACAAAAATAGCCGTTTCTTAGAGCTTGACCCAATGTTATCAGGTATACATAAACAAAATAGACATCACTATTGCTCAAGTGAGAAACGGGTCGATGGAGAGTAAGGGACTTGCCTACAATCACAAGCTAGACAATGACAAAACCAGGATCTGAAGCCAAATTCCTGATCCAACGCTCTTGCCACCTTAGCACAGGTCCTTTCCCAAGGCCAGCTTTTGGATTCTTAGAGAGAAAGTGAATGTGGTCTATGGCAAGGCAGATTTCATCATCTCTTCATGTTAAACATGTAGAAACTGAATGTCAGAGAAGTTTATTAACGTGACCAAAATCACAAACTGGGGACTTGGGAACTCAACCATGGGTGCCCTGACTCCAGGGCAAGGGACTCGTAGCCAGTATGACAGGTTCAGTATGTCCCTGCTAACATTTGCCTTTCCCAATGAACAGTTCCTGGTTTGTGGGTTTTCTAAAATTTTAAAACTGCAAAAAACTACAGAAACTAAATGACCAAACTCTGTTTTCTCTTTTATTTTTTATATGCCATTTCTTCTTACAAGCACTCAAGACCACATATTTAATTTACATCTTTAAGCACTGGAAACCATGGAGACAACTTGAAAAAGCTTGAGAGGCTAAAAGCACTTGTACCAAAGCCATTCCCAGCTCCAGGTTTTGTCCCATTGCAGTTTTATATCTAAATTATGAAGCTTTTCTACAAATCAGGTTCATAGGGAAAGTGTTGAGTCATTTTCATTATTGCATCGATTCTACACAGGAGTATCACTATCATATTTGAGGAAGTAAAACAGTCACTATGTTTAATTTATACCTCAAATCGATGGAATTATCAAGTCATCTATGTGCATCTGTTCAAGTGATTCGTGCTTACGCTCATATACTGGGTAGTTTCATTCCTCATCTTTTCTCAGATAAGAGACTGGCAGTTCCAGAAGCCTCCATCACTAAGTCCTGCAATTCAGTAGATTCACTAGCATCTTAAGTTTAAAAACACAAACTTTCTTTAAGCTAGTGGTTCTTCAGGTTTCACAGCAGCAGCAACAGCTGAAACAGCAATAAGCATGTTGAAGTCATGAGAATTACTAGTCAGAGAATAATTCACCATGTGAGGAAAAAAAAAATGAAATTACTATATACTTGTATCACCATTTCCTTTGCAAAGTACTTTTTAAAATGAATTTGTGCCAAGTGGGGCTCAAGCCAAACCTTCTCTCCTTCACAGCTCACCTTTCCTTAGTTAAAGTGTTAAAGTCGTGACAGCACCACTGTTTCCACAGCATTGTGGCGTGTGGTTAACAAAGACAACCAGCAATTACTCAGTGAGGAGAGAAAAGTTAATGCTAGAAGCAGAGGGGATGAAGATTACCTGTGGAGTCCAATGATGACTAGTAGCAGAGTCTACACTTTCTAATAATATCAACTATTGATCCCCATTGAGTTATTTGCTTACATTACACATTAGGTAATGTTTGTCTCTGCTCTCATCCTATGGCAGCTGATCCTTTATTAATAACACATTCCTAGCACTGATGAAGCTGAAAAGAGAGGCAGACATGGACCCCACTCCTGATTCATGGGCTCACACCTTCCTGGAAGAGTTAAGAAAGGGGCACTGGAAGAGGAACAAGATTGATCTTTCAAGCAGCGAGAGGAAAGAAAAGAAAAATTAGGGATAGAAACAAATTTTGGTAAATTGTAAGTAACTTGTGCAAGCTCTGAAAATAAATTGGTGTTACAGGGACCTAGTTATATCCGCTTTCATCCCATGGCGAGTTAATAATGTATACTTACATAAAATTTATGCCCACTCATAAGCAAAGCTCATTCGTAAAACAACATTAAGCTGGTAGCCATATAAAAGGGAGACCCCTGAAATCTCTAAACCATTGCTTAAACAGCAATATTAACTTTGTGTGTTTCAGGTAGTTGCATTTGTAATCGTGTTAGGATGAATAGGTGAAAACAAAAAATGCAGCAATCTCAACAATGGGGGTGGTTTGATATTGCCAACCACCCACACAGTAATTTGAATGTTTCCTGAATCTAGGATATTTCCATTTTCATCCTTAAGTGAACTTAACTGTATTTCAACATTCATCTTGCTACTTGCCTGTAGACTCAATAAGATTGAAAAGGAAAGTGGCTACTCCCCAAGGACCTTCCAACCAACATTTCTACAAATTTTGAGTTGAGTTGGGAATCACAGGAAACAGGAAAAATGCAAGTAACGGTCCCTACCTACACAGCAAATATCTGTAGGACTTTTGACGAGTAAACACATTCTGATTGTGTGTGGACTGTGTCAGTCCAGACAGATTTTTCTACTGAGGATATAAGGAAACACTGCCAAAAAATTATTAGTCGAAAGTAACAAATGCTTTTTAGATCAAGTTATTTCTTCCTTAGTACAGCAGTCCTTCTTCCAAATGTATGGAAGAACAGGTAATTCATTCTAGCTCAGTAGAAAAATGTGAAAACAAAAGGAGTAATTTTGTGTTTTCTCTGTATTGGAATATTGGATCTATTCTATGAGTAATCAACTTTTCCTTCGAGTAAAGTGTTCTATTTTTTAGGGAAGGTGAGCTCTTCAGTTGGCAGATGTCAAGCAAAGCCATTTCTTAAGTGGGCTCTTTGCAGGAGTGGTTTCCTTCACATTAAGACAGAGCCAGAGGTACTGTGGCCCAAAGGACAGTACAGCTAAAGCAATTTCTCATGTAACTGACTGTCCAGGGGAGAGCCCGCATGAAAACATGACTATTAGTGGAAGCTACCGAGTTCTTATTTTCTTATTGAAATAACAGGTTTGAATGCTCGCATTTCAGGTTTCCAGAGTTGTCTTAGCTATCATAATTTTTCAAATGAGTGGAAATAAAAACTAGAGTAGCATATCCAACTGCAGTTTTATGGTATTTCCACATCTGCACTAATGATATAGTTCTGTAATCTACAGTTTTTCAATGTTTCTTCCTAAGGAATGATACCACAATACTACTATTTCTCTCTTGGCTCAGTAAGGCTAGAGGAAGAAAAAGAAGTCTACTTCTCTGGGGGTGATTATAATGGTTTTAACATTTATAATAATTATAAATTTTGAGATCATGAAATGCAAAGGTAACCATAGAGATAGGAAACCTAGGCCAGGGACTGAAAAAAAACCTGCTTCATTCGTTGACATAACTCACTTCTGATCACATATGAAATGCCTACACAGCACCTAATACACATTAATAGTAGGGAAGCAATAAATAACTAGAATTCCTAGTAAGGATAGTAATAATATTAGGAGTATCATCATGACTATTACTTCAGATTCTAGATGTAAAAGCTGGTAATAAAATCTGATCTTTTACTTTGCTCACATGGATATTACTGAGGTAAGAACATGCTTTTCTGATAAATGTACTATGGGAAAAAAAGTCATTTTATTGGTATCACACTAAGAAACAGATATCCCAAACACTACATGAGTCGGCTTTCCACGGAGGAGTCAACTTCCACCTTTCCTTTGAACAGTTTAATATAATCTTTTTATGATTGGGTTGAAATGTCTTTTACATTCACTTTCCATTTTTGTTGGTATTGAAATTAGGAGACAAGGAGAAGGGCTAATATCCCTTCATTTTTAGCTCTATGGTAATTCTGCAGGCTTTTACAAAACTATCAAGCATTTTTGTGTGTAGTTGTTGTATGTTTCTTTTTAAGTCATATATTTTTAAGCATAAAAAATGACAATGGCAGCTTTATCTATTTGATGGTTTCAACTAACTGAGAATGGGGTATGGGTGAAGAGCAGTGAGAACTCATTTCAGGTGTCAGAGCACAAACTTAAAACTTTCTCCCAGCTGAGTCTTTGCCACCTGAGACTGGATAGGAACAGCCAGAGGTAACCTCATTAGCCCATGAGGCTGCCTTGGAAATACAGATGCTGGAGCAGCGACCTAGAGAGAGGGGATCCTGTGCTAGAGAGAGGGGACCCTGACAGGCTGACTCCTGCATTTTTTCCTGTGACACCCTCTCACAAAGTCAAATCCTTCGTGATACCTATACCAGCTTCCAAAGTCATGACTCCTTTTATAGACTGAAACTCAGGACAGTCTACAACCTCTACAAGTGGGCAGAACAAAATTCTGCCTGCATCACCGTATCTGATTCATGGCTCTGCTCGCGATTACCTGACAAATCACTTAAGCTCGCCATGCTCCAGTTTCTTCTGTAACCCAGAAACACAATAATGTGAAAATCTCTCTCCTGGGATTGTTTTCAGTAGTAATTACATACGCGTATGTATGTATATTTATATGTGTGCATATGTATATATATTAAAGCACTTTAGCTTATGAGATGCTCTAGCAATATTTAAAGATAAAGTTAGAATAAGTGAATAAGCCTGCAGCTGTAATGGGTCTGCTGTCTTTGAGACTGCTAGTATTAAACAGCACAAATTGCAGCTGGTCTTCCCAGGTCTCTACCCTTGGGCTTTGCCACTGACTTGCTATGTAACTTCCACTTTGGAATGTCTCTGCCTCCGCATTCATCTTTAAAATAATCTGAAGTGATGAACTCCCTTGTAGGGCATAGAGGGGGGGAAAAAAAAGCCAAGGGATTTAGTAAGTGTAATTGAAAAAACAAATAACAGACAGGATCCAACTCTCAAAGACACAGTTGTTATTCCTATTCATATAAATGCAAATTCAGCCCAAGAGTAAAATCACATGGAATTCTCTGATTTAAGGAATTTGCCTAGTAATAAGCACAGACATTTTTCTGGTTTCAGTCAACCAAATAACGAACAGGTTTCAGGAAATGCTCACGACCTTGCCTTGAATTATTTGTATACGGCTTCTATAATTTAAATTGTTGGGGTTATCTATGGATAACGGCAGCCAGAGTTTAGCCATAAACCTTCCAAGTAACGGTGACTTCCTGAGAGCCCCTTCTAACAAATATTTCTAAACTGTTTTCCTTGACTCATTGCCAATAAAATGGATGGAAACGCTTTCAATTCTCTCTTTTTCTTTCTTGGTCATAGCTTCAGAACCCTAGCGCTGCTTGATTCCCTTCAGTTGCAGATATTGGTGGCTGGAATCAAGGGCCAGGCCCCAGAAAAGTCTCACAGAAGGGACATACATAGGGCCAAATTGGACCCTCCGATTCACATCGTGTATCTCTGAGATGTGTGGTAAGTGTCTGAGGTACTGATAATGCTGCAGCCAAGACGGTAAAATAGAGCCAACACATCACTCATTGTACCAGAAGCCGTTGTTGCATCCTAATGCCAATTGTGCTGCAATGCATATTGCTCAGGCCATCGCTAGGCCTGGGCGCTATGCATTTTAATTGCACATGCTGCAATTAAAATTTAGGGTTTCAAGAAACTACTCCATTTCCTTGGTTTCCAGTTCATTGTTATCTCTGCGTTCTTTGACAAAAACATATAACAACTGCAGTTGTAATATGGATAGAATCCTACGGATTGTTTGCAAGCACCTTCCACTTAGAAAGAAATACATCATCACCAATGAGAAAGCATTGGTGGGAGATACAGATAATGCACAAATTAGAGCTGCTGCACAACTCCAGGGGGCATCATCTATTCACCACATTGTGAACTGTGCCCCCTGGAGTTGTGCAATGAAAACATCCTACAAGATCATAGATATCCTAGAGAAATCTTAAAGAAAAACTGACTCAATACATTAGAAATGTCCATCCAGGAGACATTAACTTCTGGTTCTTCTGTCCTGTAGGCCTGACTTTTCTCACATTAATCAGAAGGTTACATGAGATTATCTCCAGTGTTAACTCCAGTTCTGGAAGTTTGTGATTGTAAGAGTTAAGGCCAATTTATATATATCAAGTGGTAGTGCCAGCTGCAAATGTTTCCCTCTTTTTTAAGCAGTGTTCTTGTAACTAGTGTTATATTAGTGAAAACAAGGGAAATTTTCAAATAACCCTTGTTTTCCAGTGGGCCTTAGGAAAGAGGTTAAGTCTCTGGACTGCCTGACCCATTCAGTTTCTTTCACAGCTAATGAAAATACTGCAAGAACTGATGGGCGGAATGGAATCATAAAGAAAAGGAAAGCTTCATTTAAGCAATAGAGGCAGTATTTCAAAAATGATCCTAGGAGGTTTGCTTCCCCCAAGCTGGAAACATTTTTCAGGCTAAACAATAAAGTATGCTTTAAATCAAATGCAAACAAAGCAATGTCCTTGATTTGGGGTAATATTTTTCAATTTTATATTTAAAACCGTGTTTCCTATAATGTTTTCTCAAAGTATCTTTTGCATATCACCAGTCAAATTCTTTACTGAGTTTTACTTTCTGACATTTGATTTATAAAATTAATGAACATACGAAAGAAACTTTTTGTTAAAGTTCCCATGCTCTTCTCCACGCTTCTGGTCCAAGATTCTCAGACCATATCATGCTGTTCCAACATCCACCCCTCCTCCCCGACCCCACTACCATCCAGTCAAAAATTCCTTATATCCACATTGGCCTATTGAAATGTGATCTGAGATTGGCTTTCTCATGAGAAAAGCCAGGTTTATTACATTCAAACAGAATTAGCAGTCACTTTAAATACTATAATCCAAGTGGCACTGTGCTTATAAACCATGAGCTTTTGTTTTAGAAATATAAACAGAAGGGTGATCCTTAAAGCTGTGTAAGTCATTCCAATTTCAAGCATTGGGTATTGGTCTGAGAGCCTGACTTGGGCTTTATACAGCTACAGAGTATTTAGATCAATTAGATAAATTAAATTTTATAACAAAAGTCAACAAGATCATGATAGAAATTCAAACATAATTTGGAAAAATGAAACACACACACACACACACACACACACACACACACACACACACTAGTCTGTACCTAGAAACATCTAAAAGAGAAGATGCAGGACTCTGACCTTATAAGGTGGGCAATATATACTCCTTCTAAAAGAGAATAGGGATACATTATCTCAGCTTTCAGGCTTTCTATCCAAACCTAAGCTTTACCTGGGCTGTCCTGCTGTTATACCCATTTCAATTTTCACCCACTTCTCTTTTTGGCACAGGGGAAAGCAAAGTGTTTCTCCTAACTTTATTCTTATCCATCCATTACACTACCGTGTGAGGACCTGTTTTTGTTCACGATTAGAGCCCCCATGACTTGCACATTGCATGGCACATAGTAAATGCTCAGTAAATAACTTGTTGGAATATTGAATTAAAGATTTGATTTTTTTTTCTTTCATCAAACACACACTTACTGAATGCCTACCACAGGTTCTTTTTGGCATAAGCCCTCAATAAACATGTATGGAAATTACAGGACAGTTTCAAGTCAAGGTCAGCTTTTCACATGAGAAAAAACTTAGCTGGACCAGCAGAACCTTCTGTATTCCCCATGATCACAGTGAATTAAAGCAAAGTTCATGACATTGAAAACACCTTGTAGTATTTGGTACTTTTCAAACAGCTAGGAAATTGACTACTGGTCAGCACTTGCTTAATCCACCCTGGGAAATTTGGCACTTGGGCTACATCAGGCTGAATTTTAAAATCTTAACATTTATGAATAAAAATGAAAAAAAAGCATAGAAATGACTATTTGCCCTTATACTTTTTGTGGAAAAACAGATTTAGCTTCCTTTACCTCTCCTTCTAACAAGTATTAGCATTAATCTTATGTTCTCATTATCATATAAAAGTATTTTACCTTCACTTCTTATGAAGAAAGTTTTCTGAAAATGTGTATCTAATCTCTTCCTTCCATGCTTAAAATATTCCCAATTGTCTTCCACATAAAGTCAAGATTCCTAACATGATTTACCAAAGGCTTGATGATATCACTTCATCTTTATTCTGCAAACTCATGCCCTAGCATTCTTCCCAATAATAACTGTCACTTACTTGAAATTCCCAAGCGTACATTGCCTTTTTTCTCCCTCTTGTCCTCTCTGTACAATAATGCCTCTCACCATCCACTTCAAAATTATTTCCTACACACACACACACACACGCACACACGCTTTACAAGGCTAACTTCTATTCATCCTTTTAATTACCTCAGGGCTCATTCTTCCAAAAGACTTACAAGATTTCCCCCATCCCTGTCTGCCATAATCGGGGTTAGGTGTCCCTCTTAGATATACTCTACACTGTCAAACCTCATGTGTCCACTCACCCCTACCCAATAGTTTGTAAATTCTTGGAAGGCAGAGCATAAATGTCTCTGGATCTCTAGCATCCAGGAGAATGCTTGCTATTTCATAAGAACTTAATAAAAGTGAATTAAATATACCACATTTTCTCGATCCATTCATTCATTGATGGACACTTTCATTGATTCCATATCATGGCTTTTGTGAATAATCATGTCACATATGGTGACACAGATGAAGCTGGAAGACTTTATGCCAAGTAACATCAGACACAAAAAGATAAAAAAAAAAAAAAAAAAAGGCTTGTTCTCTCTTATATGCAAAATCTATAACAATCAAGTTCATAGAAGCAGAGAGTGGAATGGTGGTTACTAGAGACTGGGGATGAGAGAAATGAGGAGATGTTGGCCAAAGGGCACAAAGTTAGACAGGAGGAATAAATATGTATATAAGGTGGTGGAGATGTCAATTAGCTTGATTCTCTCATTCCACATCGTATACATACGTCATAACATTATGTGTACCGCATAATTATATACCATTGTAATCTGTCACAAAAATGTATGAATGAATGGAATAAATGAACAAATATATCCAGGCCTTTTTTATTTGTTCATACTTTCAAATTATTCTGCATGGATTTATTATCGAACCCATTAAGCCGATCCATAAACAAACCAAGTGACCAAGAATAAGCAAATTGCTTCCAAAGGATAGTGGCATTTTTTTTTTTTTTTTTTGGTGGGCTTACTATGTGTAAGATTTTAAACTGGACACAAAGAAAATATTATATCATCACACATGTTCATTCTCCCAAGCAGTTTTCTCCTTCTCCAGTCTCCTCCCTAGGACATGTGTATTCTTACTGACATTTTTCATGAGAGTACTATAGGAGACGGGGTGATTATGCTTGGAAGTTGTGAGGAGTCACGGTAAACAACGTGACAAGCATGTATCCTAGTGTTGGCATGACTGTGACAGACAAAATAAGAGACTGAGAGACAGACTCAGCACTATTCATTGACAACTGCTAAATAGCTCTTCATGAACTATTCGTTCACTCACAGAGGTGGAAGCTGCTATCACTCTACCAAATTACCACACTGAATGGACATGCACACAGACAGTCTCCTACACACTGCAGGTGAGCACAGTTGGCTGCTTGTACAAGTAGAAAATCAATGGGATGCTTGGCCTATTTTATGCAGGTCAAATGAATATTATCATGTTACAAATGTCTCTGATTCGATCCAGTCAACAAAAATGTGTTGAGCAAGTAACTTCGTGGCTTCAAGTGCTGTGGGTAAAAAATTACCCTGGATAAAAATTTTCTGACTAAAGCAAATATTTTTTATTGGACAACTATTGCAACATAGCCACAAATAAAAATGCAGATTCTCAGAGTTTATAGCATAATTTTTGTATATTAATTAGTATACATGCTTAGTATATATTTCGTATATTGTGGTATATATTAAATATATAATTTAGTATAATAAACAGTATAATTTTGCTTAAGGAAAGATGTTCTAATGGAATTTATTTTTCTACCTTCTCCCAAGTTCATTTATAAAATATCTTACTATCTTCTACTGTTCAAATTTTGATACTGTACTTTGTCAATTTTAAGTTAGTTAAGAGCTAGAAGTGGTTAAGTGAGTGAATCTGGGGTCACTTCTTTCAGAAATCCACAGTTCCCAGTGTTGAGAGATGAATTAGCTGTCTAGCCTTTTTTGCAAAACTCACATTAAAACCTCCATTGGGGAAAGACCCTCATAATTTCTAAAATGAGCACTTTTAAATTGCATCTATAGATCTTCCTTGCATGAATGGGTATCTGGCTTAATATCTAGCGATACTTGCTGCAATGCTGCCTCATAAAATTAAGCAACTATATAATCAATTACATTTTTAAAAGGCAATGTGATGGTGCTCTCCTTGGATGCCACACTGCCTCTGATTTGTTTGGAGACTACTGCGCTTGATTAAGAATGATAACAGATACTTGATAACATTGCAAAGGAGATGTAAATCAACTCAGAGGAGCAACAAAGCATAACCCAATTGGCATCAAGGGAAACAATTTATTCCCTAAACATGTTCAATTCAATCACAGAAAAGTTTATAAAATTACTTTGATAACACTTTTCACAATTTCATTCCTTTTCCAAAATTTGCCACAATCAAAATGCAAATGCAAAATAAATGATGTGATTAGTTGACTGTCCGTACAGTGATCACTGCTAGCTAAAATCCTGTGTGTATCTTGTATTAATTTGGAAAAAAATAAATGGGAATAAAAGAGACCTTTTAGGTCTGTTTACTGTATGACTACTTATTCTGAACCCTTAAACTGAGAAGCTAAAATTTCCATTACTTATCCACAAACTTTGTTAGTGAAAAATGACGTTAACCTGGCCTTGTATAGTAGTTAATCCAAGCTGAGATTTTCATTTGTATTGTTGTCTCTTCATGTGCTGCTTCTTATTGATAGGCAACTTGTAATTAGATTGCATAAACTTTTTACAGCTAATATTTCAACAAAGACACTAAATTTCCTGGAACAGACTGTTTTATCTTCCTTTAAAATGAATTACAGCTCACAAGCATCACTGATATTGGAAAATACATTGTATTAAACAACTTGAAGCAGTTTAACTTTTACCACTAATTTTTAAAGTAAAGAATAATTTTAATCTTGAATATATTTTTAATGCTGCATGGGGCTGGTTTGGGTGTGTTTTGTGTTGGTAAAAATCACAGAAAACTTAAAAACATCAGACACATTAGCTAAAGGAACAACATATAAAATTGATGAACCTACCACCTCCTTCCCAAGAAAACCTAGTTGGAACTGATTATCATCCTGAAAGTGTTAATATCTTTTTGGTGAGAGGCCCATGTGAGATGGTGAATAATTTCTAATGGTTATTGAATAGAACTTACATGTGCTAAGTTCTCAGTCCCTACATAAGCCCTTTGTATTGGAAAACTGAGTTTTAAATGAAATCCTCAGAAAGAAGATAATAGATTATACCGTTAAAAAATATTTAACTTTTATCGAGTATTTTCTGGAATCTTTATGTGCATTAATCTTTCTTAAACTTCAAAATAACCTACCAACAGAGCACCCCATTTTACAAGTGAGGACACTGAAGCTCAGAAGAGTTAGGCAACATAGGCAAGGTTCTGCAGATAGCAAATTCCAAAGTAAGAACTAGACCCAGGCAAATATGATGCCCATGCCCTTCTGTGAGCCACTGTGCGATGTTGCTTGAAAACAAAACACTAGCTTTTCCATTAGATGTGGTTTCTCCTTGCATATGGTGGTTATATACCAAAGAGTTGATATCTTTAACTCTTGCCTATAACCAGCATCTCCTGCACCAGGATGGAAGGCTTTTATTTCCAAAGTTCCATGTTGTTCAATGCTAATGAACAGCGCATTCTTACTAAGATTTACATGAGAAGAATGCAGACCTCATCTGAATTAGAGGACTCCCAGAGAAATTAATTTGTTCTCTGAGAAATGTTTGGTAAATAGCAGACGGCTTTTCTATTAAAATGCCTAGCATCTGTAAACAATACATTGAAAAGCAAGACAAAAGGGACTTGGGACAGATTTCATGGTAATATATTGCCCTTAAGAGTGTCAAAATGTTCTCTCTTTCATCAGTGACAGAGTCAGACCAAAGCTCTTCTTCAGGCAACACATGCAAAGCAGCCAGTTAATCTCTATTTATTGTACTTTATTTTAGCCCTTTAATATCTCTAAATTTAACTTTTCTTCTCCCAGCCCAGGTGCACTTTTTTTCTTGAGACATGCTAGTTAAATATTAATACTTGGAAAGGATACGAACATGAAAGACTGGTTCTTCGGCTAATAATATGCAGGGTGTTTTGCTTATACCAACTCCAGAGATAACTGGCACAAAATGGTAGGATGCTGTAAGAGATGATTATCTGGGCTGCAATGAAGAGCACCATGTCCTCTATTCAGCTATCCCCAGTCAGGATCATTGGGCTTTTTATGTAGTTATGTAGTTTATTCTTCATCCCTTTTAATTGTCTCCTTTTGTTTTTAGTCTTGGTACCATCAAAACAGAAACAAAAACAGTCTGACTTCTTTATTATCTGAGTGACATTTAACTATTCCTACATTGGACTGAACCACTAGACATATGTCCTTTTCTGCTAATCTGTGGACTCCTAATCCCATTGCCATTAGAGCTGCCTCATTGCTCCATGCGGTCTTGTGTCATTGATTAGCATGCTTCTGGGCGTAGAATAGGAACTCAAACATTTGTCAAAGAAATGATCGAACAAACTTAAAACTGGTAATGGAAGCCTGGAAATAATTGTTTGGGTAGTGTGTGGATGAAAACGGCAGCATGAAGTGTGATGAAGACTTGAGTTTGGGCTAGGGTAGTTTTCATTTTGCATTCTCGCTCTGCCACATGTTAGGTAGGGCCTTGGGCAATCACTCAACCCCAACAAACTGGTTTTCCCATCTCTAAAACTGGGACTAAGACAATTAGCATGTACAAGACTCAGCTCTGTGCCTGACAACTAGCACATACGCAGTCGTAGAGTTTTTGGTTATTTATTTGGTAGTAATCAGAGAATGCATTTACACTAGTAACCTGGAGATTTTAATCTAAGTCACTAAAACATACATTCTAGGTGAATTTTAGATAGCATTAGAGTTCTGGGGAAGAGTAAACACTGTTTATTCTTTTTTTTTTTTTTTTTTTTTTTTCCTGAGGTAAAACTGTTGACTCTAATTCAGAATAATAAACAGCCTCCAGAAGGGAAGTTCAGCTGCTGAAGAGCTGCTGCTGTTTATTTTTGCTCAGGTGGATGAGGTCATTCATTATGGGACAGCGCTGGCTCCCTGAGTGAATATAATGCTGATGACAGTCTGCCTGGCTGTAATGGCTTCCTCTTATTTTAGGTGGCTCTCACTACTAGATTATTAACAGAGTTCCTTCAGTTTGTCCTTGCGTGCAGTGCAGTACAATTTTGGGAAAACAAGTTATGCTCACTGGGGACTATTTGCATCTGATCATGTATACACAACCCACCAAGCTCTCAGACAGCTTGGAAGATGACATAAACACCTCCAAAACCTACCAGGATTGCATTCCCTCTCAGGTGCCTGATACCAGCTGTTCTGCCTGTCTGGGGACTGAGATTGCCAATTGCCTTTCTGTCTTCCACGCTTGCAGCATCAGTGAGCAATCATTGCTGCTGACAAGACTTTGATGGTCCTAACACCAAGGTGGGAGCAAAGTTGAAGTGACTGAAAACTTCTCCTGCTGCTGCCTGGCTCAGATCGACCCTGACATCGTTCATAAATGTGCAGTTAATGCAAGATGCAGATGCTGGTGTTACAGCTGCCAAGGCCGACAGAGTTCCTATTTTAGCTACTGTCCACCACGCAGTGACAGGGGTGCCCTAGGCAAGTGAAAATTGCTGCAGGCAGCGGTCAAAACAAGCTCCCTGCATCTTATTATCCCATTGGTACACCTCTCCTATGCCCTTTCCAATCTTTCAACCTTCACATTCTCTCTGCCTTTCCTACTCTAAGGATAAATTTATCCCAGGGGTGGTTAAAGCTAATGGCTGTACAATTTTCACACACTTTCATCCAAGATATATTTATATAAACCTCCACATTACTGAAACTTGTGCACAGTTTAGAAATGAGCCAAATTTGGGTTCATTCATTCAGCATTTATTGCACACCTCCTCTGTATTAGATTGTCACTGTATCACACTAATGCCTTTTTCCTGCAAGTTTCTGATAGTTCTCATTAAAAAATCTTAATCCTGCTCCTAGAACTACTCACGCCTTAAGGAATGTAACATTCAGTTTGCATGGATTTCTCTGGCAGATACTCAGTGGCAATAGCAACCTAATGACAGCATCTCTTTTAGGTCGATATGAAAAGTTGACTTCTAAATTTGAGTACTAACCTCCCATTGGTACACCCTGCTTCCCCCCACCCCAAATTCTTCAGTTGAATAGAGATGGTTTCATTAACACATGTTCAAACGTAACTTTCAACCTAGCCAAACTTTAATTCATTGTTGAGGCCTCTCAATTCTCCATAGAGTGTTTATCTTAAAATATATTTGGCTTAATCATGTAAAACTTATGTATAGTAACATCAGTTTCATATGAATGCAACTCAACTGGATAGGAACTATAGGGAAAAGCTAATTCTATTTTGCAATTTGTTTTGAAAGCCAACCAAGATAATCTAATCAATATCATCAAGTTTTTGTATTCACATTTCATAAACAGGTTTTGAAGATGGTTATCAAATATAATAGTCAATGAAAAGTATTGTTTTATATAGAGCACATTCCAGAAGAAAAAGCCATGTGGTATTTGCTCCAAGAAAATTTATAGATTAGTCATCCTCTAGCTGAATAGGCTGACCAAAGAAAGGAAGAGAAAGAAAAAAAAAAAAAAGACTAAGAGAGGAAAATGAAGATGGCTGGCAAGGTCCCTCAGCTTAATTGAATAAACAAGGGAATTCCAAATAGCATCCTGTATGCCCTCTCAAAGCCAAAATGGTTTGGCTGATTCTAAAGTGTTAAGTGGCTCCTACAGGGCATTTTAAATTTCTGGCTTTTGCCCAGATCTGCCAAATGGCTTCACTTTCACTTTGTCGCCAGGTAAGCAAAAACCTAAAGCCTTTATGATGTACCCAGAAGCATGTTTACTTGCCAATATCATGTCGATGAAGATCAGAAGGATACCATAGTGCTCTGCAAGTTACAGGAATGTTTTCTCTCTTACAACTGTATTTGGCTATCCTGCAACCCTATGGGGACAAAAACATGGAAATAGTATGGCTATCTCTGCCTAAAAATGAGGAATTAAGATTCAGAAAGATCGCACACCTAATAAGACACAGA
Organism: Piliocolobus tephrosceles; assembly: GCF_002776525.5. NCBI lineage: Eukaryota > Metazoa > Chordata > Mammalia > Primates > Cercopithecidae > Piliocolobus > Piliocolobus tephrosceles. Next base: position 100,983,804 of record NC_045444.1, read on the forward strand.
CCCAAAACTAGAATCTGTGGCTTCTGATTCCAGGTTATTTGCTCTGTGTTTGTCAAGAGGGGAAAGGGGGTGACTCCAGGAATGGATCGCCTTGCCATATTCCTAGCATTCTCAATTCTCTGGGCATTTATCTGTACAGGTACAGGTTAGAGAGCCCTGTTTTAATAGAGTTGTATCCTCAGAGCTGCTGATTCATTTGTTTAGCTAGAACCAAGTGCTGTGAGAAGATGTGACTTGTAAAGCCTTCAAGAAAGTAGTAAGCCAGCCAGCGGTAAGTAACAAGTTGGAGCTGCTGACCCAAACTGGTCAACACAACCTGTCTCTTTAGCCCTTCTATGACTTGGAAATTCCTTAGGCCCGGAGGTCTTTCAGGAACCTACCCCATACTCCTGATTGTCCTTCCCAAAACGTTGCAGCCTAAGAACTGGTACGCTTGTTACTCCCTGATACAGGACGCCAGTCTCATTATAGGGTGGAGAGTCTCCAGCCAAGACTTGGTAACCAAAAAAGCGATTGAATAATGGTGAATGGCACATAGATTTTGAAATGAGCCTTGGGAAAGTCTCTTCCCCTGAGTTCCAATTTGTTTCCTATAATAGGGGACACTACTATGTTTATTGCAAATTTGCTGAGATGATTACAAAAGGTTAATGGAGTGATCTCTTCTATTATGCTCTAGGGTGTGCTACACTCGTAGCAACCCTACGAGGTAGATGCTATTATTGTCCCATTTTGCAGATGAAAAAAACTACAGCATAGAGAAGTTAAGTAACTCGGCAAAGTAACTTACTATGTAGCTAGTAAGTACAAAAAAGAATATTTGAATCAAAGGCCCCAAATTTACTATGCTATGTTGTTTCCCAATTATCCTGATCTTTCACATATTCCATACCACTTGAACTACAAAGTCTTCTAGGTGACTTTGGAAAGCAGGGTCTAAAATCTCAATCTCCAGAAATTCATTGCTATATGCATCCACTAGCAATTATAGGAAAACTACCATGAAAAGCAATATGATGCATATAAAACTTCGAAGGATTATAAAAGAGCAAAGTAGTAATACAGTCAAAGTGGATAAAAGTATTTTTGCAAACAGAGAGATATTAAAATAGAAAAAATATCTACAAGGTACTTTAGGAGCACTGACATGTGTTACATCCGCGTGCACACTCCCTTTAAAGGCCATTGTTATTCACTGTTCATCTTTAAGTACTATCTTTGCCAATACACTGAATATCAGCCCTAAACAAACTGCTCTAGAAAATACAGAATTACACATGGCTGTTGCTGTTTGGATTCATGACACAAACATTTTTAGCCAAATATGAGAGTAACACATGTTCTTTGTAAAGAGAATGTTTTAAGCAAGACAGTCATTTTGTTCAAGTATCTGTGACAGTGATGTTAAGTTCAAACAAAGTAAATGGCATCTTATGTGACACAAAATATTTCAAAACACAACATAATGTGATGTTTCTGAAGTTCCAGAGCTGGCAGAAACCTAAGGAAAAGCATTGATATCTCTTCTGAAAAAGAATTACCTCTATGGCCATTTTAGAGAGTATCTGTCAATTTCAACCACATTGAAAATAGAGCTTCAAAAAACTTTCTCAGTGGGACTTATTGGGGAAATCAAGAAATTTCATAGACATTCTTGGTGACTTTGTTCCAACAATCTGGCCACAGAGGCAACCATAATATCCCACGGGTCCTCACTCTACCATTTGAGAACATGCCTGATCTTTCTCACTCCCACACTGTAAAGGAAAAAAAAAATCCATAAAACCATTTAATCATTCAGCATCAACTAGCTCAAATTTTACACACTAGATCTAGCACATACATGCTAGAATACTAGGGATGTTCACCATCCATAATTTATTCCATTTCTAAAAGGCATTTCTGTATCCACCTTCCCATCACCTCCATCTCCAGCCGTGCGAGCTAACTTTGGATTTGATTTGGTATCACATGCCAGAACATAAATATTAGCATGGTTGGGGTTGAGGGGGTGGAGGGAATTTGTATAAACAAGGGATGGGAGGAAACCCCTAGCTTAGCTCTAGGAAATTATCTGGCCCTAAAACAGTCTAGAGAGCTTCCTCACAGTACTGAATCTTTCTTTTTCTCTCATGGTCAGGCCCATTTACTAAGCAGGGTGAAGGAATTGCTGCAGCTTTTGGCACATAGCTGACAAGATGCACAAAACTTCAGTTTGATTTCCATATGCTCATTGTGTTCATTTTCTTCCAGCCAAATGCTCCCTAGATCTTGTCTGCTGTCTCTTTTAGCTTCTCCTAGATTCTCCTGAATTCTAATGTTTTCCTTCCCTTCTCAATAACATTCTAGTGGAAACCATGCAAAAGTACTTTTTTATCCTAGAAATGACCACAGTAGGAGTAATATTGCGCTTCAATGCAGCAGTTGTCCTCATTGCCAGAGATTGTTAGTTTCATAAAAATGAAGTGTAATGTTCACACACAAAGCGGGCAAATTATTGTAAATAGCAGATTTTTAACAATGACAGAAAACACATGTATTGTTCAGGTACCCAGAAACCTTGTCATATGATTTCTGTTATAACGTTTGCATATTTGAAGTGAAAGGCAGTCTTCCATCCCTGAAGCTCCAGTTTTTATAGAAAATCATTTTTAGCAAATACCAAGAACACTGAATATTATAAGCCGTACAAGTGACATGAGCAAAATGAAAGGAGTTTTCACTGATAGAGTTGGCATGTTAAAGTGATTGTAGGTCAAAGTCGAGTGTCACAGAGGAAACCCCAAGAAGGATGATACCCTAATTTTAATACCAAAGACAAAACCTACTTTCAGCAGTATTGTTGAAATACATGCTACACTTACTGACTCCTTCTATGCCATGTGTTAAGTGTCTTTGCGGTGGTCAAAGACCAGTGTGGAAATAGATGTGTCCGTAAATGCCTTCTATGTCCGATTCTTTAGGGAGACAGAGCAAAGTACAAGGAAGGCCCTAAAAAGAAAATGGTCAGCTCAAGCTAGTGGCATTTTTAAAATCAGGATCTGAAGACCCCCTTGAATGCTAACATATATGCAGAGGTAAACTGGAAGATTGAGGAAATTTTAGGAAAACAAATAGAATACTTGGGGTTCCATCCTCAAACTTTTGAGTTTACATCCTCCTGGAATCCTTGAATCAGCCCTAGAATTTAAGTAAGTATGATTAAGGGAGAACAGCCAGTGTAGAACAAAACATCTAGATCTAGATTCCTATAACCTGGAGCAGGAGGGAGAAAGTTCGACATGTAACCCAGTGCAAGGTAAAATTTACTAGGGCTGAAAGGGTAGAAGATATGTAAACACTTTCTACCATGTGGTCTGTGATTACTGACATCTGTGTTATTGGTGTCTCTGTAGGTGCTCCTTAAAAATAGATGCAACAATTAATTTAATGATAAAGACTAGCATCAACATGGAAGTTACTGAGTAGATCAAGGGAGTAACACTGACTCAAGATCATTATAGAGCAAAACTCAGTTAAATTCTATCTAGCTTTCTCCCCCAGTGACAGGATTCAACAATAGAAGTGTTTTATGTGCTTGCAATGTAATAGACACGTGAAGTTACAGAGATTCCATGGGAATCAAATAAGGAAAAGCACATAAGTAACTGGGTTTTGGTGGAAAACAAACAGCCTTGCAATGACTTTATCAGTTCTTAGCGTGATTTTTCTCTCATACTAATAGTTGGAGAAACCATTTTGTCCTGAAGAAGCACAGTGAATAGTATGCCATAGGCACCAAGCAGAGCTTGTTGACTGAGTCCACAAATACATGAAGGTTTGCCTGTAACTGTACACATTAGAGTTTTTATTCTTCCAGATGCTTTCATGATTTTGGTTTCACACTGAGTCATGCAAGCTAATGTGAATTCTGCCTTCTTCAAGTGTCTTCCCAATTTGGAGGCTAATGCCAATGTAATTCTAGGGTTGTCATTAAACCTCCAAAAATCGTATGACTCATGGACGCTTTCTTCTCTGAGGCTCTTTGCCAGTGGTCCACTACCAAAGCAATTGCTAGTGTACTACTTGTTACTTCTGAGCCATGTGGCTCAGCATCTCTCCTGTATTATGGGTGTTCCATCACTGCTTGACAACACAAGGCTTGCAATTTACAGGCTTAAAACACTTACACAATTTTTAAAATTTTTGTGCCAATATTCTCTGGGATCTGCGTGGGCATTTAAAAAAAATGCATGTTGGCAGAGACGATGTACTTTTGATTTCTGAAAATAAACAGTGCAAGCCAGGACTTACAATTCATAAATAAATGTTCATGTTTTCCCTGCATGATATAAATACTCTAAAACACTGCTTACAAATTGAAAGCTAAGCAGGGAACTCAACCAAGTCCAGTGGATTGAGGTACCATTCTGAGAGCATAGAAGCATCCTTGATGCTTTAGTATACATAAAGTAGCTGAAGGTAGACCACAAATGCTTTAGTCAAATCCACCCAAGTTGTTAACAGACAATCTGTCAAGGGGCTGCTGTGATAACAGCTTGTTCATGGTGGCCAACTATTTTAACTCATGTTTAGGCTAAGCCAAGCTCTTTGCCTTCCAGAGATTCTTTTTAAGAGCACTAATAGCAGCATTTGTAGTCAATACACAGTTTGAAGTTCCTTTAAAATTATTTGGGAAATTCCACTTTACATCTAGACTGATCCTTCCTGCTTCAGCATTATCCACATGTTGATTCAAGGGGTAGTTACCTTCTTATCGCTTCTGTAACAACTTACCACAAACTTAATCACTTAAAAGAAAACACATTTATTCTTGTACAATTCTGTGGATCAGAAGTCTGAAACCAAGCAGTTGGCAAGACTGCTGCATTTGTTCTGGAGACTCCAAGAAATCTGTTTTTGCATCTTCTAACTCCTGGAGACCACCTGCATTACTGCATGTCTCATCCCTCCAGCTCCTTGCTTTATTCCCCACCCTTCCTCTGATTTTTCTGTGCTCCTCTTATTAGACCCTTGTAATTACAATGGACCATCTGGATAATTTATGCTAATTTCTCCATCTCAAAATTCTTCACTTAATTGTGTCAGCACACTCGCTTTTACCATATAAGGTGACATATTTACAGGCTCTGGGGATTAGGATGTGGGCATCCTCAGGAGGCCATTTCTCAGCCTACCAAAGGTATGTATACCAAAGGGGACACAAATATAGCAACTTCACCAATTTAGGACATTATTTCCTTCTCTAAAGCACCAGAGAATCACAGATGAAAAGAAACAATCAGGACAACATTAACTTATGCTACTGCAAACAGACCATATTAAAAAGTTGACCTAGGCCAGGCGCGGTGGCTCACACCTGTAATCCCAGCACTTTGGGAGGCCAAGACGGGCGAATCATGAGGTCGGGAGTTCTAGACCAGCCTGGCCAACATGGGGAAACCCCATCTCTACTGAAAGTACAAAAATTAGCTGGGCATGGTGGTGTGTATCTGTAATCCCTGCTACTCAGGAGGTTGAGGCAGGAGAATCAGTTGAACCCGGGAGGCAGAGACTGCAGTGAGCCGAGATCGTGCCACTGCACTCCAGCCTGGTGACAGAGCAAGACTCCATCTCAAAACAAAACAAAATGAAACAAAACAAAAAAAGTTGGCCTAGGCATATATTTATGTTATCAAAGACTGAGATCTGGGTAGAATGATAAGATATAGTTCTTGGATCAGCTTTCTTGTTCCTAAACATAACAGCCTTGATGCCCTTTCATTGCCTTATCTAGGTGCCTCTGCTAAGGCTCAAGAGATAAACACTGAGCTGGATCAAAGATTTTACCTTCTAACATCTTTCAGGATCACTCTGCAAACTTACTGGTACAAAGAAGAGACAAATCCAGATATGCAAATATTTTAAAAGTGGCTAACACAGTGTTTAGAATCAAGTTGGCTTGAAACCGGCATGTGAAATGCAACTGCTGCACAAATTCTCTTTATTGCTCAAATGCTCCAGAAAGAACAATCCCGAGGGCTGTGCTGTGCCATTTGGAATGAAAATGAACATCGTATGAAAACGTGGGTATATTCTAAAGGTCAGTGGAATTTCAACCACGTTTTGCTTCCATACAACAGACTCAGCCTTAGGAGTGGTTAATCAGTTCCACTTGGGGAAAAGAAATATAAACATTCTTAATAATATGTTTCCTGTTCAACCTTGCCTCTTTCTTAAAGTTCAAAACAGTCTCAATATTCATTTATTTATTTATTTATCCGTTTATTTTTTAACGTATCCAGCCAACACTTATTACCAAAAATCAAATATTTTTAAATGTCTAAAATTGAACTCATCACTCCCCACCTGCCACATATCATCTCTTTCCACTTCCTCTTCCTTGAACCTGTTTTGTCTTCTCTGATTCAGTGAGTGACATTACCTGTCAATCCAGTTCAGAAACTAGGAATGAGCTAGAAGTGTCTTCCCCTGCCTCATTTTCTGTATCCAACATCATTAAATCCTACAATGTACTAACCGAAGATTTTTTTCCTGTTTACATATAAATATATGCCTTATTTCAGACTCTTATCTCTTGCCTGGACAATCACAATAGCTTTGTAACTCACATCCTGGTCTTTGATCCTGCTCATTTTTTCAGTCCATATTTTGAACAGAGTGCACGTTCAGAAATGTTAGTATCATGTCACTTCCCTACCTCAAACTTTTCAGTGGCTCCCCATCCCTTAGAGATTAACATTTAAACATCTAATTTTGCTACAAAAGACCTTTGGTAATCTTCACCAGCCCTCTCTTCAGCACTCTCTCTTTCTGGGCTTCTTAGAAGTTCCATTTATGAACCCTATGACTCAGCTACACAACTGCCTCCTTGCCTAGCACTGCAACAAAAATTAGCAAAACAGCTCCTTCTATTCAAGATTTTGCAGTCTCTTGGAAGGAATAAAACTGTTGAACTATGTTTTAAAAGAAAAAGATAGTTACATGGTATCATAAGGGAAGAACTAAGTGCTTTGAGGTTCGAAGGTTAGAGAAAGAATATTTTTCAGGGGAGAATCAGTGTAGCATTCATAACATGCTGCAAGTATAAATTCTGCAAATAGGAAGAAAATATAAAGGACATTCAAGACAGGAAAGAATAGAGTTCTGATATTTTAAAGGTCTCAGTCAAATTTTACAAATCTTCTTATTCTTATTTTAAGGACCTTGAACTGTAGTAGATTTAGTACCACAGACACTCTGTTGGTGGGCAGTTTCAGTGCCTGGAGCAGTCTCAGATTTTATAATAGGCGACTAGGGGAAGGAAGAAAATAGTGAATGCTTCAGACAAATTATTTGTAAAACATACAAACAAAAAATTATTCAGGGAGAAATAATAGCTCTTTTTGGACAAGGATTCACTGTTGCTGGCAGTGTAATATTTCTCATTTCTGTTAATGACTATGATTGACTCCCATTTCATTCCAATCTATCAGTTCTTAGTGATTTTTATTGACTTCTCTTTCCAACTTAAAACCTGCAGTTAATTAATCCACCCTCTTTCTTGATGATTCCCACGTGCTTAGCAAAATCCCAAACCTGCATCAATCTAAATGTCTGCCTCCTCCAATACCAGCCTTTGGCTGTTGAGAGACACCCACACAAATATTCCTCTTCATACCACAATAGAGGCCAGGGTATTTCTCCCAGTCAAGCTGTCAGTGATACCTATGCAGACCTCAAGAGCTGACTCTAACTGCATGTACTCATCCCCAGTAGACTATGCCTTTCCTTCACAGCAAAATGAAACAGCATCATTTTAACTCCTTCATTGCCAACATCAAGAAACTTACCTGTCCCCATCCTTATCTTCACATTGCAAAATAATTGTTCTTCCTGTTGAAAAACATATTGTGGTTTAGTGTTTAAGGCCTGATGTTGCTCATTTCTAACAAGCTCCCTTGGAAGGCCACTGCTGCTGGTCCAGAGATCAACTTCACTGTGATTCGCAATTCCTGGAACTCATTTTGTACATAAACACTCAGAACTTCTTTTCCAAACCTGCAACCTTTCCTCACTACTAGCTTTTTCCTTTCAGCATATTGATAAATGCATGTCCCTGATCTTTAAAGAGAAACAGGCCTCAAAAGTTGACTGAATGAATAAATTCCAAACCAGTAAGTCCTCCCTCTGGTTACTTAGCCCTGCATCTCACCTTCTCTTCAAAATGAGCCTTCCTGAATGTGTAATCAACATGCTTTTTCCCCCAAATCTCACTTTTAAAACAATAGAGGTCCAATTTTATCCCCACAACGACATAGGAATTACTCTCACAGTGCCATTCAGGACCTGCTGGATGATAAACTCAATGGATGCTTTCAAACTTTAGTCTATTCAACATTCTAGTCGTAGTGGACACCTTATTAAAACCTTACAAGCTTCTTCTTCACTGACTTCTATTCTACCGTCCTACTCCTATTTCTGTAATCATTAATTCACAGCTTCCTTCCCAGGGTTCTATTTCTCTACTCATGATTTAAATGTTAGCTCCTTGGGATTCCTTCCTTAGTCATCTTCCTATTATATATTCTCTCTCTTCATAGGAATCCACTTTCATGAATTCAATCACTGTATTTCTCTTGAAGACTTCTAAAATGAAGCCTCAAGAGCAAATATTTCCCTTGAGATCTTAACCCTCATATTCGACTACTTAATTTAAGCTTTCCACTTGTAAGCCAGAGACATTTAAAATGTACTATCTCTATAACTACACTCTAGGCTTTTCTCCTAAACTTGCCTCTTTTATATTTCTCTTCTCAAAAGATATCACCTGCTACTGAGTACATAAGCAAAAAACATGGGCACCATTTTATTTCCTTCCTCTTCCATAACTCTTATGTATCCACATTCTATCAATTCTACTGCCTTCAGTGTCTCCCCAGCCCATCCCCTCTTCTCCACTCCTACTGCCACTAGTTCAATGTGGTCCTTCCCCATCCCTTTCCAAAAGCAGCTGCTGCTCTTGCTCCCTCTAGTCTGGGTGCCTTCCACCCCCACCCCACAGAGCAACAGGAGTGATCTGGCTAAAGCATCGTTGACAGTAACAGTCCAACACTGTAAGGTATTTGAAGAGATTTATTCTGAGCCAAATATGAGTAACTTATGGCCTGTGACACAGTCCCAGGGGATTATGTGCCCAAAGTGGTCAGGCAGCAGCTCAGTTTTATACAATTTGGGGATGCACAAGATCTTAATCAACACATGTAAGATGTACACGGGTTCGGTCCAGAAAGGTGAGACAACTGGAAGACAGGGCTTCCTGGTCATAGGCAGATTCAAAGATTTTCTGATTGGCAATTGGTTGAAAGAGTTCTTTTCTAAAGACCTTGAGTGTCTGGGTTAAGATAAGGGGTTATGGAGACCAAGGTTTTATCATACAGATGAAGCCTCCAGGTGGCAGGCTTCAGAGAGAATAGATTGTAATTTTTTTTAAAAAATTAGACTTAAAGAACCTGTTTTATTGTCTTAATGTCTCTATATTGATGTTAATGCTGGTCAGCTGTGCCTGAATTCCAAAAGGTAGGAAAGTAAAATGAGGCATGTCTAGACACCCCACTTCCCTTCGTGGCCTGAACTAGTTTTTCAGGTTAACTTTGGAATGCCCTTGGCCAAGAGTAAGGTCCATTAGTTGGCTGAGGGGCTTAGAATTTTATTTTTGCTTTACAGCATAAACATGATACAAAAATTCTGCAGCGTCTCCTCAGTGCTTTCATAGTAAGATCCCTTCTACTCAGTATGATACACAAGGTCTGTAGAACCTGGCCACAGCATCTTCTTTTCCTCCAGCCTCAATTCCCAAGACTCCCGCTGGCACCTTAAGATCCCAGCTACATAGAATTGCTCACATTTATCCCTCCAATAGACCACAAGTCCATCTTTGCCCAGGCCACTAACTCATCTTGGACTCTTTCTACACCCACCACTATCATCCTGATTCTTCACCAAAATAGTTCCTTTTCACCCCACAAGACTCCAGCCTTTATATCCTCTAGGAATCCCACCTCTTCCTCAGTTTAATTAAGTCCCATTTACATTCTTCTGTAACACCCTATTTCTAACTTTATATTTGCCTCACTGTTTGTTACAGTGTAAGGTATCAACCAAAAATAAAATTCTAAGCCCCTCAATTGACTGAATGAACCCCCTTCTCAGCCATGAATATTCCAAAGTAAGCCTGAAAAACTAGTTCAGGCCATGATGAGAAAGGTGGGGAGTTCGGGGGTGGGGGGGGCAGATGTGCCTTGCCTGTAATCCCAGCACTTTGGGGGCCGAAGCGCAGTCCGGAGTTCGAGACCAGCCTGACTAACATGGAGAAACCCTGTCTCTACTAAAAATACAAAATTAGCCAGGGGTGATGGTGCATGCCTGTAATCCCAGATACTCGGGAGGCTGAGGCAGGAGAATCACCTGAACCCAGGAGGCAGAGTTTGCAGTGAGCCGAGATGGCGCCATTGCACTCCAGCCTGGGCAACAAGAGCAAAACTCTGTGTCAAAACAAAACAAACAAAACAAAACAAATTTAGGCACAACTGACAAGCACTCACATTAAAAGAGAGATTTTAAGACTGACAAAACAGACTCTTTGTAGCAATAAGATACCAATTCCAGCCTTACTCTAGAATAGTATGACATGACAGATAGCAGGCCCTGAAAGAAACAGTATTTTACCTTAAAATATATTTCATTGACATATTTTGAAATGGTCCTGCAAAATTGTCTCTTGTGGGGAAAATCTACATTCTCTAAAGAATCCTCTTCCCTTCCCTGGTCTTTTCCTGATTCAGGAAAGATTTAACTAAGTTTGACACATTTAACTAAGTTCGGCACATGTCTGATAAAAGACATTTACCATATATTTTCTGAAGCCTAGAAGTTTTATTTACGTAACAAGAACCTCGGCTTCCACAACCCCTGCCCCCATCTTAACTACAAACATTTCTTTCTGCTGATTTTAACTATTCAGGAAGAATGTAACCCTTTCTACCAATTGCCATCAGAAAATCTTTGAATCCACGTATGACCTGGAAGCTCCCTCCCCGACTTCAAGTGGTCCTGCCATTGCAGCCGAACGAATGTACACCTTCTATGTATTGATTGATGTCTGCTTGTAACTTCTATCCCTCTAATATGTATAAAATCAAGCTGTAATCCAACCACCTTGGGCATGTGTTCTCAGGACCTCTTGAGATTGTGCCTGAGGCCTTGGTCACTCACACTTGGGTCAGAATAAATTCCTTCGAATATTTTAGAGTTTGATTCTTTTTCATCAATAAAGGCCATTGAGAGCTGGAAATACATCTTCTTATCACTTTGTTTCCAGTGTTTTGCTATCTCTGGCACATATGAAGCCATTAATACATGTTTTTGAATAAATGAATAATTAACTATTCTTAATAGCTGACATCTGTCCATTGGCAATTTCTGGGAAGAGAACAAGTGTGGGGATATATTTGAGCTAAGAGTGGCAGTATTTCTCCTGATCTCTCTTGTCTCTAAATGTTTCCTCTAAATTCAGGTAAAAGTTATTTGCACAGGCAAGAATAAAAACTAAGATTTCTAAACTCCCTGGAGGCCATCCCCTAGGCTAATAATTGTATTTTATTTATTTGCTCGTTAGTGTATGAACTGTTTTCTTATTTTCAGAAAGCTCAATGGGCTTTTCAGAAATATTCAGTAATATTCTCATTATAGAAAATCTCAATCATTCTCCTACTTTGAAATAAATGTTGTCGTCTAAAGCCCATTTATGTTTACGATAAAAGGCAAAGGTCCCAATCTATAATCTCAATGATTACAAAAATGTACTCTCTGAGACAAAAGAGCGCCTCCAAGTGTGTTCACCAGCACACTCAGATGAGCACATCAAGTCTCAGCACATCAGCAATGCAGAGTTCCTCCACTACTAAAAATACAAATAAATTAGCCCAGCATGGTGGCGTGTGCCTGTAATCCCAGCTACTCAGGAGGCCAAGGCAGGAGAATCACTTGAACTTGGGAAGTGGAGGTTGCAGTGAGCCGAGATCATGCCACTGCCCTCCAGCCTACATGACAGAGCAAGACTCCATCTCAAAAAATAAATAAAGTTTCGTTTTGGAGGTTGTTTATTCTGCAGCAATTTAAGCTTGGGCCAAACTGATTGTTTTTCTGGCCTAAATTACATTGCAGACCTCAAGGAGAAAAACACAGTTGGCAGATTTACAGCCTTAAAAGCAAAATTGCCTTAACTTGAGGGATTCTCTTAATATTGTTTCTTATAATTTCTCTTTTTGAGAACTTGCCTGTTTCATGGGAATTTAGAAACATGAAGGGTCACACACAGGAACTACTTCAAGCTAGAGTTACTCCCACCCAAAAAAATACCCTACAACAATATAATATCTTTTGATGTAAATTCCTTATGTGTTGGGTGCCACAGCCAAAGAAGAGTAGGAGCTAAGGTGACAGAGCTTGGTAATGTTGTTCATTTTTTATGCACACTCTAATTCTGTCAACAAATCCAGCATACTACAATCTGAGGCCAGGAATCCATACCAGGAGGACTTCCAGTGAATACAAAATAATCTAGTGATTTCTAAAATCAACTTCCTCACTTCCCTATTCCTCCAGTGTAACCCCTTAGTCTATCATTTCAACCACGCTCTTGTTAATAATATCTTCCACTCCTTTGCTCCTAGCATCCCATATGCCTGCCAAAACCTCAAGCCTAAATTATGCTAACAGTTGCAGTGCACACTACATGCTGACAATCCTCAGCACATTATGTGCAGACTCTTTAGTAACTACAGCAACCCTACAGGAGCAGGGAGTCTTCTTACTGTTCCCAGTTCACAGATGAGGAAACAGTGCAGGGTGGAGGAGACAGAGGGCATAAGTGACATGCCTGAGGTCACACTAATATTAAATAATGACTATTTGCCTCAGATGCTGTTTTCATCCGTTTACATGCTGCTGGTAAAGACATACCCGAGACTGGGTAATTTATAAAGAAAAAAAGGTTTGATGGACTCAGTTCCACATGGCTGGGGAGACCTCACAATCATGGCAGAAGGCACCTCTTCACAGGGTGGCAGGAGAGAGAATGAAAACCAAGCTAAAGGGGTTTCCCCTTACAAAAGCCATCAAATCTCGTGAGACTTATTCACTACTATGATAACAGTTTGCGGGAAACCACTCCCATGATTCAATTATCTCCCATCGGGTCCCTACCATAACACATGGGAATCATGGGAGCTACAATTCAAGATGAGATTTGGGTAGGGACACAGCCAAACCGTATCAGATGCACCTCCACAATATTGCTGAGCTCTGATGGGAAAGACCACACTAGCCACCAAATTGATACCACTACAAATTATAGTAGTCTTATTCATGGGACTGTCAACCCTACTCAAACAATGGTATTATGCGTCCCCAGGCAGTAGACTTTTTATTCTCCTCAATGACTGTCTCAACCACTTCCTTTTTTCATCTTTTCTTCACCCTTAGCAGATTAGGGCCCCTCCTACTGCTCAGAGAAGATAGAAATTATCAGACAGAAATTATTTCAGCTCTTAGTGCCTATTACTATAGAAGAGGGCCCCCACGTTCCATCTAAGAACACAGAATTTCATGCCTTTCTGCTTTCTCAGGTACTCTAGTCTCCCTACCCATTCTCTTTTACATTCAACCTCTCTCTCCCACCAGATTGTTTCTCACAATCATCGCAGAAGGCACCTCTTCACAGGGTGGTAGGAGAGAGAATGAAAACCAAGCTAGACCGGGGGCAGTGGCTCAAGCCTGTAATCCCAGCACTTTGGGAGGCCGAGACGGGCGGATCACGAGGTCAGGAGATCGAGACCATCCTGGCTAACCCGGTGAAATCCTGTCTCTACTAAAAATACAAAAAACTAGCCAGGCGAGGTGGCGGGCGCCTGTAGTCCCAGCTACTCGGAAGGCTGAGGCAGGAGAACGGCGTTAACCCGGGAGGCGGAGCTTGCAGTGAGCTGAGATCCGGCCACTGCACTCCAGCCTGGGCAACAGAGCGAGACTCCGTCTCAAAAAAAAAAAAAAAAAGAAAGAAAAAGAAAACCAAGCTAAAGGGGTTTCCCCCTATAAAAGCCATCAAATCTCGTGAGACTTATTCACTACCACGATAACAGTTTGCGGGAAACCAGCATTTAAAGATATTTCTCTCTCATTTTAACTATCCTCCCTCCGCACTGTCTCTTACAGCTACTGACTGCACTCCTTTCATTTCTGCAGCTTTTACTTCCCATCCATTTCTCAGTCTTCCCCAGCCTGGCCTTTGCCTTCACCACTCCGCAGACATTGTGCTTGTCAAGCAAGGTCACCAAGGAGCTTGTCTCTGCCTTATCTCCACGCCCATCTCAGCTGCACTTGACACTGCCGTCACACTCCTGCCAGAAACCTTTCCTTTCCTTTGCTTCTCTGCTATCATGTATTGCTATTTTTTTCCTTCCTTTTTGAAATCCTTTTTGTCATCTTAGGTGGCTCCATCTCATCTGTCTTCCCTTAAATGACCATGTCGTCCTAGGCCCTCTTTCTTCTTGCAGGACATCAAATGCTCATTCACTCCCCTGGCTTCAATTACCATTCATTTGCCAGGGGTTCCACCTCTCTATGCCCAGCTCAGTCAATTCTATTCCCCTATTCATCTCTGCTTAGATGATTCATGTGTATATCAATTCGGACTTTCTAACATTGACCTCATTCCCTTTTCTCCAAATCCTGCCCCTTCTCCAGCATTCCATACACTTGCTCAAATTAGAAACTTGAGGGGCATCTTCTACCTTATTCCACACACTCAATCTACCACCAACATGAGAGAATCATGCTGACTCTATTGCCTAACTATTGCTCACACCCACTCACTTCTCTCCCTTCTTCATGGCCACCACCCACCATTATCTTTGTCTGGACTAGTGAAAAAATTGACTCAATTATTTTACTTCTAGCAACACAGCCCCTGCCTCTGCATCAACTCATTATCCACATGCTTTAATGTGGTTCTACAGTGTAAACTATGTAAAAAGTAAATTGGTTATGTCATTGGTCATCCTCTCATCTCAGCATCTCAAGTAGTTAAAACAACAGCTGTATGCCCAGCTAATTTAAAAAAAAAAAAAATTATAGAGACGAGGTCTAGTATGTTTCCCAGGCTTGTCTTGAATTCCTGGCCTCAAGCCATCCTCCAACCTCAGCCTCCCAAAGTGCTGGGATTATAGGCGTGAGCCACTGAGCCCAGCCTAATTTTCAGTATCTACTTATACCACATCCATACAAGAAAGAAGTATGTTTGTCTTGTTGAAATTATATTTCCAGTGCTGAAACAATGACTGGTACATAGTGGGTAGTTAATATTTGCTTATGGAGTTCTAAATTATCATTGTATTATGATTTAAAACAAACTAGCCTCATTATACAGTTTGTGGACTCTTATTTATACTGATCTTATTATTTCTGTTTGATAGTTATTAACTATCTACAGCCAGTTAGCTTATGCATTAAAGAAAATGCCACTTTGTTGCTTAATTTACCCACGGCATGTGTAATAATGTGTTACTATAAAAACCATGGAAATGTTAACGGGGCATCTTTGGTAGTATGTTCCAATAATGAAATAACATACTCATCTTTTTTTAGTTGTAAGGCATTTTGTGTCTTTGAACACAGAGAATAAAAATAGGAAGTTTTCTGCTTCATTGCGGTATGTGGGTGGGTGGGCGTGTCTGTCTGTAGTAATGTTCCACTTTGTTGACAAGAATACTCCATGTCCCATGTCCCTTTCCTTGAGTGAGAACATGACTTCCACTCTGGTGTGTTACGCATATCAAGCATATCATTTTCATGAAGTAAAAATAGGTTTCAAATTTTTTCATCAAGGAACTAGGCAGTTTTCAAAGATGATACTAAATTAATCGTCAGAAGTAGAAGGTGTGTTGTTTAAAGAAATTTTATGTTTTATATGAAAGTTAGACAAAACTGAGTAACACTATCTTTTTTAACCTGTTTCAATCCCAAAGATAAATATACACTATTTTCTGTCCAGTGATAACTGGCTTGTTTTTCAGTAAGTGAGGTCATTAAAGCACCCAAAATGGTTCCCAATGCCAAGTGTCACACATGTCTCCTTCATTCTCAAGCTGTCATGTAGGCTAAAATCACACTTATCAAAGAAACACAATAATGACAGCTCAAAGGCTGATGCTGAGACTTGAAAGTAATTGAACCATTTAACCACCATTTACTTGCTCAGAATTTCTCCTCAGAAATGACCCTTTGCTAAAAGCCTATATTCTTGTAGCACGGTGAATTCATTGCCTTTTGGATAAGCTCCATCTATTTTGAAGCTTCTTCCAAAACACAGGCTACGTTCTCTTCCTGGTTCCTGATGTTACAGTTTTCATCCAAGCACTGCCTTATTCTAAAGCAATGGTTCTCAAACTTTAGCCTGCGTCAGATTGATCTGGAATGTTTGTTAAAACGCAGACTGCTGGGCCCCATACCCAGTGTTGCTGATTCATTAGGTATCTGATGGGGCTGGAGAATTTGCCCTTCAAAGATATCCCCACTGACACGGATGCAGTTGATCAAGTGCCCACACTTTGAAAACTCCTATCGTAAAGAGATGCCCTTGTTCATTACACCTAGCATTCCTCCCTGCCAAATTGGATAAAAATCGGTTTCCTCTTGGCCACCTGTCATCTCATCCTTCCATAACTCTTCTAGGCTGGTGCTATTTGGTAGAAATACTATGTGAGTCACACATGTAATTTTGTGTGTCTAGTAGCCACATTTTTTAAAAAAGTAAAAATAAAGAGAAAAGAATAATTTTAAGAACACATTTGGCCAGGCGTGGTAGTTCATGCCTATAATTTCAGCACTTTGGGAGGCTAAGACAGGCCAATTGCTTGAATCCAGGAGTTCATGTTGACTGAGTTAACATGGTGAAATCTTGTCTCTACTAAAAATACAAAAAATAGCCAGGTGTGGTGACACATACCTAGAGTCCCAGCTACTCAGGAGGCTGAAGTGGGAGGATCACCTGAGCCTGGGAGATCAAGGCTGCAGTAAGCCAAGATCATACCACAGCACTTCAGCCTGGGCAACCAAAGTAATACCCTATCTCAAAAAAAAAATGTGTGTGTGTGTGTGTGTGTGTGTATAATTTTATATATATAATTTTTCATATATATAATTTAATGTATATATCTAAACTTAATATATCCAAAATATTTTCAACATGTATTTTATATATAAAAAAATTAATGAGCTATTTTACATTGTTTTTATGTTCAAAGACACACTAAGTCTTTGAAATCTGATTTTTTTAAATTTGTAAAGGTCTGGGGTACATGTACAGGCAGAATATGCAGGTTTGTTACAAAGGTAAACATATGCCATAATGATTTGCTGCACCTATCAACCCATCACCTGGGTATTAAGCCCAGCATTCATTAGTTATTTTTTCTGATGCTCTCCCTCCCACAGCGACACCCCCCAACAGGCCCCAGTGTGTGTTGTTCCCTTCCTTGTGTCCATGTGTTCTCATCGTTCAGCTCCCACTTGTAAGTAAGAACATGTGGTGTTTGATTTTCTGTTCCTGTGTTAGTTTGCTGAGGATAATGGCTTCCAGCTCCATCCATGTCCCTGCAAAAGACATGATGTCATTCCATTTAATGACTGCATAGTATTCCATGGTGTATACGTACCACATTTTCTTTATCCAGTCTATCATTGATGGGCATTTAGGCTGATTCCCTATCTTTGCTATCATGAATAGTGCTGCAATGAACATACACATGCATGTATCTTTGTAATATAATGATTTATATTCCTTTGGGTATATACCCAGTAATGGGATTGCTGGGCCAAATGGTATTTCTGGTTCTAAATCTTTGAGGAATCAGCACACCGTCTTCCACAGTGGTCAAACTAATTTACATTTCCACCAACAGAAGTAGAAGTGTTCCTATCTCGCCAGCATCTTTTTAATAATTGCCTTTTTAATAAATGACTTATTAATAATTGCCATTCTGGCATGAGATGGTTGGTATCTCATTGTGGTTTTGACTTGCATTTCTTTAACTATCCGTGATGTTGAGCTTTTTTAAAATATGTTTGTTGATCATATGCGTATCGTCTTTTGAGAAGCGTCTGTTCACGTCCTTTGCCCACTTTTTAACAGGGTTGGTTTTTCTGGTGAATTTAAGTTCCTTGCAGATTCTGGATATTAGACCTTTGTCCAATGAGTAGATTGCAAAAATTTTCTTCCACTCTGTAGGCTGCCCGTTTACTCTGATGATAGTTTATTTTGCTGTACAGAAGCTCTTTAGTTTAATTAGATCCTATTTGTCAATTTTGGCTTTTGTTGCAATTGCTTTCGATTATTTTGTCATGAAATCTTTGCCTATGCCTACATCCTGAATGGTATAGCCTAGATTTTCTTCTAGGATTTTTATGGTTTGGGGTTTTACATTTAAGTGTTTAATCCATCTTGAGTTAATTTTTCTATAGGTGTAAAGAAGGGGTCCAGTTTCAATTTTCTGCATATGGCTAGCCAATTCTTTCAGCACCATTTATTAAATAGGGAATCCTTTCCCCATTACTTGTTTTTGTAAGGCTTGTAAAACATTAGGTGGTTATAAATGTGCAGTGTTATTTCTGAGTTCTCTATTCTGTTTCATTAACATCCCTCCATGTTAAAAATCTCAATAAACTAGGTATTGAAGGAACATACCTTAAAACAATAAAAGCCATTTATGACAAGCCCATAGCCAACATTATACTAAATGGGCAAAAGCTGGAAGCACTCCTCTTAAAAACCAGTACAAGGATGCCCTCTCCCACCACTCTTATATAACAGACAAGCAAAGAGTCAAATCATGAATGAACTCCCATTAACAATTGCTACAAAGAGAATAAAATACCTACAAATACAGCTAACAAGGGAAGTGAAGGATCTCTTCAAGGAGGACTACAAAATACTGCTCAGAGAAATCAGAGAGGATGTGAACAAATGAAGATACATTCCATGACCATGGATAGAAGAATCAATATTGTGAAATGTCCATACTACCCAAAGTAATCTATAGATTCAATGTTATGCCCATTAAACAATCATTAACATGCTTCATAGAATTAGAAGAAACTATTTTAAAATTCATACGGAATCATAACAGAGCTTGTATAGGGAAGGTAATCCTAAACAAAAAGAACAAAGCTGGAGGCATCACACTACTGGACTTCAAACCATACTACAAGGCTACAGTAACCAAAACAGCATGGTACTGGTACGAAAATTGATGTCTATTTTTTATATTCCCAGCACATCTCAGCTTAGACAGGCCACATTTCAAATTCTCCATAGCCATGCATGGTAGTGGCTACTGAATAGGCAGCACAGCACTAGAAATTTATTGTCAAAGAAATGGGGAGTATTGAAGCCTCTGTTTGGCCTGCCCTTTCCTGTGCCTTTCATCACATTTCCCCTTCTAAGATGTGCCTGGTTGCCAAATACATTATCATTTTAATAATAGATTGTAAGGAAAGAAAGGAAGCACTACAACATTAAATGTATGCTTTGATTTAAAAATGCATGCCAATATCAGAATTTATTTTTATGCGCAGAACCAAATATATGTCATGATGCCCTATTTTGGTGCAGTTTTTAACTTGCTTTTTATCCTGCCCCTTTATCCTACACATCTCCCTCATCAGTAGCCCCTTTCCCTAGCAAGACAGTCAGTGTTACCAACATTGTATTCATGCTTCTTTACTTTCCCTCCATCATCATATAATCCTATACAAACATGCACCAAAGTTTGTCTACATTTGTTTTACTAAAATAGGATCCTATTATACCCATTTATCTGCATAATCACTTTCTTATTCAACAATAACTCATGGAAATTCCTGCAAGTCAGCAGGAAGTTGTACTTCATTCTTTGTAATGACTGCAGAAGAGTCTGTGAAGAAGGGTACCATAATTCAATATTTCTGTGACTGGCAGGCATTCACATTTTGTCTCAGTTTTTTTAGCACTGAGGAAAAAACCTGCAAAACCACTCTACATAAATAGATGGAAAGATAGATATTTAGATAAATATCTTTGCCTACTCTTTTATTTAGCTTGCAACCTCTTTGTTTTGTTTTTATTATACTTTAAGTTCTAGGGTACATGTGCACAATGTGCAGGTTTGTTACGTATGTATACGTGTGCCATGTTGGTGTGCTGCACCCATTAACTCGCCATTTACATTAGGTATGTCTCCTAATGCTATCCCTCCCTCCTTGCCCCTCCCACAGTAGGCCCCGATGTGTGATGTTCCCCTTCCTGTGTCCAAGTGATCTCATTGTTCAATTCCCACCTATGAGTGAGAACATGCGGTGTTTGATTTTCTGTTCTTGCGATATTGTTATCCCTTAACTTAGACTTTCTCCCATCATATCTGGGCCCTTTATTTTCAACCAATGACAGCACTTCCATTAGCAATCACAGCAAACCATTTTCATTTTCCTAATGACTCCCTCCTCGGTCAACAACTGAAACAGACCAATGTACCTCCCCTGACCCTACCTAATGATGTGCTATCTATTCAGACATTTTCATTCATCCTGCTTCTTGTACACAGCCTGAAGAAAATCCACACAGAAAAGATTTCACTGTTATATGCCCTCTCACTTTGGAAAAGCTATTGGTGACATGAAGAAGATTCATTTCTTCACTGACGTCTTAAAAAAAAATGTTTAATAAACATTAGAAATCAAAGGACCTGGATTCCATAAAGTAGTACAGACTGTAACTCAGGTAGTAACAATAAGTAGAATCATAATAGCAACAACTTAACATTTTTTGTGCCTTGCTCTGTGACAGGAACTGTTCTAAGTGCTTTACATATGTGAATTCATTTGTTCCTTCAAAAAGGAAGGAAACCGTAAAGTAGGTTCTCTTATCACTTTATTATTATTCCCACTTTTTGGCTGCTGACATTGGGTTCATGCAGCCAGTAAATCGTAGGAGCAGAACTGAAACATGGACAGCCTGGCTCCAGGGTCCTAACTGTATCCCTTTACTCCTATCTCTTTGAACCACAGTGTTCCCAGCTGTAAAATGGGTGTTACAGTAATGACACAACCTACTTTTAGGATTGCCAAAAACAAATAGGACAATTAATTGAAAATCAATTAAAAGATCTAACAAGGTGGGATTAGTCTTGTTTCGGCTTAGAAAGTTTGGCTGAGAGATTATTCCATCATTCAAAACAAAAACTAAGCAGATTAAATGTTGTAGACCACAGCAAATCAAACCATTTTCTGACCACAAACATCCTCCTGAAAGTGAGACTAGACAGCTACAGCTGGCAAACGTAGGACCAAAACTATGCCAGGTTCTCAGAGCCTGCGAATTTTCCTGAAATTAGAAGAAGAGCAGCCAACCTTTACTTCTATTGTGTAGCTTGACCGTGTCCTTCCTCTTCTCTTCACTCCAGCCCTTGCATTTTACTTAATTGGAACACCAGGCTATAAATCTTACATACTTAAGGGCCAGAAAACTCTCTGGAGCTCTCAGAGTGAAATTTGTGTGGGAGTTCAGCAATATTGAATTTTCAAATAAAATGATTAACAGGCACCTTTAAGGAGCCTTAGAGAAAACAGTATTTCCTGAATCTTGCCACCTTAATCTAAGGAAGCTTTTTGTTTTAGGTCTAATAAAAAGGGTTTGGAAGTAACATAGGGATGAGTGACTAAAAGCAGGTAGAGGCCCTCTATTCTTTGCTCTGGAAGCTCCCTCCAGCAATTGCAATCTCATCACTGCTCTCTTCCCAGGCACCAAAAGGGCATCGGAGCATGATACTAGAAGGTTTAAGGCACTTAGTACAATTTTAACTGCAATCAGCTCTAATGACTGGTTTTTAGAAACATTTTCTTCTAATATTTTAATAGTTGAAAATGGCTACACCTGATCAGATATCCTATTTGATTTGTCAGAGCACAATAGCATCTATCAGACTGCACGAAGCAGAGAAGAATTAAATCAGTGAAGAGAAAGGGCATAATCCAACTCAATTTAACCACAGACTAAAGCCTGCAATCCTACTATTTGCTGAAACAATGATTTAGATGCTCTGCCAAATAAATATAGGGTGTTTATGGTTTTACACAATAGGAACCTGCCTCATTTATGCAGCAGAAAGATCATTTACAACCAATTTCTAGAAGACACTATGTGTCAATAATAAATTTTCAAATCAAGGCCAAAAATTGCTATACTCAAAAAAGGAGAATTAGGCAATATGAAGTTGTTTCCAAGGAGAATTTTCAGGGACACCATACGAACTTAAAATCATAAAAGATCAAGAAAGTGGTCCTGACCAGCCTGGCTTTCCTAGTCTCTGGGAAGCAGGAGTCTCAGCTTTAAAAAGGATCTGGATCGACAAACAACAGAGCAGGGTATCTAGTACTGAAAGATCAGATCTCTGTAACAACCTGGCTGCCTTCTGAGATAATCACTAGAACCACATTGCCTTCCTGGCCATATGTGCTTCACAGGAGCAAATCCTGCTTTGCAGTTTTGAGAAGAGGTTGAATAGAGCTACTCGAGAGGCTTTTTCTCTGCCCCACATGGGAATTTTGTAGCCGGACTTTCCCTTCCTATCATCCATTCACCCCTTTATCCACACACACATACACACACACACAGATAGAATTAAAACATCGTAGCCTTTTACCTCTACTACAGCAGCATCATCCCAGGTGCTATCAAAACTTGGAGGAAATGAAAAGTAGTTCTAACTCACAAAAAGATGGACTTCTGGGAAAAAAAATGGTGCTGTATCCCACCCCAGGCACTTACTAACAACTGTGTGACTTTGAGAAAGTCACTTGACATTTCTATGTTTTATTGTCCCACCTGTAAAACAGAAAAAATAATACTCTGAGGAGAAAATAAGGCCATGTATAAAAAACTCTTGAAAAGAATCTTCAAAATGTTACCCAAATTGCATGTGATCAGTTAGGTCTGGATTTTGTATGAGCTTCCTACAAGAGAAAACTGGGGAGTCAGGAATAGGAAAATATATGTTTATGAAGTAAATATCAGCATATAAAGAAATTCTCTCGAGTACTCAACCTGGGAAACAGAATGTGAGGGCTGAAATTTAAGCCCTCTTATTGTTTAGTTCTCTGCCCTTTAACAAGTACCTTAATCTCTCTAAGCTTTACTTTCCTCACCTGTGAAATGAGATCATGATAACCACTTTTTAGCAATATAGTGAATATGTTCTATAAATATTAGTTTCCCACTCTGGATCCAGGACCTTGACTATGTGTCATTTTTATTTCCTCTGTGACTTGAAATGGTCCCGTTTATTTGTTTTTGTGCATTTTGCCTGATTTACCCCCCATTTAAATGTCAACTTCAACTCCCTGAAAGCAAAAACTCTTATTCATTGCTGCATCACTGCTGCTTCTAGAAGTCTTGTTTGGAATTAATGTTTATATTATTATATATTAGTCTGTTCTCACACTACTAATAAAGACATACCCGAGACTGGTTAATGTATAAAGGAAAGAGGTTTAATAGATTCACAGTTCCACATGGCTGGGGAGGCCTCACAATGATGGCAGAAGGTGAAAGACAAGCAAAGTCACGTTTTACATGGCAGCAGGCAAGAGAGCTTGTGTAGAGGAACTCCCTTTTACAAAACCATGAGATCCCATGAGACTTATTTGCTATTACAAGAACAGCACAGGAGAGACCCATTCCCATGATTTGATTACTTCCCATGGGGTCCCTTTCACAACAGGTGATTATGTTGCCTCCAGGCTTGGCTGTCTTGGCTATTCTGAATATTCTCTGGCTACAACTTCCATTAATAAGTGTATTTTCTGCTTAAATTATCCAGGGTTGGTTTTGTTGCTTAACAGATAGGATCCTCCTCTTCTCCCAACAACCTGGTATCTTAATCCTATTGCATGTGACCCTGGTCTCCTAAGGGACCCCAACTGTGTTGTCCTCCTAGAAATTACCTCCATCCTCCAGCACTTTTCTTCTCCCTCCCCCAGGATCAAATTGCACATTTTCTAGGGGCTTTTCCCTTAGGACTTTACTTTTTATAAAGGATAATCTCATAAACTAATTCAAGCCAATGTGCTAATTGCTGACACTAATTTGATATTACTCCAGCATTTCAGCAGATACTCCCAAGGCCTCAAAGCAAAGGAGAAAGGAATGTATTTTCGTTACCATCATACATTTCCAGGGCCTGTGAGGGCTCTAGTCTTTGTCTGCAATCTTAAGAGCCCTGCATCCATCAAGGCAGCTCCTGTCTATTTCATCCATGAGTGCTCTGTGGACCAATCATATAGCAACCATGGTGCAGTTAATGAAATCAATGTCTCTATTTCATGGTGACACTCACACACACACACCCGTACGTAAAATCCTTCAGCGACTTCCCAATGCTTTATCATGGCCAACAAGGCCCCCAGTCTAGTGGATATGTCCAAAAGTTTTTAATTGGCTACAGGGAAAAATCCTAGTTTTAGCATTTTCTGATTTGGGTGACATAAAAACACCCACCATGGCCAGTTTCAAGCTATCAAAAAAGTGTCAATGACATTATAAGATTCCTGAAGAGTTAACTGTTTGCTCTTGCAAGCCAATATGAGATACCAGCTCCAGTACAAAACTGTCCCAACTTGTTTTCCTGGCCGCTTCACTGACATCATCAGGCTATGCTACACTCATCACTTCAACCCCATTAGCCTTCTACAGCCACTCAATGGCTCCTCCTCTGCACCCCCACACACAGTCAGCCTTTCTGTAGTCTAAGTCAGGTTCTCGGCTACAACCTGTGATCCTCTCCTTTAGTGTACTTATTTCAGGCTATATGTTTACTCCCCTTAATGCAATAATGTGATGTTTAATGCTTAACATCATAAGTAAACACAGACTGGAAGAGGTGTAACCAGAGTAGCTATCAACTTCCTTTTCCATCGAGTTTTTATGTACCTTTTTATGGGAAAAATTCAGGGCTTACCAGGAAAAAGAAAACTGCTCAGCTCTTAATACCATAAATATGACAGAGACCCTTCAATTTTCTGCTGGTTTTGTAGAATCCTGGATGATTGAAACTGGAAAAGATCACTTCAAATGCTTGTTCTCTGATCTCTAGATACACTGGAAGGTGCTTTATGGTCTATCTTGAGGAGGTTGAGGTGAGAAGATGGAATAAAAAGGGACTGAAAGGATAGAGCCCTGGATTCTCCACAGCCAAATCACCAGAACAACTCTGCTGTTATATATTTCTCATATTTTTCTTCCTTGTAAGATTTATTTTGAATGATTCCTACTACGGAAAAATGTTTACCAACCAGTTTTCATTTTATAGATGATGCAAAATATGTGCTCAGAGAAGAACAGAATATGGAAAATTATTATTATTATTTGAGATAGGGTCTCACTTTGTCACCTAAACTGGAATGCCACAGCACGATCTTAATTCACTGTAGCCTCAACTTCCTGGCCTCAAGAGATCCTTCTGCCTCAACCTCCCAAGTAGCTGGGACTACCAGAGGTGCACCGCCATGCCCAGCTAATTTTTTGTATTTTTCATAGAGATGGGGTTTTGCCATGTTGCCCAGGCTAGTCTCTCAAACTCCAGCCAAGCAATCCACCCAACTTGACCTCCCTAAATGCCGGGATTACAGATGTGAGCCACCATGTCCAGCAGGGAAAATTACTTGTGTGTCTCATTTAAAAAAAAAAAAAAAGTTTTCATGTGTGATTATTCCTACCTTTTCTTCTTTACTCTTAGCTCCAACTCCCAGTAAAACATTGTTTCCAGTTTTATCACGTTTTCAAAAACATGCATCCTGAGACTAGACCACATAGACCCCCATTTTTGTGGGGGTTAGAGAGCACTTGAGCTGGTAAGTCATAGAACCTCCACT
The DNA here is from genome assembly GCF_002776525.5 of Piliocolobus tephrosceles. Taxonomy (NCBI): domain Eukaryota; kingdom Metazoa; phylum Chordata; class Mammalia; order Primates; family Cercopithecidae; genus Piliocolobus; species Piliocolobus tephrosceles. The sequence goes on from NC_045444.1 coordinate 101,009,799, forward strand.
TGAGCCAGGTCTCCTGAGTTATGGGCCACTTTCATTCCGCTTTTTGGTTGGTCTACGTCCGGCAGCAGTGAGAAATTCACTGCTGCCAAAAGGAAAGTCTAACTGCCCAAGCATCTTCTCCATGGGAAATTTCCTTTAGTTTTAAAATAAATTATGATTCCTGAAGACTATATAAATACACAATATAAAACCAGTAAATCTGATAAAGACCTGTAGAAAAACCAGACTCACTTGTTTCTAGCCACATCAAATTTCTTGTCTCAGTATGCAAACACAAAAACCAACTAGACTTCTAAATTCTGATCAGAAGCTCAGGATCTGGGCAAAGTAATACAGTAATGCACTCCTAGCTACCTGCCTCTTTTCCTGGGCTATTAGAAGCATCTTGTAGTTCAGAGATTTGAATTCATATCCCACTGATGCCACTTCCTGGACGTGTGATTTCAGGGAGATTTATCTGTGAGGTTCAGTGTCCTGAAGGTAAGAACATGCACCTTTTTATGTGGTTTGTTGTAATAATTAAATGAGACTAATTTCTGACCTGAAGTAAATGTTCAAGAAATTATCACCATGTGTTTTCATTCATTACCAAATACTCCTATACATTTAATACTAACCCTAGGCTTGACATATAAAGCCTGATTCGTAAGTTCAGAAATTAAGTCCACTTCCAATATATATGTACTTTATATTATTTCATTCAGTTGAACAAATTTATGCTTTCCTAATATTTGTCAGACACAGTAGTAGACCCGGACCATAAGAAATAAGAAACCTTCAGTTCCTGTCTTCAAGGATCTGACTACTTAAACCATACCTGACAGATAATACCTATATTTTCTCTCATTCATTCTCTCTTTCATTCTCTTTCATTCATATTCTCTCTTTCATTCATATTCATTCTCTCTCTCTCTCTTCCCCCCCCTCCCCCCCCCCGGGGCCCCCTCTATTGCCCCGGCTGGAGTGCACTGGCAAAACCCCAGGTCACTGCAGCCTCGACCTCCTGGGCTCAAGCAATCCTCCCCAGTCAGCCTCCCCAGTATTTGGGACAACAGGTGCACATCACCACTCCTGGCTTTCTGTTTTTGGTAGAGACAAGGTCTCACTATGTTGCCCAGGCTAGTCTCAAACTCCTGGGCTCAAGCAATCCTCCTGCCTCAGCCTCCTAAAGTGCTGGGATTACAAGTATAAGCCACCACAACCGGCCTACCTCCTATATTCTTAAAGATCACTAAAAGAGAAGACCTCACCACATTGTTGGCAACTACTACATTCAGTTCTCAGTCCTCTGAAGAATTTACATGATGTGTAAGTGTGTTCAATTCATTGAGAATCAATATGTCTCCATTTCTTCCTATTCTAGGCCCCAGAAGGAGGAGAGAACAGTTGGTCACCATTTTTTTACATAATAAGCCTTCATTCTTTGAGAGTTATTGAGTTATTCCTCCATCTTCTCTTTCTAGATTAAATAATTCCAATCCCCTTAACCTTTTCTCAGAGGTCCTATTTGCCTGCCTTCACTTTAATCATTTTCATTGTTCCCCTCTGGAGTCTCGCCAAATCCTCTGCATTAAAATATGTTGCTTTGCCATTGAATTCACTCTAAGAAATGTATTCCCTTACATCTACCGAGACAAAAAGAAAGCAGTCCCCAAATACAAGGTAGACAATAGATAGAAGGATAGAGTTGCTATGTAAAGAACTCATGGTGGGCTCTCATATGCTCAAAGCAAATTTGCATTTACTGTCACCACTATTAAGGAAGAAGGGCTAAAACCAGAACCGTTTTTAAATAATGCCAACCATTCTGCTTGACAATTATCTAAATTACTTTTAAGCAGATAAGACTATTAACAGCAAACTTGAGACTTCTGTAGTTACACCTAAGGTTCTCAGAAGGGTACTAATAAAAAATCACTGTACTACTAGAGCTAATGAGATCAAACAGGAATTTTTGATTCTGTAAAATACCTCTGGCTATCAGGTAGAGGTGAGAGCTTACCATATAATTTACAGAAGTGCCTTTGGTTAGGCCTGGCACGTGCAAAGGATCTTTCTTTGCATTCTGTCAATCAATATACAGTCATTAATATTTCTTGAGCTGAGAGTGCAGCAAATTCTAAATGACTCTGAAGAAATGGTGTATAGAGGTTAGTCAAATACACACTAACCATAGTTCGATACCAGTATATGCAGAAAGGGGTGGATATGAAAACCAGAGCTCTAGTCAAATATCCCTTCAGGATATGCATAGAGATTTATAAGAACTCTCTTTTTACAAAGATTCCTCCCTGCCTCTCTTATTGTGCCACTGATATTATCCAGCCTCCTGTGAGCCAGTAGCATGTTTCTACACATACACACACATGCTCACATGCTCACACAGTTAAGATTCTTCTGTCAAATATCCAAATCTTCTCAAGAATTTGGGAAAACTCTTACTGGATAATATCTTGCCTGGTTCAGGGACTTCTTTTAAAACCATTATTTAGAATTTTTTTTTTCCCCACCTGGAAAAGTTAAAAGTACACAATTGGGGTAAAAAGACTGGGTTACAAGGGGACAGGTGGTAAGAGGAACCACTGCCTCCTCCAGTTTGATGCCAGGCAAACAGGTGGAAGTTCACTCTAGTATGATTTCTAAAGCTAGGTTAGCCCTGGCAAGACCCTGTTTGACCTACAACTGGTTGGGCTGTGAGAGGTCTGTCAACAAGGGCCCTAGGAGAATGAGCTACATGCTGGAAAAACCTCTCTGCCAAGTTCTCTGAAGACTCCCTCAGTTCTGGGTCCAGAACAAATTCATGGTTTGGTGTTCAATTTTCTCAGGGAGCTGTAGACCCAAAGGCAGTCCAATCTATCAAACAATGACTTAAATCCCAAGACCTATGGAATATTGTAGCCCTTAAATAATCAGCAGTAAGGATGGCCAGTGGCTTAGAATCATAGAGTCAGAACAAGGCTGGGCATGGTGGCAAACGCCAGTAATCCCAGCACTTTGGGAGGCCAAGGCAGGTGGATCACCTGAGGTCAGGAATTTAAGACCAGTCTGCCCAACATGGTGAAACCTTGTCTCTACTAAAAATATAAAAAATTAGCCAGGTGTGGTGGCACATGCCTGTAGTCCCAGCTACTTGGGAGGCTGACGCAGGAGAACCGCTTGAGTCCTGGAGGCGGAGGTTGCAGTGAGCTGAGATTGTGCCACTGCACTCCAGCCTAGGTGACAGAGTGAGACTCCGTCTCAAAAAACAACAACCACAAAAAATGAACAAGAAGCACCCTCCTGGGCGAAGGCTGACAGCTTGCTAGCTACTTGTCAGAGCTGACCCTTATTCCCTCCTGCTCTGCGTGGCTCTTTATGCTTGGGCACTTGCCAAGGGTTTGTGTTACAGAGTGAAGAAAGGCATAGGCACTCCACCACCGGTAAGTGCATGCACTGTTGAGGTCTGGGAGCTCTGAAACAATGGGCAATTAAAACCATAACATATTGAATAGCTTTGTGTTGAAAAGTATATGTTGTATAATTAATTATAATTTTATAAAAGCAAGACTCCAAATATGAAGTGGAACTACACATAGCCCCAAATTTCATTTATTTGATGGTAAAGACAGTCTTGCTTATCAAGGGGGTAAGAAGGTGAAAGTAGGGCACTGATGTTGATATGCATTGCCTTATTACTTTGTAGTGGTTATGGTGAGTGGCCAGTAATGCCGGGTTAATAAATCACTGGTAGACATAACTCAATGTTCTCTCTCTTTACCCAAATGTGTACTTCAGAGACCTAATACCAAACTGCGTCAAAGAAAGAACAATTTGTACCACCCTACTATAATCCATTGCACTTTGGGAAGCAATTTTTATTCCATTTGAATTTGGGAACTATAGTAATAACACTGAACACTGGTATTCCTACATTGGGAAGGTCAAAAAATGCAAGAAAATAAGGGGAAAGTAAGAGAAAGGAGGGAAAGACAGACAAGAATTTTTTAAAACCTGAAATGGGTGAATTTTTAAAACATTCATCTATAATGAGCAGGAGACATTTTCAGTAAGGCTTTTGAATGTCAAAAAGTAAAATAAAATTCCTGCTGACTTTCAAAAGCCCACTATTTTGGGTCATTCTTTAAAAAAAAAAGAGAGAGAGAGAGAGAGAGAGAGAGAGATAGCCAGCAGATTAAAGGAAGTCCATTTATAAAAATCAAATGAACCTCTAACAAAGCTTGTTCAGGGCATGAATAAATCATCTGGTCATGAATTATTCATTGTTATCAAGAAACAAGCTGGGGATTCCAGGAACTGTGCTGGGGAGGCACTGAAACTGGGGAACGAGCGAGTTTATTGTCTCAAACCCACCACAGGAAGGGAGAGGACAGGCCACGGGTGCCACCATCTGAGGCTGACCATGTCAGCACCCCCTCGTGTTTCAGAGCATACATTGGCAGCCTTTACAGCCCAGAGGACAAAACAGAGTTTAACCCACAGAACCTAAATTTAGAAAACTGCATGTACTCAGGAAGCAGACAATACGATTTTTTTTTGAAGATTGTCTCTTTTTATTTAAGTTCACGATATAAACAGGAAATACGAGCTGTGTGCAAAAGGTAGCAGAATTTCAAGGAGATGGCTAGAAAATTCCTTGATAAGTCAGCAGTCTGACCTACTCTTTCATGGCTTTGGGGCTTGGGTTTGGATGGTGGGGAGAAAGGGAGCCTTGCAGATTTAATCAACTAATCAATGTATCTGTGTGTTCCAGGTCCAAACTGCTTTGCAGGAACTACAATAATTCCAGCTGGCATTGAAGTGAAAGTGGACGAATGTAACATCTGTCACTGTCACAACGGGGACTGGTGGAAGCCTGCTCAGTGTTCAAAACGTGAATGCCAAGGCAAGCAGACTGTGTAGGACAAACTTCCAACCAATGACAAGTTCTTAGGAAAGGATGCTATGGCTTCAACACTGCACATGTTTAACACAAAACAAAAACTCCTGCCAGCTACAACAGGGTCACCAGCAAAACCTTCTAGGGTTGACAAAAGTGAATATTTTACTAAGAGAAAATTTCTCTCTTTCTCTCTTGCTATATAAAATATATATAGTATATAGCTATCTAAATCGCTTTTGTATTTACCAATGCTTGATGGTGACTTGACGAACGGATTTCTGGAACAAAAAGAAAGAAATAGCCTTGCACAGGCTCCTTCCCTGGTGATGCCTCTGACCTACCAGCTCACTGTCCCCTGGTTTACTTCATTTTTACTCTTCTGTACATCGTACATGGCATTGTTCTCCTGTAGTATTTTTTCTTTTTCACTTGTAGAGTCTAAGGGGCTAGATTTGACTGCACAGTAAAGTTTTGAGTTGTGTCAAAAACGGTTTGGTGAAGGAATGTCAGGGGAAGGATCTTTCCCGAGCTGGGAGACACAAAAGCATCCAGTCAATTGCTCCCCTAGGGTGAATCATGCCCTGTAGACTAAGGAAAGGGGGGTGGGCACACAGACGGACCTATTGCTGGACAGGGTTGGGAACAAGTACTTTGTCCATTACGTGGGGGCTCACAATTCTTACAAACCGCACATTTCACATGGAAAACCTTGAAACTGCCAATCAAAATCTATTATGTAAAGAACACCATGAGCTTAACTAAAGAACCCAAAGAGAGACAGATCTTTAAAATTGTAGCATTAATCATCAGACTTTTTCATGATGTGAAATTTGAGTTTGGTTTGTAACTAAACACACTCTAAACTCACTCTGTCATCGGGCAATATAAATACCAGAACCAGGGTGAGAAACCCCACTGTGAAATCCTTGTTCAAATCCTTCTGAACATCTCTGGCTTTTGAGTTCAGATTTGGCTAAAAGTCAGTAGTACACACCGGCAGTTTTTGTAGTTCAGGACCGTATTTGCCATGTTGTAGTAACAATCACTCAGCCCTACGTCTGAAACACAGATTCAGGACACTCTTTCCACCTCAAGTGCTGATTAAAACTAAAGATTAGGGTAGAGTGAGTCTTGCACAATACAATTCCATTTGTTGAACATTTTTTAAAATGTATATATTAGATACTGAAAAATTAAAATGAACCTTTGAAGAGTCTCCAGGTTGCCCTGGTAATGCTGCTAGTATAGTAACAGAAAAAACAAAATACACAGGGTATCTGATGCCACCTCAATTTAAGTGCAAAATTAACAATTCTGAAACCACATGGCATAGTTAGTTGCTTATTCCATGCTCCTGTCCTAAAATCCCTGGCACAGATCTGATAGGGTCCTTGAAGAGACTTTAAGGTTGTCTTTATTATCAATGTTCTTTTTCTGCTCCCCCAACCTGGGCTTTGCCATAGCTCCTGTGGAGTGCCATATTCTAGAGCAAGGCGTCTCAGTCTTAGTAGGATTGACATTTGGGGCCAGATCATTATGGGTTGGGGGGGGCTGTACTATGTGTTTTTAGGATGTTTAGCAGCATCTCTGGCTTCTATCCACTAGGTGCCAGTAGCAACATCCCAGCGGCGGGTGACAACCAAATGTCTCCAGACATTGCCTAATGTCCTTAAGGAGTGGGAGTGAGGGGCATAATTTCACCTGGTTGAGAACCAGTGGCCTAGAATAATCGGTATATAGTGGTTTCTGCCAGGGAACACACTAGGCAAGCTCTAGCAGCACGTGTGGCTTTTGTGAGCTTCTGATCCCTTTGGAACATATACAGTCAGCATTCCCAAGGGCTCAGTCTTCTCCATAGAGAGTGAGGCTTCTAATGCTATAGGCCCACCCTCAGGAAACATACTTTTTCAGTCTTGTCAACTGGTTTTTCATTTAAAATTGTCAGCCTCTCCTCCCTGGAAGCATCTCCTGTCATCAAGAAAGAGTTGTCATTTCCAAAATTAATGTGCCGACGAGTTGGACCTGACATTTTTACGCACACTGTGCTTGTGTTATGATACAAATAGCCATGCCGGCACCATCCTGAGGAAGAACATCAAGCCACCTTCCCTTAGAACACCAATTTGCAGCAAGGTTGGTGCCTTTCAGTTGCCACCATGGATACATCATATAGACAGTCATGAATCATTCATGAGCAATGCTGCATGATTTATGTCTGCACTCAAAAGTAAAGGCATTCCACACTTCAGCTTGTGTCTAGACAGAGATGTATTATAGAGCTTTCTTTGCCCTGAGGTTGCCTGTTGCCAACTTCAAAAATCCACACTCTTGGAAAGAAATAATAATAATAAATGACAGGAATAAGGTTTGAAACTCAGAAAATATCATTAATAGAGCCATGCAGCATAGTACCTTATCTATTATTAAGGAGTTACTACATCCTTTTTTAGAAAACAGAAAGAGTGCAACTGGGAAGTTGAAGTGCAGAAATTTTGCATCAAAGTATTGGCACAGTGAGAGTCACAGCAAGAATTTACTAGAATGGAATGGGACATCCATTAAGGATCTCTCTTCAGAGAGTTTGCAGAAAGCAGGCTGTTCTGTGGCCTCTGATAACCAGCTAGAGAGAGAGATTTTTATTGTTGGTTTTGTTGTTGTTGGATTTTCTTTTTCTCAAAGTTTCACTACAAACTGTTTCAAGATTTTGTAGCACTGACATTTTTCCCCCTTTAGGGAGAGATGAACCTATACTGTGACAATTTCTCATAAACTGATAAACATTTACAACTTCCTTCTACCCAGGTCATTGAAAAAGTCTTTCCAGACTCTGAACAAGAGAGCTCTGGTCTCATCTGTTGTTTCTTGTGAAGTCTTTGTTTGCAGCCACACTGTCACCTCTGTACTCCTATTTCTCCTCCACCTTTGGTTCTCGGCTTTAATGACAGCTATGTTAAAATAAGGGATCAACATCTTGTTTGTCAGCTGATGCCTATTAAAAACGATTCAGTTTCTAAAATCTTTGAAAAATGGTGTGCCTGAAAACTAGTGAGAAAAAAAAAAAAAAAAAAAAAAAACCTGAACACTAAACTGTAAAAAGGGGATTCTAGCAACAATATTTCATGTGTAAAAGAATATATTATTAAAAAATTATTTTGTTAAATATAAAGTGTGTTAACCAGCAAACATTGTTTGTGGTATATTTTCCTTCCCACATTTCTCCCTTCTCCCTACCCTCATTATTTAATGACTACTTCTTGGTTACTTCTATCATCTAGAAAGTACATGTGTCATTAGAGCTGTATTCAATTAGAATGAAGCATTAGCTTTTGCATTTGCCTGCACACATTTTCATTTTTCATAATGCAAGGCATTGCTGACTTGGGGATCCGAGAGGAGGCTCAAATAAGCCAGCAGTGAGAAGGTAAGCGATAGTAAAATTCTTTTCCTGACCTCAGATCCATATACTATGCCAATGATAATCTATAATTATTGAGTGCTGGCTCTGAGCCAGGCCCAGTGCTAAGCTCTGGGCCCACAGGATTGTATTCAATCCACACAGCACACCTATGAGAGAGGAACTCTTGTCATCTCTGCTTTGTTCTTGAGGAAACCAGAATATAAAATGGCTAAATGCTTTGCCCAAAGTCACAGGCTAGTAAGTAGCAAAGCAGGAATTTTTATTATAAAAGTTTTCAAACATATATAAAAATAAAGAAAATAATATAAAGAACCTCCATTTACCCAATGCCGATTCAACTGTGATCAAGATTTTGTGAATATTTTTAATAATCCAACAAATGTTTATTAAATAACCAATGCTACTACCTACAGTTCACTTAACACTTACATGCCAGAGGCTATGACTTGAAATTTACTTGTATCATCACACTTAATTCTCATGCAACCCCTTTAAAGAGGTAATGTTATTCCTAAATTACAAATCAAGAATCTAATAAGCTTGCATATAAAAGTGAGATCATGCAGTATTTTTCATTCTGGTGTGACTTATTTCACTTAACATAATGCCCTCCATATAATACTTCATTTATTCTTTATCCCCCTTAAGTCTTTTTTTTTTTTTTTTTTTTTTTTGAGACAGGGTCTCACTCAGTCACACAGGCTGGAGTGCAGCAGTGCGATTACAGCTCACTGCAGCCTTGACCTCCCTGGCTCAGATAACCCTCCCACCTTAGCCTCTCAAGTAGCTAGGACTACAGACGTATCAGGCCTGCTTAATTTTTTTTGTAGAGATAGGGTTTTGCATGTTGCCCAGGCTGATCTCAAGGGCTCAATAAATCTGCTTGCTGTGGCCTCCCAATGTGCCGGGATTACAAGTGTGAGCCAGTGTGCCCAACCCTTCTTTTTTAAGCAAATATCAAGCATCATATGATTTTATCCCTACAATTTGCAGTAATCATCTAAGAAAAGTGACATTTTCTTACAAGACCATACTGTTACACATTATTTTATTAAACCTAATAAAATTAATTCTTAGTATCATTTAATATTTAATCTCTATTAAAACTTCTTAGGTTTTCTAAAATATGAGAAAGAGATGTTTGCATGATTCAAACAGTCCATAACTTTGGATGTGGTTGTTTTGCCTCCTAAGTTCAGCTATGAATTCTGACAGTCCTTAGTTTATTGTTCTTCGAGGGTGTGTGTTTCTTAAAGCTCCATGTTAAACTTCTTTCTGGACTGAGCAGGGAAACAGCAGGGCAAGAGGCTTTCTACCAATTGACCTCCAAGTGTCAAAGAACCCTGGAGCAAGAATTGTTGCTGATGACCAGAACACAGAAGACAGTGCCTTTGATATGTATGTAAGCTTTCCTTAGGGACTAAGAGTAAATTGTTATTTTTCTTCTCCTTGAGACAAACAAATTGCTTAATGCAGAGCAAAACTGAGCAACATTTTATGAATTGCCATCATCTTCTGCATTGTTGGAGGAAGAAAAACAAGGGCAACCACTAAGAAAACATCAGCATGGCATCCCCACACACAAGAATACACACCCCAGCTCCACTACCGTTTTCTTAAAACAAGATTAGACTTTCTTTCATGTCAGACTAGAGAGAAATTCTCTACTCTGTATGTCCATTGTACAGGACTGCTTACAGTTCAATTCAGAAATTCAGATTCAAGTCTCATGGAGAGGATACCTCAAAGTCTAGAGGAGAAAGCTATGAACTGAGACAGAGTCCTGGGTTTGTTACTTTAGGTTTTATGTTGGGAATATTACTCTTTTAAAGAAATGTATTTTTATGATTTTGAAAGACAAAATGCTATCTCTGAGCCAGCAATCTCACCTATACCTTATCAAATACATAAGGGATTTATACCTTAAATTGGGGTGACACCATTATCAGTGAGCCTCAAACTGTACTGTCTAGTATGAATATTTGATTCTCCCTAGTCAACCTTGTACACCCAGATGGCATATTGTTCTTTTGATGAAACAAAACAGCTAGTACCATACTATCTTTCATAAGTTAAGAGTTAAATAGATTGAGTTGAATGAATTTCTTTCACTTAATTTTAGAAACTCAAAATTTGCTTTACATTCCAAGTATTTTCAGTCGTGGTAATGACATGATGGCTTTCTTTCTTAATTCTTTAAAATCTTGAACTCCTGTTCTTTGAAGCCCAAACTCCAATTTCAATAATCCCAGTACTCACATTACAACCTGGTTTTTGAGTAGGGATACTTTCAAAAAACTACATTTCTAGAATAAAGTTTTAGTTTTAAAACCTCCTAAATAATTATGTGAGGTAGGCAGGGTTGGAGAAGAATTTGGATATCAAGTTCAGAGACCATTTATTGAGCCCCTTCTGAGCATCAGACACTGTACTGGTTACTTCACACAAGAAAGTAATTTGCATTCATTAGTCAACCATCCTCTTAACCACCGTGAAATTATGGACTGGTAATCCCATTTTGCAGACTTCAACACTGAAGTTCACAGAGGTTTTTTGGTTTTCTCAGGCTTCCATGATTAGAAAAAGGCAGAACCAGCTTTTATATCAGAGGGTTGTAAGTATTAAACAGAATACTACCCATAAAGTAGCTTAGAATAGAGCCTAGCACAAGAAGCTATCATTATTAAGATTTATAGTATCAGAAAGGAGATCTCACGGATAAGGTGATACTGGAATTCGTTCTTATCAGTTAGATACAAGTTGGGCAGGTAATTCAGAGAATATTATAGAGCAACAAAAAATTAATAGAATATAGAGTATTTGGAGTGTAAGAAGCAGTCAGGTGCGCTTAGTGTGTAAGCCTAGAGACGGGGGCATACAGAGGGAAATTGGGTCTGGGAAGGAAACTCAATTGTTAAGACCTGGAAGATTATACCAAGAAAATTCAACTTGGTTTTTGTTGATGCTATTGATAAATCAACATCAAATAACAGGGTGACATGGCCATATTTGTATTTTAAAAACAAATCTGATAAGAGTGAATGATGCTTTGGGGCCTAGGGAGAGAGAGGTGGAGACACTGAGGGAGGTTGTCACAGAAGTCCAGGACAAAGAATGAGGGTCTGTTCTGGGAGTGGCAAGACTCAAACAGACCAGCTGGAACAAAAGGACATTATGGAGGATCAACCACAAGAATTAACACAGTCCATTTTCTAGCCCAGGTGATTAGGACATTTGTGCCAATAAAGCCGCCACCAAAAATACGCACCTTATGCTTTACCTAGGGGTGGGTCACGATATTTTAGGACAATATGCTGAAGATGCTGGCAGTGTATCAGATATTCAGAGTCAACCTCAGATGAAGTAGTCTTCGGGACAGCCCACCCTCTTACTATTTACCAACACTATTTGTATCTTGGTTTGACTAAAAAACAATTTGAATAGCCAAAGTTTACTAGTGATCGTATTTTTTTCAAGGTATTTTTGAAATGGAGGTCAAATTCGGAATGGCGAGAATAACCGAATTCTTTCACTGGTATGTGGCAAATATTAATCTCACATGATAGTGAAACAATTTATCTGCATATTGTGACACTAACTGCTTATAAGTTTCCAGCACCTCTTTCCTCATTTGTCCCTTCAAACTAGAAAATGTTGGTTTCTCATATTGTTGCTCACCAGAATTCTGGAAATTCAAAAAAATACATATTTAGTTGTTCACTGTGACCTTCTCTGTTTTTCGTTTTTTTCTTCCCCCCCCAGAATATATAGAGTTAAATGACGACTGAGGTCCTGGGAAAGCCTTTCAACTTGAGATTTTTAAGGTTGTCCACCCTTCTCCCGTTATATATTTCTTTGCCTTTGTTTTTTTGTTTTTGTTTTTTGTTTTTTGTTTTTTTTTTTTTTTTTTGGTTGCATTCCCTTTTTAATTAATCACAACATTGGGTCAGCCAGACCCATTAACTGCATTTCTCATTTAGACCTTTCAGAGATGCAGTTGCAGATGCAATTTAATTTGTTGACCCATGATCGATAGCAATTAATAGCATCTCTTTAATCTTGTTGAAAGGTCTGTCTCTGGCTTCCAGTAGCCACCATCTCAAGGGAAAGGTATCCACACAGGCAGGTTATTTAGCTTCCAGACGATAGTTCCCCTCAACCACCTGCTTCTCTGGTGACTTAGTGTTTGTTTCATAAGTCACCATATTCTACAGTATTTGATTATTGCACAAAAGTTCATCCAGGTTCTGTTATGAGATAGCTCTGCTGCAAGCTCATCATGCACATGTTATGAACCAGGAACACAGAAAATAACTATAAAGCACTTAATTCAGAAAAAAATAGATTCAAGGTTTTAAAGTTAATAAAATAGATACTTAAGTTTCTGACACTGCTTCATGTTGTGTTGTAGCTAACCCAATTCCTACAATCAAATCGTTTTCTCTTATCTGTCATATTAATAAAAAGATTTACTCAATAAACAACTTTCCATCTAGGAAACTAGACTGTAGTTGAAGTTAATTTTTTTTTTTTTCCTGTGCTCAAGAAGCTTACAGTCTGATGGGGCACACAACAAGGTACGTCCACAGTTAACGGAGAGGGAGGCAAATGCTGTGTGTTAGATAAGAACAGGTACGCTGGGAGCCTGTGAGATGGCTTTCTAGGAAATGGGAGTTTTTATGAGTTTTAAAAGAGAAATAGATCACGGTAAAAATGAATAAAGTGATCAATGCCCTTTGGCAGTTTATAAGGTGGAGTTTCTGCTGATAAAGCTCAGATCATGTAACTGCTCTATTTTGCTAATGATAAAATCCATTCAAATCAGTAAATATATGCCTCATAAAACAGGGGGCTTTGAGAAAATTCCAAGAAAAGCAAAGATGGGTCACCTCTATATTGTGAAGAAATCATGCATCTTGATGACAACCCTTCTTTTCTGCAGTCAGTTTACTGATTAGTGGAACCCCCTCCCCTCTACCCATTTCAGGTACCCACTACACTGCATTTCATCAGAAATTATCCTTGTATCTCTGTAAGAATTTGAGTAATGCCATCTGTCAATAGTAATTGCTCTGTTGGCCTGATCTATTGAAAGCCTACTTGGTACCAGGCTCAACTGTAGAACTGAAGGCTGTTCCACTGGTAAAGCATCAGTAAGCAAGCAAGAGATGTATTTTTGAGCAAGGACCCCTTTCCAAGTTTGTGGAAATATCTATATGAGGATGACCATGTGCTCTGGAAACTCACAAGCCCAGTCCTGAAACCAGTTGTCAAGAAGTTTCCTGTGACAGGATACTACAAAATATCTTGTGGACAAATTGAGGTTATGGGCTATAAAAAATATGACAATTTGTAAATTATAAGTATAAAAATGTCTGAGATACTTGTGTATATATTTGTATCTGTGTAAATAATATATAGGTCTATATAGCTATAGAAATGTAAAAAGGTATGAACGTTATGGCTGGCGGACTGACAGCTGTGTCATTAAGATCAAATATTCACTATGTTTCCATCTGCCTAGTATACTCTTCTCTTTCATACCTAAAAATTGCAGACCTTTTTAGCCTACAGTAAATTTACCCCATCTTTGCCTTGCTCAAGGCACTTTATTAGTTCTGCTTCTTCATACATTTAATTTCCCATCCCTAATCATTTGTGGCTCATGTGGTTCATCGATTTCAGAGGGAGGCTGAATATGAGGGAAGGAAAGTTACAGAGGGGAATGAAAATCAAACTGCCATGAAACCTAAAATCATTGCAGTGGCAATGAAATAGATGTATTAAAAGAAAATATTTCTTATTAAATGTTCAAATACTAACATAAGCATATAGTTGGGATTTTTGCTTTTGTTTGGGTTTTTTTTTTTTTTTTTTTTTTGCAATTAGACAGTTAATTCTGCATAAGAGGGCTTAGCTTCCATTTACCTGCTATGTTTATTATCTGATGTGGCCTTGTAAAGCACTACTTCTATAAGATAAAGCAAATAACTTCCCTGGGTATCCAGGTCTGCACACTTAACCTGCACTTGGAGGGTAATATTATCCAAGCCACTCTGTTTATATAAGGCACACTCGTGTCCTACTGACTGGGCTGCTTTCAGTTTCCCCAGAAAACCTAACAAAGTTCCAGGAGGTTCTCAACCATCAGTTGCCCGTTTCTCAGCCTGAAAAGCATTCTGCTCTCAGGAATGTTAACTTTAATTGCCTGAGTTTGCTTTAGATATCCACCTGCACCTTCTGGTTCATGAGTTATTGAGCACTGTGCAAGGAACACTTTGCATATACATAGTATAAAAGGTACCACCCATAAGTAAGAGCAGAGTCAGTGTCTTATTTCTCCTCCCATTCCTGCAGTACAGTGACTTACAGCAGCAGCCAGGCCACTGGCTACCAAGACTCCAGAGTCAGGAGCCTGTAATAGCTTCGGTAGAATATCACAACTGGGTCTTTACTTTTTAAAAAACCTTCTTGGAATCAACTGTCCTCCCATGAGGAGGGAGGTCAGGCTCACAGCAGCAAACCTGTAAAATGATGCATCTGAAAAAGCATAAAGTAACTTAAAAATGGGGGAGGTGCACAGAATTATATTTTGCAACACCAATGGAGCATGCAATGATACATTTCCTTTCTTTGCACTTGCAGAAGTAAAACCGGAACATATATCTGTAATCACATATTCCATCCCATTGATTTTCACTTGCAGAAAATGGAAGGCTAGTCATCAAACTCATATGCCTATTGAAATGATGTCAACTCAGAAAAATACTCTTTGTTTACTGCATAATCTATATTTCAGTACATAAAAATCCACAGCATGTAGGCTGGGTATACAGCACTATACTATTTTCTTTAGTTGTCTTCTGGAGAAATAAGAGTATATTGGAAATGCATTATGTTTACATTGAAATACAACTAGAAATATTTTTTCTAACTTTCTCAGGTTCACAATGAAATATAGATTTTTAAAATTGGTTAATTTGAACAATTGCATACTCGGCATCACCGGAACTGAGGTTGAACTGAATAATCTGGCCCAAAGTAATTTAAGACCTGATTTATGTGTAAACTGGATCATTGTAAAGTTCCACTTCTTAATGGCTCTGTAGATATCACGAGAATCATGTGTTTAAGGCCAAATGCTTTCCTACTTTATATAAAGGATTTATTCTAAGTGAACATCTTTTCATTTTATTGTCACAAGAACATTTAATATGAGATCTACCCTCTTAAACAATTATGTGTATAATACAGTATTGTTGATTATAGGTCCAATGATGCACAACAAATCCAAGAACTTGATCATCTTGCTTACTGAAACTTTACATCTGTTAATTAACAACTCCTCATTTCTCCCTCGCCACACCACCCAACCCCGGAAACCATTCCGCTGTTTGACTATGAATTTGACTATTTTAGATATCTTACAGTATTTGAATATTACAGTATTTGTCTTTGTGTGACTGGCTAATTTCACCTAGCATAATGTCCTCAACTTTCATTCATGCTCTCATGTTGTAGAATTTCCTTCTTTCTTAATGGCCAAATAATAGTCTATTATATGTATACACCACCTTTCCTTTATCTACTCATCTGTCAATGAACATTTAGGTTGCTTCTAACTTTTAGCTATTCTGAATGGGGTTGTAATGAACATGGGAATATATGAACATCTTTAACTTTTTACTTAGACTATACAGAAAAGTGTACATACTCTAAGTATATTTATAACATAAGGTATATAGGGTATATTACTAGCACCTCAGAAGTTCCCATGTACTGTTTCCCAGGTAGTACCCTTACTGCCACCCTTACTCCCACCAAGAATGGCTGAACTTCCAGGAGCATAACTCACTTATGCCTGGTATGAAACTATGTAAATAGAATCATGCAGTGTGTATCTTTTGAACTTAGCATCTTCCGTGCAACATTTTGTTTGTGAGATTTGCCCGTATTTCTCTTTAGGAAAAAAAATTTGATTTCATTGACAGAGCTATACCGCGTTATTTCCTAGGTGAGGTATAATTAGTATTTTACAAACTCAAATCTCACCCAAAGATCAGAGAATATGAAGAAATGGGGAGAAATCTCTGAACTTACACTTTCTTCTTCCAGAAATTTAGTAACACATTAATTTAGGAGTTTCCCAGACTCCTCCATTGGAAGCTGCTTCTAGGCAGGAGGTCAAGTTAAGCAGATGTGGGGCCAGGTTTCTATTTTTGAAGAGGGCTTTGCCCTTCCTTGTATTATTTCATCACTTCTAGCTGAATTTGTTAATTATCATTTTCTCCTTTCACTCTTCAGTAAAGTCTTTCATTGGCCTAGAAAAAAAGCAAGACTCCCTGACAGGCAAGTTCAGAAAAATCAGACCTGAAATAGAGAGGGGAAAAAGCCTCATGGCAACCAGGGTGGGGTCATCGAAGACGAGAGGGACTCTGAAAGCATTTCCTGAGAACAGCTCCTCCTAGTGGGAATTGTGCACCCTAATCTCATCCTGAGTCACCTTGACCTTCCCCACCACCCACTCCTCCTCCTGGCCATCTCTTTTCTCAGCTCCCACCTTAGGGAGCAGCAGAGTCACACCTGGACTGGGTCAGGTCTCTCATGGTGTTCTCCCATAGCCTTCTGGACTTCTCTTTTTAAAAACTCATCATTCCATAAGTAACTTTTTATGAAATAAAAGAGCTGTCCCTTCCGCCCCACTTTCAGTTGATGAGGCACTTAGTGTGCCTGGCACATAGATGTTCAACTAATATTTATTGAATGAGTGAATAAAGGAAAAAATTAAAATACTGTACGCATCCTCAAGACAAAATTTTTTTTACTCCTGAACGTTTTCACTTGTTTTTTTCTTGGTGCTCTTATTTTAGGAGGGATATGTAAATTTCTCTAAATAAATGAATCTTTAGTGTCAAATAAATCCACTTTTTCCAAACAAAATTTCTCATTTCCAAGAATATATGTATTACAGTTTTCTTAAATTAGAAGTCCAACTGCTCAGCATTTTGACCACCAAATGAATAGAAGGTCAGTAAAGCAAACACACTTGATCAGAAAGAGGCACATTATTCCCTCTCAGGCAAATGGATCAATATAGACTGTCAAACTGACATTTTTATGAAGACTTACCATGTGCATATCTCTCCTCACATCTAGTAGATCCACTTGGAATCATTTGGCAGAGAGAGGAGATAATGAAGATGTTGTATGTTTTTACATTTGCATGTTTTTATCTGAACCTACCCTTCTCTTCAGGAAAATTAGACTTGTTGGCTTCATTTTTACTTCTGAGATTCTTAGAACATAAGGAAATTTATGAAAATGATCAAGAGAACATGTTAACGCCAAGTGTTTGGGCTTTCTTCTCCGATGATGCAGATGGCCATCTGATGGGACCACTCTTTGCAATTGCAGATGACCAACATGACCAAATGATGGTCTGATCTGGCAGCTATATTAAGGTCAAATAAAATTTCATTCAGAGATTTTTTGGCAGTGGGAGTATTTCAAAACTGGAATGGGCTTTAGAGTGTATGAGTTACTTAATATGATGGAAATTAATTATTAGCAGTCTAAAAATAAAGGTATTTACATTCCTACTACTTCAAACTTATTTATAGCACATGCTTTTATGTGCAAAAGTAAAAATTCTATAATCTTGGAAGTGCAACCAGTTCCCAGAAACTTGTAGCCATTATCACTTTGGTGTCTTTTCTTCAGGTCCCTTTTTTTTTTTTTTTTTTTTAAACACTGCTTGCTCTTAAAATCTTTCATCCTATAAGTGATCCACAGTATATCCCAATTAAGAATTCTTTCAAGTTTTTTCCCATAGTCTACCCAATTATCCGAAACTCTCAGCCAAAGGAAAGGAAACCTTATGTAAAACTATTGAATGTGTTATTTTAGTCCAAAGATAACTTAACAAGCATTCCTAATCATTTGCCACATGTAAGGCACCGGGATTGATGTTGACGGTACAAAGATGAATACAAAAGTCTTTTTAACAAATGCCTGATAATCCAATGGAGAGACACAAAGTATCAATAAACTTTCAACAGATGGAGGTTTGCATACGATGGGATGGAGCATAAAAGAATGTTAGTTCTAATTAGGTTTCAGAGAGGGCTTTTTGGAGAAAAAAAGATATACAGCTGAGCCTTAAGAGATGAACAAGCACTAACCAGATGCAGAGAGATCCAGCTGAGGGGCCACCAATGAAGACATGCAGCATAAATCAACATCTCATGTGTGGGGATTCAGATGCACAACCACGGTACTGACAGACTGAGAGATGGCCCTAGGGAGAGGGGTGTACATCAAGCCAGTAAGGACCCTGGGAGCACTGTTAAGAAATTACACTTTTGGGCTAGGCACAGTGGCTCACATCTGTAATCCCAGCACTTTGAGAGGCTAAGGCGGGCAGATCACAAGGTCAAGAGATCAAGGCCATGCTGGTCAACATGATGAAACCCTGTCTCTACTAAAAATACAAAAATTATCCAGGCTTGGTGGCACTTGCCTGTAGTCCCAGCTACTTGGGAGGCTGAGACAGGAGAATCGCTTGAACCTGGGAGGCAGAGATGGCAGTGAGCCAAGATCGTGCCGCTGCACTGCAGCCTGGTGACAGACCAAGCCACCATCTCAGAAAGAAAAAAGAAAGTATATTCTCATCTCTAAGATGTTACGAAACCACCAAGTGTTTTTGAAAGAAGGAGCAGCATAGCCCAATGTACACCTTGGAGAGAGAATTCTGACTCTAGCTATACCATAAAATGTACCTGAGGAAAGTGATACTAAATGTAAGCAAGACTAGATGGTAGCTGTGCTCCAAACAAGAGACAGTGAGAGCTGCCACTAGATAGGTTTTCATAGGGACAAAACAAAATGGACCCTTTATGCTAAATTTAAGCAATGAAATTATGAGGACTTGGAAGCTGAATAAAGGAATTAAAGGGAAGAAGCAGTATAACTTGAGTGAGCTGTGAAATAGAAGGGAAGAATAGATTTGGATTTGTGTGAATATGATGAGTTGAGCTTTAGACATTGAGTGACAGCAAGATAGCTAAGTATCTCTCTCCAATAGTTCATTGAATATTTGAGTTTGAAGTTCAAGGCCAAGTTCAAGATAGGAATGCAAGTGAAGGAGTTTTAAGAACATAGATGACAGAAACATAAGCAGGTAAGATTGTGTAAGAACAGACTATAGGCCTGGGATAATACCAAAACACATAGAAATAAGCCAAATGAAAACATTCTGTGACCAGGATCAGATTATACATAGTGTATAGCCATATGTTCTTCTATATTCTCTTCATGCTAAGAATCTTACTTAGTGTTTCCAATGGTGAAAATAGTGTTCATTAAGTCTTGTCCACCTATATTTAGAGAAGAAAAGTCAAAGGCTAATGACAGATTAATGATGAGCAACATTTAAGTAACCTAAGTGAAAATTGATTATCTCAGAAAGATTCAACAGAATGCTTTAGCATTACATACCAATGTAGATAAATACATATATTGCTGGATAAAGGCTATGGGAGTAATTTATTCTTACACAAATAAGTCTTACCTATACACACTGAAATGTTCATTTTTCAGTCCATTAGTTTCAATTTAATGCATATAGAACATGTCTAGAATCAATAGGACTTTGAAGGTTTCATTTTTAATTTCACTCAGATAAAAAATTCTGTATGCTGCTTGATAGTTCCAGCATTTAAGCAGCATCAGCAACAGGCCCCTCAGGAAGCATGAGGCCAAGGTTAAAGTGCTTCTAAGTCAAGACGCTCAGATACCCAAAGAACCAATTTTCGTTGTATTGCATGTCTTCTGGTATTTTATTGGCATGCCCAGAATCTGAGAGTGGAAGGGGTGCACTGGGACTAATTTCAGTTGCAGATATATAACTCCTGGCATTACATTTTCCCTAACTTTCACAAAATTCAAGGTTACTGCTTTGGCTTATTAGTCTTTAGCTAATTTTGTATTATGTACTGGAAACAAAAGTAGAAATGCTGTCTCTCCCAAAATATAGAAATCAGTGTAATGCAAGATGTAGGTTCCAGTTTCTGCTGAATTTACAAGTACTTTCTAAAGAAGAAACAGCTTAAATGACTTTCATTCATGACTAAAGTATTCATTGTGTATAAAGATGATGCCCCTGATCCTCCTGACCAAGTGGCATTCTCTTAGATTGATTCTTTATTGTAAATATTGATTTGCATATCTCCACCAGTGGCCATATCCCCATTCATAGCTCTACCTGCAAAATGGCAGATTCGGAGTAGAACTAGAGTTGGGATGACTGTGAATGCAGTTTATGAGAGCTCACCCTGGCAGCAGATCAAACACAATCCAGAAAATGTATTCGGGGGAAAGAATTCTCCTATACTATTTTACCAGCCCACGTGCTTCACACCGGTCCTTCATGGACCCATCATCTCTGGTGATCCCTGCATTAGTCAAACTCAATAGCTTGCTGAACAACACTTTATACCCAATCATATACTCGTATAGCATTTTGCAATTTCAACATATTTTCACATATGCTATTTAATTTCATATTCTATAAACTCACTATAGTAACAAAGAGCTGTTATCATTGTTTATCTTATTAGGGGGACTGAAGCTCCAAAAGGTTACATAGCTAGCACAGAATGACGTAACACATGGTAGAACTTGTCTAGAAGCTAAGCACCTCCCAGCTTCTAGAGTAGCATTATCTTCACTCTACCCCAGGCATCCTGTAAAAAACAAAAAGATTACTGCGGTCTCACTCAGGCTAGAAATAGGACCTAATGTCATGTAAAAAAAACATTTTCTTGTAAAACAAACTTTGTCTTTGATATCCCTACCTTTTTCCCAGAGCCCTATTTCTGCTCCCATCTTTCTACCTTCCAGACCTGGATTTAGCATCCTCAGAAAGCCTCAGCACACTGAGAAGAGTCATTCCCATCTCTTCCTACTGGTACTCTGCAGACTCAAATATGATCTCCTCTCTGAATATTTTCCTTTTTCTCCTGGAATCACTTATTGTTTCCTCCTATAAGCTATCAGAGGATAGCTTTTTTTCACACACATTTTGACAGCACTTATTACATTATGTTTTAATGTTTCATCCTATCCATTTTTCCCCAGGAGTTTGAGCTCCTGAAAGACAAGTAGCCAATTTTCATCCTTGTATTAACCGTAGTACCTAGAAGAATCTCTGGCACACAAAAGATGTTCAATAAATGTTGGGTAAGTGGACCTGAAAACCTTTTGCCAAGTGTTGATGATAATGAGCCTGCTCCCTTCACAACAACAGATGCTTATAAATGTTAAGATATGCCATCAGGAAAAGGGAAATACTTGGCACAAAGTAATGAATTTCTCAAGATGAAATATCACAACGAATATAATTTGGGAATGTAAGGACAGTGCAATCTTATTGTTTCTCGAACTGTATCACATAGGCAAATTCTAAAATGAATTCAAATTACTTTAAGTCAAATATATACAGTGGACATTTGGCATTCATCAGCAATACTTCCAGAGTCCTCTATATATCCTTAAATTTGCTATTCCAGAACATTTTACACGGATCTTGATTTTCTCCAAAATCACATTCTACTGAAGGTCACCTGTTTCCTTTTCCTTCTCAACCCATGTTTTGCCGCTAAATTTTTATAAACCCATGTCTCTTATTTTATACACATACAAAAATTGTAGTTGTAAGCACTTAGTGATGTACAATAAAGACTGCTTGATTAAGAAGAACCACAGTCATATTGAGATGCACATGCTGGGAGCAATAAAATTTCAGAGCCCTCTGGAGGTCACTTGGGAAAATTCAAAACCGCAAGTGTCAAATCTGCGAATGCAAAGAGTCTAATAGATACTAAGTGCTTATTACATGCAAGACATTGTGGTGAGTGCTGCAGAGAATTCAATATGCATAATTGTCTCTGTTCTAAACATTTTACTAATTAATCCAGTGCCTCTATCTCTGTCGTATCACCATTTTTGTTGACATTTCTATTTAATAGAACTTTCTATAGAAATAGCCTAAAGGCCTCCAGTCAAGATGGTGCCTTGAATTAATGCTGCAACCTTCTCTCTCTCACACACACACAAAATACTATTAGATACTTTTAAAAATCTTAACATGAATATTTTTCAATACATAAACATGTACAAGAGCTAGTAATACAACATAATAGACACAGAGGTGAGGGAAGGTTACTGCCACTGGATCAACCAGATTCCAGAATTGTTCATAGTATATATACAATATACACACACATACACATATATACATATGTATCTACACACATGCATATATTTTAATGGAGAACCTGTGCCAATCCCCAAGACATTGGCTTATATGAAACTATACTTGGCAGCAGGAGGGGAACTACAGAGAGCATAAACAGCCAGGCAAGCAGGATCCCAGCCAAGCTCAAAGGCTTATGATTGGGTCGGTACTTTTTTCATTATCACCATAGGACACAAATGCAGAGGAATCAATATGAAGCCTGGTTCCAGATAGGAGACACTGAGTCTACGGACTATAGACAGGAAAGAATAAGTACAGAGAATTTGAGAAGGAATTGTCCAACTGAAATTTTAAGCATATGAAAAACAGAAAAGCTAAGGAAAGTAAATTCAATCAGGAAATGCTAAAATGACTGTAAAGAAGCAATGTTTTATATCATCAAAGAAGTTAATAACATCTGTAAAATAAGAACTAAAACTAAAATTATAAAACCAAAGATGTCAGATATGAATCAAGAACAGGCTAAGAAAACAGAGCCAATTAGAATTCTTGGAAATCAAAAATTAGCTATTAAAAAGTTCAGTACATTTTAAAAGTTATTCCCTAGATATAGCCAAAGTAATAATTAATTTGAAGATAGATACGAAAATATTCACCTGGAATAAAACAAGAAGAAATAAAGAAATATGAATATAAAAAGGTATAATAATGATGACATTAAACTGCTTTAGAAAATACATAAAATGAAAATTGGAATCAAATATCAAACTTCTAAACCAGGAGAAAAAAAATTGAGAAAAAAGATCAATCCAAGTTGTAACAGGGGTGTAGAGGAGAGTAAGAGAAAACATGGTAATAGAAAGTAAAATGTTTTAATTAACCAGTAATAGCAACAAATATAAATGGATTAAAATTACCTAATAAAAGATTAAATAAGATGTTTTTCAATTTAGCATGTTATGAGAAAAACACCTAAAATAAAATTGAAAATTCAAATAAAGGGATTAGAAAAGATATACCAAGTCAAACCTTTTTTTTTTTTTTTTTTTTTTTTTTGAGACCAAGTCTTCCTCTGTTGCCCAGGCTGGAGTGCAGTGGCATGATCTCAGCTCACTACAACCTCCACCTCCCAGGTTCAAGTGATTCTCCTGCCTTAGCCCCCTGAGTAGCTGGGATTACAGGTGTGCACCACCACACCCCACTAATTTTTGTATTTTTAGTAGAGATGGGGTTTCATCATGTTGGCCAGGCTGGACTCGAACTCCTGACCTCAGGTGATCTGCCCGCCTTGGCCTCCCAAACTGTTGGAATTACAGGCGTGAGCCACCACTGCCAGCCCTAAAAATTATTTTTATAATACTAGGAAGTTATTTTCTGTTTTCATTGTGTTGACATTTGCACTGATATTACAAAAGCAACAGTGGGTAAAACTGCTCAAACCAAGGCAGTGGTACTAAATTGTACTAGTGGTCATCTTTTTCACAGATATGTGTCGGAGATACAATTAAAACAGTGAAAACAAATTTTATTCAATGACTACTAACAGTAGGGGAAATATTCAAGCTGTATTTCAATTTGGGCAGAGGTGGTTTGGGTATTTTATTTTTATTTTTATTATTATTATACTTTAAGTTCTAGGGTACATGTGCATAACGTGCAGGTTTCTTACATATGTATACTTGTGCCATGCTGGTGTGCTGCACCCATCAACTTGTCAGCACCCATCAACTAGTCATTTACATCAGGTATAACTCCCAATGCAATCCCTCCCCCCTCCCCCCTCCCCATGATAGGCTCCGGTGTGTGATGTTCCCCTTCCCGAGTCCAAGTGATCTCATTGTTCAGTTCCCACCTATAAGTGAGAACATGCGGTGTTTGGTTTTCTGTTCTTGTGATAGTTTGCTAAGAATGATGGTTTCCAGCTGCATCCATGTCCCTACAAAGGACACAAACTCATCCTTTTTTATGGCTGCATAGTATTCCATGGTTTGGGTATTTTAAAAGGAGAATGAGGAAGGGGTGAATGCAGGGACTCACTAGAATCAGAGAAGTGAACAAGTACAAAGCATTGGTCAGTGTGAAGGTAAGTAGGCCAGCTGTGTCTACTAGCAGGTAGTTATCTAAGTTAGGCTTCTATCCTCCCACAGAGACTGGGAGAGAGAGGCCTTATCCTTTTTGATGACTGCATTTCAAAGGAATGGCCCCCAAGTGAGCAGCAAGAACTATGTATTTACAATCCTGAGCTCATTTTAGTTAGCGAACTAAGAAAGGGAGGTCAGAGGCCTATTACTGCATGTGTGTTGACTAGAACAAATAGTAAGCTTTTCTGGCGGCATTGAACTTTCTCAGGCAGGCACTTTAAGGGGGACTGGGTTCATCCTAGGGACATGGTGTTATGCTACTAGAAGCCATACCAGAGTTTTGTCAGGTCTCAAAGTGCAAGAGTTTGAGTTCTGCATTTTTCACATGTGCTTGCACAAAACAACACACGCCACCCCCACTCAGCTCCCAAGTCAGTTTTGCATAAGAATGATCTTCATGAAATGATATTAATTATATTAAATCTCAATCCTTGAGTACATGTCTTTTTAGTATGCAGTGCGACAAAATGGGAAATGCAAATAAAGTACTTTCTGCTGCATACTAAAGTACTCAAGTCACCTTAAGGAAAAGCTATTGTTCAATTGTTTGAATTGTACAACGAACTACCAGTTTTTTTCATGGATCATCATGTTTACTTGTAAGAAGGACTGATGGACAAGCTATAGCTATTAAAGTGTTTTTCTGCATACATTTTTCTCAAGAATAAATGTAGCACATCTTCTTACTTCAAGGAAAACAACTGATAACAAGCAGTATCTCTTGCCAATGATAAAACTCATCTTTTCAAGTGAAAATTAGAAAATCATAATTTTGGAAAACTTGTGTTCACCACCCTGAGCTTGATAGCTTTGCAGTATTTCAAGACCGTTCTGATAAGATCAGTGTTTATCTTAATGAATGTAATTTTTTCCATGCTATAGTATTACAAAATCAGGCAGAGGAAGAAGATCTATTCAAAGTGGTACAAGATACGCCAATGGGTATCACGTCTAACAGAGTAACTTATTGATATGATTTCAGATTCTTCCTTGCCATGAACTGTTAGTTTTGGTGTACTACCAAAAGAAATATCCACAATTACTTTCTACCACTCCTATAGTTCAACATTTTCTTGGAGTCTCTACTCATCAAAAAAATGATAAAAGAAATAACACGTGAGTTATACAAAAAAAGAGACACAATTGTCGTTATTTGCAGATGTTACTATCTACATAGATAAATCAAGAAAATATCAAATAATAAAAACTTAGAGTTCAGCAATTGAATGAACATGTAAAAAGTAACAGCATTTCTCTCCAAGGTCATAAATAGAAAACGTAATGGCAATAAAAATCTCATTCATAATGACAACAGAAAATATAAGGTACTTAAGCATAACACTAATGTTTTGCATGACAGTAATCAAGAACTTCAAAAATTCTAAGTAAAAAATACCATGTTCATAAAGGGAATATTAGAAAAGTATCCCCAAAATTAGTTTACAAATTCAATGAAGTTTAATCAAAATTCCCTCCAAATTCTTTGAAATGTAAACTGACCGTAAAACTCATATAGAAGAGAATGTCTGAAATTTTAAGGCGCAACAATGATGAACAAAAGGTACCTTGTACATGATAAAACAAGAGATCTACATAAGCTTTTGAAGAAAATTTTAAAGCTTTACTATTAAAAAAGTAAAGAGGACTTAAATACATGTAGAACTATACTATTTGCGTGCAAGGGAAAACTCACTATTATTAAGATGTTGACTGTCTCCCAAGCTAACATATAAAATTCTGGCTAGGCGCAGGGGCTCACGCCTGTAATCCCAGCACTTTGGGAGGCTGAGGCGGGTGGATCACGAGGTCAGCAGATCGAGACCATCCTGGCGAACATGGTGAAACCTCGTCTCTACTAAAAATACAAAAAAAAATTAGCCAGGCGTGGTGGCGAGCGCCTGTAGTCCCAGCTTCTAAGGAGGCTGAGGCAGGAGAATGGCGTAAACCCAGGAGGCGGTGGAGCTTGCAGTGAGCGGAGATCACGCCACTGCACTCCAGCCTAGGCCACAGACCAACACTCCGTCTCAAAAAAAAATAAACAAAAACAAAAAATTATATATATATATGTAAAATTCCAATGAAAATCCTGGTATCTTGTTTTAGGAAACTTGATGGGTTGATTCTGAAGGTATTTATGGAATAATAGCAAATACTTAGTAGTATTTTCTGTTGATCAGGCACCATTCTAAGAACTTTAAAAATAACAACTCTTTAATATCCACAATAACCTGAACTATAAAATAGGTTCCACTATCATTTCCATTTTATACCTGAGAAAACAGAGGCACAGAGACAGTAAAAACCTACCCAGGGTCAGAAAAACAGTAATAAAAAAATGAAGATTCTTCCCCAGTTTGCCTCCCGTGTCCCTGCCGTTGACACCACTATGCCATTCTGTCAAGAGTACCCAATGATTGTGGTGAAGAACAAGAAAGGAAAAGGCGAAGAGGGAGATATTTTTATCACTGTAACTTGAAATAGTGTGACATTGATGAATAAATAAGTAAATATGCCAGTGAAACAGATTGAAACACCTGTAAACCACTTACACATTTAATTTACGAGAGTGGAAACATTTTAGATCAATGAGAAATGAATTTCGTAGAATAAGAAATATAAATAGTGGAAAAAATATGTAAAGATGCTCAATGTAAATAGTAATCAGGGAAAGGTAAATTTAATTAAATGTAAATTTAACCGTAAATTTGTCATCCCAAAGTAAGCAAAGTTGAACCAGCATGGGAAAGTTGATCATTCCCACCTCTTCCCAAGTCAGCATTGCCACATTAATGCTGTCGTGTTGGTAACTTGAAACTGGCCACGTGGGAAGATTTACGCAATGGAAATGGACAAATGCTACAAGTCAGGGTTGCTTTGCCTATTTACTAGTTCAGCAGCATACACTAACTCAGAATGAGATATTGATTCATACCTATGAGTTACACAGAAGCCGAAAACATTAGCAACAGCCAATGTTGACAAGAATATAAAGGACAAATTTCTTCCTCTGCTGGTGGGATTATAAAATAGAACTACTCAAAACAATTTGGCATTATCTGTAAAACTGAAGGCATATTTATCCTATGACAGCAATTTCCCTGCTGGGCATATAGAGAACCTTCACGTGTAAGTAAAAGGAGACATACATAAGCATGTTCACAGCAAAGTTGACTGATGTGCTAGAAAGTCAGAAACATCCTAAGTGTCCATCAAGAGGAGAATGAATACATAAATGGAAATATGTTTATAGATTACATAGCAGTGAAAATGAACTGGAACAATACATGTTAATTTAAATAAATCTCATGAATACATTGAGTGAAAAAAGCAAGTCATGGTATAATATGTAATGTATATATACCTTTAGTATATAAATTTAAAACCTGGAAGCAGTGTTATATGCTTTATGGCTATATATTTATGTGTACACATGTATATATATGTCTGTGTGTGTTTGTGTAGATATAAAATATACAAAATGTTTTAAAATTAAATCAGATAATCAAAAGCCTAAAGTGTGCAATACCAAAAATGTGGGAAAACGTTCATTCTCATACACTGCAAGTGAAAGTGTGGTTTGGCATTACTTACTTCCAGATCAATTTAGTAATATTTACTGAAAATGGAGAAATGCCTACTCATAACCCATCAGTTTGGTTTCTACATATAATAACCTAAGGAAAACTCGCACACACACGCACAAAGGACAAGCTCAATTAATTGCCACTGCAACATTACTTTGTGCAGAGTTATTTTTACTAGAGAATAAATGTCACAGGATACGACAGAGCAGTTAAAGTAGGCCAGCTAGATCTATCTATCTATGTCCACTTGGATAAGGCTCGAAACTATGCTAGGTGAAAAGTTATAGACTTATATGTATCGTATGATACCATTTATTTTATTTTATAAGAACACACGAAATGCCACATTATTTATAGATAAATGTATATCTGAAAATATTAAAATAGGAACTGAATATAAACCAAATTAATGTCTGTGTTTGCCTTTATGGAGGAGAAAACAGAATGATCTACAGACAGAAGCATAAGAGAAATATCTGTAAGCATTTGAGAAAAAGATCTAAAGGAAATATATGTTAACACGTATTAAATTTAGGTGGTAGGCACATGGGTATTTATAATATTTTTTGTGTGTAACACTGAAAATGTTATTTTTCCTTTTTAAGGAAAATAGTGCATTTCCCTTAGCTTCCTGGATTTGTTTTTGGAAAAGTAAAAACCAGTAAACTTGAAGTCAAACACAGGTTAAATCCAATCTCGTGCAGCAGGCAGCTGTGAGTCCACAGGCAAGCCTCCCGAGTTTTAGATGAGAAGGTAATAACCACCTTGCAGAGAAAGGGTGAATGAGATATCCTGAGGCACAAGGCCTAAGACACTGGCTTTCTGTATTAGTTTGCTAGGACTGCCATAACAATGCACCACACACTGTGGCTTAAACAACAGAAATGTTTTACCTCACAGTTCTGGAGGCTAGATCCAAAATTGAGGTTCCTTCCTGAAGGGTTGGTTCCTTCTGGGGGCCATATGGGAGAAGTCTGATCCAGACCTCTCTCCTTGGTTTGCTCCTGGCTGTCTTCTGTCTCTTCACATCACCTTCCCAATGTGAGCAGCTGTGTGCGAACTTCTAAGTACGGTAGTCATGTCGTACTTAGAAGTCAAGTCAAGTTAAAACTTGAATTACCCTGTTTTAGCTGTAATATTTTTTGTGTGTAACACTGAAAATGTTCATATTTTTCCTTTTTAAGGAAAATAGTGCATTTCCCTTAGCTTCCTGATTTGTTTTTGGAAACCCTGTTTAACTATAAACGCCCAATCTCAAAATATGGTCCAATTTTGAGGTGCTAGGGGCTGGAATTCCAACATAGAATTTTGGGGAAAAACAATTCAATCCACAACACCTAAAGTGTTAAAGTCGATACTTAAAATACATTTTAAAAAAAACTGCCTTTAAAGTTTAAACTCATCCTCAACTAAAAGTGACTTTAACTTACTGGTATTATCTAACTGGTCAAAAGTTCATGGGCAGGTCTGAGAAATGGCAGAATTAGGTTACTGACTTCAACTCCTTCCTTTTCAGATATAATATGACACCTGTGTTGGTGAAGCCTGTGGCCAAAGGCTGGATCTGCCAGCTTCTCATTTGTTGCGCTACATCCAGTTTGCTCAGGTGGACAGAGGATAATGCTAATAAGGCCAAGATCCTACATTTGATTCCCATCAGAGCTAATTAGCTTCACTCATTCCTACACACAGACTGCTCTTAGCTGATACCTGCTGACCCAGGGAACAACTGAAGCCAATAAAAAACAGGGTACTGGCTATTCAAAAGACATGACTTCTATTTTGAGTCCCAGAAATTGTCATCTAAGAGCAGGAAAGAGGCAATGGAAGGCTACCCTTATCCCAGTTCAAACAGCCCTTATCATGTTATTCCAGACTTCCATGACCAGGTGATTAACACTTAAAAAATAAAAATCTTAACAGACTCAGTCAACACAAAACCAAAGAAAAGGAAGGGTAAACTCAAAAGATATGAAGATATCGCAGCCTGGGGTTACAATAATCTTCTCATGTGAACACTTGTTTTCCACCTAATTAAATCAACTTTCTTATTAAAATAGTACCAAATAGGTTTCCAATGAATAATCATGACACTAGTGTCTCCTTATCTGAAGTTTCACTTTTCACAATTTTAGTTACCCATGGTCAACGCAGTTCAAAAATGTTAAATGGGAAATTCCAGATACAAACGATTCACAAATTTTAAATTGCATGCCACTATGAGTAGCTTGATGCAACCTTCCACGAGCCTGTTCTGTCCCATCTGGAATGTGAGTCATCCTTTGTCCAACGTCTCCCTGCTGTGTATGCTACGCACTCTTTCGTCACTCAGTAGCCATCTTGGTCATCAGATTGACTGTCATTGTATTGTTCTAGTTGATTATTAGTTATTGATGTTAATCTTTTACTAGGACTAATTTAGAAATTAAACTTTTTAAGTATATATGTACAGAAAAAAAAAAAAAGTCCATATAGAGCTCAACACCATCTTCAGTTTCAGGCACCCACTAGGGATCTTGGAATGTACCACCTGTGAATAAGGAGGCACTAATTTACTTACAAATATTTTATTTCCATTTGTCAACCATTCCATATCTCTCCTCTGTAAAATATTGAGCATCCTACAGAATAATCGATTTATAAACTTTGCAAGAAAGAAATGTTTGTCTCTGATTTTTTAACTCACATGTTGGTTGTAAATGAAAACATTCAGATACAGAACAGAGTGCTAACATTCCCAGTTTCTCAGAAACACATTTCAAATTTCCAAGTTTTTCTTCTTTAAGGTGAGAAACTCTCAGCTCCCTCCTGCCTCAGGAACCCTTGGGCCTTAGAATTCATATGAATTTTACTGCAGAGAACACTGCATTGGACTCTTTGATACAGGTATACTTTTGGGGAACTCTGTTTACAATTTTCTGCTTTTAAATTTCACAGGAATGATGGCCAGAGCACTGTGTGTGAGAGGACTGTTGTATTCACATAACAGACACCCAGCTCAATCCAACAGAAAGGATTTTTAGCTTCCGAATGTCTGAAGTCCAAGTCCAGGAGTCTACTTCAGGCACAGCCGGATCCAGAGGCATCTGCCCTCTTCTTTTTCTCAGGTCTACTTTCTTCCAACAGCCTCTTCAGATAGTGGCAACAGAGGTCTAACAGAGCCTCTCAAATTATATCCTGCTAGTTTAGCAATGACACAAGAAAAATACAAAACTTCTCTCTTCTAAAATTCCCAGCAAGAATTCCAGGTCTCATGATTCCATGCCCATTCCTAAACCAGTCAGTGTGTCTCTGTAGATGCTGCACCCTCATCTACCATGCTTGGTCTATGTACCTGCCCAGAGCTTAAGAGGGGGATCAACATCCCCTTACCCCTACGAGCATGTGGATTGAAATGGTCAAAGGCTGATATTCCACAGAAACACTGAGGTGCTGTCATCAGAAGGGAAGTGGAAGGCAAGGCAATAGACATCCATTATTGAAGGCTTAAGCTGTCATCTCAGAAAAAAATACTATTGGTCACCAAGGGGGTGGGGTCTGAAAGCAGGGCTCAATATAAACTCATCATCACAGCTGGAAAAAATATAAAGTGAATATCCATTTTCTACTGCTGGTGGGTTAACACTGCATTCTCATATGGTTGCATAATTATAACTCAGTTACGACTTGAAAGCTTCGCTGCAGGTATCAGAAAACAGCAAATGAAGAGTGACAACGAAAGGTTGTTTAACTCATCCCCAGTCACCAATAAAATCACACCTAAGCCTTCTATTTTTGAAGACCTACAGAAACAAGAGGCCATTATTATTTCATTATAATTGAATTATTAAGAGTGATATATGCTGTCTTTTCTAGCCCTCTCCATGCAAGGAAGTAACTCCTTTTGTGCATGTAATTAATTAATTTGTTGTAGCAATTAGTTTCAATGCTCTTATGAGGCACGCTAATCTCTCACCAGGGCAAAATGAGGCACTCGGATAAAAGCTGTACTTCTGGGAGGGGTGAATTCGATAAGGACTTTGGGATCAGAACATGTTTCCTCACCCCAGGGATTGTTCACATGGAGTTCAAAAGCCTGGGGGGTGGGGGGGGGGGGACGATAACCTCACCAGGTGTAACCTGTTAACTGCCAAATTCCAGAACTCCCCAGTCTGAAACTTGTGTGTCTTGGATTATCTGTCCAGCAGTAGAGTCAACCACAGAAATCAGGCGTTGTTTTTTTTTTGCTCCCTCTGTAATCCTCTACTGTATCACAATTAATGGCAGTGTCACACTATACTTCATGTAAATTCTATGTTTGTCTAAATAACCTGATACAATTTAAGTTCCATATGCAGCCAGATTTTTTTTTTAATACATTAACCTGAAAGATGGAAAAGACATTTCTCCACAGAGAGTTCTGGGATTTTTTTAAATTGGAAACTAAATAAATAAGGGGCTCACCATATGTGCAGCCAGGGACATCACTTGCAGCATTTAGCAGGGGCAGATTATCCAGTTTCATTATTTGATACATTTTCAGGCTTGCAACAGAGTAGGAAGGAATTGATGGGAGCAGCAAATTCATTTTAAAACAGGTTTATCGCTTCATCAGGTATTCATTTAACCAGAATCTGCAGCATAACTGGATCTCTTTGACCCTATGTGACATGTTTTCCAAATGGAATAATAAGTATAGAGATAGAATATGTAGTTAAAGACTTCCCATCTCTATGAGGCACCCAGATACTCAAAGGAAAATTACTTTCATTCTCAAGCCACTGATCACTATAGGATGACCAGCTGGTGCAGAGCCCCGGTGCAGGGCCCTGCTAAACAGAAATCTAGAGATGCCACAATACTCTTGGTTTTCAGCAAATGAGCCTAACAGGTAGTTCCTAGTGAGAAAAAATTAAGTTGAGTATTTTAAGAAGTGTTATAGGCCGGGCCCAGTGGCTCACGCCTGTAATCCCAACATTTTGGGAGGCTGAGGCCAGTGGATCACTTGAGGTCAGGTGTTCAAGACCAGCTTGACCAACATGGTGAAACCCCATCTCTACTAAAAATACAAAAATTAGCCAGACATGGTGGCACATGCCTGTAATCCCAGCTACTTGGGAGGTTGAGGCAGGAGAATCACTTGAACTCAGGAGGTAGAGGCTGCAGTGAGATTGCACCACTGCACTCCAGCCTGGGCAACAGAGCAAGACTCCATCTCAAAAATAAATAAATATGGTCCAGGCGTGGTGGCTCAAGCCTGTAATCCCAGCACTTTGGGAGGCCGAGATGGGCGGATCACAAGGTCAGGAGATCAAGACCATCCTGGCTAACATAGTGAAACCCTGTCTCTACAAAAAAATACAAAAAAAAAAAAAAAAAATAGCTAGGCAAGGTGGCGGGCACCTGTAGACCCAGCTACTCGGGAAGCTGAGGCAGTAGAATGGCATAAACCTGGGAGGCAGAGCTTGCAGTGAGCTGAGATCCAGCCACTGCACTCCAGCCTGGGTGACAGAGCGAGACTCCGTCTCAAAAAATAAATAAATAAATATGTAAGTGTTGGAATACATTTTCTTACAGCTGCTAAGCCAAATAGAGAAATAGCATAAAATTCAGAAGATAAAATAAAAAGTTAAGCATTATTCTAAGAATCTTCAGCAAGCTAACATAGGAACAGAAAACCACCTCATGTTCTCACACATAAGTGGGATTTGAACAAAGAGAACACACGGACACAGAGACGGGAACAACACACACTGGGGCCTGTTGGCAGGTTGGAGGGCGAGGGGAGGGAACCTAGAGGACAAATCAGGTGCAGGAAACCACGATGGCACACGTATACCTATGTTACAAATCTGCATGTTCTGCACATGTATCCCAGAACTTAAAGTAAAATTTTAGAAAGTGTTAATAAACTATTGCAGATTTCCAGAGCTTGGTAAATTATGCACATGAGGGCACACACCAAACCAGTTACTCTGTAAGATCCAACTTCTAGTCAGAAATGAAGATTGTGAACTCACTCAGATCCCGTATCATGTCTTCCATTTAATCAATTGTGTCATGACCCGAAAGTAATTTCAGAACAAAATATTTTCTAAATATATATTGATATATTTTTAAAATATCAAGAGCTATAGCTAGTTTAAATATGTACAATTGTTTCACAAAGGCCCTTAATTGATTTCATTCACAGATTTCATGTGTTATCACTATTTGAATACGTCACAATATATAAAATGTCCCCCTGTTTACTGATAATGTAATATTGAAAGGCATAGCTTAGATCTGCTACCTAAGTGAGCTGACTCCATCCCAGTCTAAACTACTGGTTCTCAACCTTGGATACACATTAGAACCTTCTGGAAAACTTGTAAGATATTCCCTGCCTGGACCAATTAAATCAGAAGACTGACTAAGGATATGCCCCCAGCATCAGTAGCTTTTAAAGCTCCTTAGGCATTTACTACTATTCAGGCAGAGTTGAGGACTTTTGATTTAGAGACTGGCTCTCCAAGCATGGCCCTGGGAGTACTGGCTTCAGCATCACCTGGGATCATGTTAGAAATGCAAATCAGTTCCTACCCAGACCTACTGAATCTGAAACTCTGGGAGAGGTGGGCATTGGAGCAGACCCTCCAGGTGATTCGGATACAAGCTAAAGTTTGAGCCCCACTGATCTAGTGTTTGGAATAGCCCATGCAGGGAAAGTTTGGATCTGCAGAGTAGTAATGCTAGTCTACAGTGGAGAGGCTGAGGCCAGGAGTGTATCCAAGGTTTGAGGAGCTTGAAGCCTGTATACTTTTAAGATATATTAAAAAGAAAAAAAAAAAGAAAAGAAAAAGAATAAAGTTTCAGCCTCCTGAGTAGCTGGGACTACACCACAGCCAGCTAGTTTGTTATTTTATTTTTGTAGAGATATAATCTTACTATCTTGCCCAGGCTAGTCTCGAACTCCTGTCTTCTAGCAATCCTCCTGGTTCAGCTCCTGGAATTATAGGCATGAGCCACTATGCCCATCTCTTGTCTTGCTCATTATTTTTTTTTTTTTTTTAATTTTGGAGACATAGTCTCTCTCTGTCACCCAGGCTGGAGCACAGTGGCGCAATCTTGGCTCACCACAACCTCTGTCTCCCAGGTTCAAGCAATTCTCATGCCTCAGTCTCCTGAGTAGCTAGGACTACAGGCATGTACCACCATGCCTGGCTAACTTTTTGTATTTTTAGTAGAGATGGAGTTTCACTATGTTGGCCAGGCTGGTCTTGAACTCCTGACGTCAGGTGATCCACTCGCCTCAGCCTCCCCAAGTGCTGGGGTTACAGGTGTGGGCCACTGCGCCCAGCCTGGTCTTGTACTTTTTTGATTTATTCCTTTATCATGCTTAAATGCCTCATAGTAGCTTCCTAAGAAAGTATTCAAGAAGATAAATTGTTTATGTAAGTTTCAACATTCCATTATCCTGCTCTTATCACACTTGATTGGTAGTTTGGATTTAGAATTGTGGGTTAAGAGCTAGAGTCTTGAAATCATTTCTTCAAATATTCCTTCTACCACATTGCTACACAAAGTGTGGTCCAGGGCACAGTGTTAGTCTGCAAGCTCTTTGTCATCCATCTGTGATTGAGATGAAAATCAGAATCACTATTACAGAAATTGAGATTGAGCATTTTGTTATTTGTATACCAATTTTACTGAGTCTATTTAATTTTATGTCTATTGAAGCTAATAAAATTTGGAGACTTTAAAAAACCACAAGATTAGATTCAAAAGTAAATACCCATTTAGAGTGAGAACTCACACCAAATTTTAAACATTTAGTGCCAGCAAATATCACAAACCACAAAACATAATACTTTAATTGACTAGAAATCACTTTTCCAATACTCCTTCCCCTTAATTTTTTTCCCCACAGAATACCATTTGATTGCCTTTCCATGTAACAATTTTCTAATATTTTCTGTAGAAAGAGAATTTATAATTAAATCTTTAGCACGGTGATTTTTTTTTTTTTTTAATTGACAAGTTACAAAAAGTGCCTGCAGGGTTATTGTTGAATTTGGGGAAACTTTTATTAGGTTTTATTCATATACGAGCTGTAGGATTTTAGGGCATTTTAAGTATTTCATTGTAGCCACTAATCTTAAACACTCTTTGAATCGAAGAGTCTCTAGCCAGGGCCTTGGAAATGCTCTGTGAAAATGAGGGGCCTAATGTTGTATTCTGTAATGCTAAATCCACCTTGCACAGACTTTTAATAAATTAACTTCCCTAACCAACCCACCACCTACATAACTCATTTTACTTCTGTGGAGAGAATACAGAGATGGTGCATGGAATCACGGAGAGTTAAGGAAAAATTCCTCCTGATGGAAACTAAATGAAGAGAATTATTGTCCCCCTGAAAGAGTGACCTTCGGGTTATCTACATATGGAGAAATGTACAAGGTGAACTGAAGTCACAGGACCAGATTCCCTTTTCTCCATTTATCTAAAAAGTGTGATATTTCTGCTTCTGAAGCTGGAAAGGCCCAGCAGGGCCCAGTGTGACTTTGTAGCTCCTGAAGTAAGGCAAAGATGCTTCCTGTGGTGCTGAGTTCCAAAGGCAGCTTGCTAACTTTGTGAGACTTGGCTGTTCAAAAATAGAGTACAGAAGTTCCTGGTCAGATATATCCTGAGTGAGAACGATCATCTGAACAAAATTCAAGATAGGTTTTTATTTTGATTTACTTCCAAAGCAGCAAATAAGCAGAAAAAAGTAAATGCAAGAGACAAAGATACAAAGATACGAACAAATAGCATTGCTTCCCTTGTTACCGCTTACGGGTGCAGCTGAGGCCCATAGTGAACTAACCACTACTGACAGGAGCTTGTATTCTGGGCTTGCCATCTTTTATACCTCCAGCTCCATCAGCACCCAGATACACATTATTTCGTATATAAAAATGATAATTACACTAGTTAGAGAACACATGTCTGCAATGAACATTTTAAATATCCTGCCAGGCCCACACTGAGATAATCTCTCTTCACGAACACCAGATTCATGGACTCAAGAGTCTTCCATTTTTGTCCATTCAAGGACTGAGTGCCTAGACTTAGAAAATATTGCACAATTTTTTGTAACATCAATTAAAGGCTAAGCTTTCAGCTTACAGGATTATAAGATAGGTGATATGTACATGCACGAGAAACAAAAAAGCATACCTGGCGCAGTGTTTTCTTTCAACCTGATAGTTAAATAGCTGCTGAAATGAACTTCCGTTTATGAACTGTTTTTATCAGTATTTGTCCCCTTACAAAAAAAAAGAGCGAGAGAGATACTATCTTGTTGGGGAACTCAAGCACAGCTTAATGAGGTAGGTAGCATTTTGAATGGGTCTTGAAGGATGGAATTTGACAGATGACGTGTTTCGGGAAGAAATTCCAGATGGTGAGAACCTCATTAGCAAAAGACACAAAAGAAAGAAATCATGAAGTGTGTTTGGAGAAAAGTAGTAATCCAGTTTAACTGAACTGAGGGATGCCTGAGGGATAAAAACTGAACTCAAAAGTTTAGAGCTGGAGTGTGAAGCTGAAGAGTTGGGATTTCTTTCCCCAGAAATGTGGGCACCATGAGAAGTTTCAAGGAGGATGTGATCAGGATGTGCTTTTAAGAAGATGCATCTGCCATCAAGAATGCAACTAGTACTAAAGAGTGTGACCACAGATCGATGAGCCCAGTTAGGATATTAAAACAGTAATTTAAGTACAAATGTAACTAGGACGGTAGCTATGGAACTCGAGAATGAATGTGAGGACAAGATAAGATAAGGGAAGCTTCTACAAAATGGCTCAAGTGGGAGAATCTCTGAGCAGGGAAATAGGCAGGAGAGTACAAAGTGGATAGAGTGTCACCTAAGAAGCTGTGACGTTTGAAATCTGGAATCATAAGCTTGCTGGGAGCATGCTATGTAATTTCCATTGTTGATCCTCCAATATGCTCAGCAGACCGATGGCTGAATGGATCTAGGCATTTGGAAGCCATCTCCAAATCTAACCTGCAGGCTCTACACAAACAGGAACAGTGTTCATTTTCTTCATTGAATACTCAGTGCATAATCTGGTACCTACTAAGAGCAGTTATTTAAGAAATCTATGTTCGGTAAAATAAAACTTATAGTTGAGTCAATGGAAAAGAGTAAGACAATAAAGCGTAATGGGTGTAAAAATTAGGGAAATCGGTCAAAGGCAGAACATTAAATTACACCTACAAATTATGCTTTGCAAGAGGAAGAAAACATCTAAGACCAGCAGTAGCACTGTGACAGTGTTGTAATATAACAATAATTCCTAACAGAGTAAGCGAGTTATAACTCACATGCTTACAGTTCAGTGGAAGATAGGAGACAATTTGCACCTAGATTATTTCTGGGCTTTGAGAAATAACATTGCAGCATTAATTGATGCTGTTTATTAAAAAGCTTTTTTTAGAAAGGGATGGAGTAGATTGAGTCTCCCACATATTCATTCTCAGTAATCACCCTTTCTGAGGACTTTGTAGAGGTTAAAGAGGGGATGAGTAAATATTGCAATGACAGAACAATGCTTTTAAAAACAGCACAAGCCTCTTACACCTTAGTTTAGAAGCCTTCAATGACTTCCCATTATACTTAGAAAAAATGCAGACTCTTACATTGAATACCTTTTGTTCTGCAATGTCTGTTCCTCGTCAACCTCTCCCATCCCATTTTGTGCTTCCAATGTCCTGCAGCCATGACACCCCAGATACACCTACCATCTTCCGTTTCCCCAAATGAACTCTTCTGCTTCCATTTTTCCTTCTGATTGGAACACCCTCCCCCAACCACCACGTCTTTCTTACCCACTTGCATTATCGACTTAACTCCTACTCATTCTTCAATCTCAGTTCAAATATCACTTCTCTGGGGAAGCCTTTCCCTTCCCCTTAGTTTAGGTCAGAATCCCATGTTATTTTCTGTTAGAGTTCCACGTATCCTCCCTTTACAGCCTTTAATCATAGTTATAATTAAATACTAATTTGTAGGCTTTTTATTAAGTGTCATTCACTGTCAATCTACCATCATTTCCATAGGGGTACTGTCAGCTTGACTGGCACATAATGATTCTCTACAAATATTTTTTGAATAATAACAATGATAACTAACTTTCTCAACTAGATGATACATTTACTAAGTGCTTACGTGAGATGAAGGCAGTAGAGTGTAGTGTAAAAAGCATGGACTTGGAAACTGATAGCCTGGGTGCAAACTTCAGCTTTACCACTTTATTCCATGCGTGAACTCAGGAAAATTATGGAATTCTGTGTTCTTAAAGCCAAAGAGCTGAGAACCAACCCAAGCAACTGCAAGTCCTATCAACCATGACATGAAGGAATATATATATATTCTCTATATGATGTAGAAATAACTTCCACCTCTAAAATTACATGTAGATAGGCAGAAACATCCATACACACCTTCACCTCTTCCTTACACCCCACCCTGCTCTCTCATCTTCTGCAAAGCATTAAGTGGACTGCTAGGCCACTTAAACCCATGGGCAAATATTCCAAGAAGCAAACTCAGGCCAAGATTATCCTTCATACCAATACCACAAAGTCAAAAATAGAAAAGACCAACAATCATGGATGCCCTGTAGTGAAACTGACAAACGCTTCTGCACTCCTATTTTGCTTTTCATTGGAATGTCACTTCACTAACAGATTTCGAATGCTACTTCTTTGCATGTGCACACACCAATATGCTTTATTTGATATTTATCACTTAACACATAAAAGTTTGCAAAAAATTTGTGTTCAGTGATCCTTGATGACAAAGCATTAGTGATCCAGTCCTTTTCCAGAACTAATGATATTTTGCTCCAACAGCCTAATGCTATATAGCTTATACAAAACAAATAAGGCACCCGTGAAACAATAGGACATATGTAGTCATGGTGGAAATAAATTGTACAATTAAGCTGCTGAAAAGACACTTAGAAATATGACCATTTCATTTGACGTGGAAAGGCAATTGATCTCTAAGCATTGAGAGAATGCTCAGATTGTCCTTTGCTGTTAAGTTATCCTCAGTGCTGCTCCTTTCAGTTGACCTGCTTGTAAACGGGTCCTGGAGTCTTGTTTTATGTAGGGGTAGCTGTAAGTGATTGTGTGCCCTGGAAACCATTGACAAGCAAGAGTATCTAGAGTATCATCAAGGAAAAACAGCATTTCCTTCATTTCCTCAATAATTACTAGGAAGCACCTCTGATTCTAAAAGCATGAGTCTCAGGAGGACGTTCACAAATAAACCCATGCATCCTGAGAACCACACAATGACCTGTGCTGCTGAGATTTGAAACAAATATTTCAAAGTGGGCTTTAAAATCTGAAAACTGAGCAATGTTGGCCTCAAACATTCCCATTTGTAGGTTTTGAAAAACAAAAGAGGTAAACTTTGCTGCGTAAATCCCGTAAGAACTCCAGAGAACAGGAAAAGGAGGGATTTATTTAGGGAATACATTGTTAATTTGCCAGTTGTGAGTTTTCAGAATGCATGTGTCTCATGTCGCCAGTGTATACTAGATTATATATATGAGTGTGGTTTATGGTTTCCTTTTGATGTTGTGTTTACGTTTCTTGTTGTGTCATTTTGAAGAAAATGAAAAATACTGTCTTCTAAGTTTCTCTTTTCCAAAAGGCAAATTGGCAAACATTCCCTTTTCACCCCTTCCAGGAGGGAGTCCTGAACCCCGACAGAGTAGTTTACATATTAAATTAATAACATGGGCCTCTCTGGAAAAGGAAAGGCAAGCTAAAATACACCCTGGGGGAATTCTAAGGTACAGGAATGTGATCCTATTTCTGTGTAACCAGAACATTAATATTAATAGTGAGTTAGGCATACTTCCTTAGCAAACAGCTCTTCTCCCTGGGGTGTTCTCACAGCATCTCTATCTCCCCTTGGTTCTGATCCTGTTTCCTGACTTTGAAATTCAGACATCAGACTGTTAGCATTTTTCTGCAGATCCTTTTCTTTACAGATCAGAAACAGTCCAGACTCATCCTCCAATTGTGATACATACTTGGTTCCATAGTTACAGATGGATTTTCCTTCCTTCTCTCTCCATTAAAACTTGTTTCCCTTATTTCCCCCATCCTCGTCGTTATGCTGACTTATGCCATTTCCAAAAGTAAGAGTCCTAGATCCCTGAATTATGGGAGCTTAGGTTTCATTAATTAGGTTCAGTGCAAAATAATTAGTATTTTTAAGTGCACATATAACGTTTCCAGAAGAACACAAGCCACCAGAAGAGAAACTGCATTCCACTTTGCCTTGACTAGGATTTCCACTCTCATGAGTGCAAATTTACACCACTCATTCTTGTTTCAGTGGTCCACGCCTTTGGAAATTTGTAGAAAATATATGAGTAACTGCTGTCATTACTGATAAATAACATGGGACGCATTATTCAGGACAGTAGATTTTTTTATATGTTACAATGTGTATTTTTAAAGCGTTTCAATGAATAATTAAGATCACTCCATTTGGCACACCATAAATATTCCAAAAAGCTCTCACACATGTTAGAGCACAAGCACATGTATATTGAACCATTTTGGGATGAGAAGTTGATTCAATTTCCTGACCTCTGTTTTGTTTTCTTGAAAGCAAATCAAGTCTCTGTGCAAAATGGACTCAAGGACTTTTGTCAAAATAGAGAATGTCCACCACCTCATTAAAAAACTAGTGGGGATTGTTGCTAGAACATATTGTAAATTCACTTCAATCTTTGTTACCTACTCAAAATTGCATCTTATGACAGGTATGCACAAATGATTTTCAATATTGGAAAAGTATGTCTTATCTGCTTGAACCTCAATGCACTAAGAATGTTAAATCTGAAATATTTTGACATTTATTCATCCCAATCATTTTATAGATGAGAAAGTGAAGTCCCAAAGAGAGAAGTTGTTTTGCAGACAGTAATACAGCAGCAAAACATATAATCATACAGCATTGGGACACCTAGAACATATAACTTTTTGTTAAAGATAATGTATTGAACCCCTGTGTTTCTCTCTTCTCTTTATACCACTAAAATATTAGTAAATAAAGATTTTGAAATATAAATTGATAATAGCAAATAGAATAGGAAAGGATACAGTATGTAGATGAGATTCCACAGATTGCTAGAATGCAGAGGCGGATGAAAGGATAATTCATGGAACAAGGCAGAGGTAGCCAGTGTTCTCAGTGTTAACATGTGTGACAGATGGCAGGCGGCAAGGAAGTCCCAAAGTATCCAAAGTCCAGCAGACCCAGAGAAAAACCAGTCCAGCACA
Source organism: Piliocolobus tephrosceles (assembly GCF_002776525.5). Classification (NCBI taxonomy): domain Eukaryota; kingdom Metazoa; phylum Chordata; class Mammalia; order Primates; family Cercopithecidae; genus Piliocolobus; species Piliocolobus tephrosceles. The sequence continues at coordinate 101,052,398 of NC_045444.1, forward strand.
TAGCAATAGAACAGATGGTTTTTGAAAGGAAGGTTCCTGGAATAAACGGTGAATGTCAGTAAAATGGAGCTTTGGAGAGGGATGAGTAGGGGTGTCTATGACAAGAAAGTAGTATGACAAGATGGAAATAAAGCCAATTTGTAATGTCAGAAAAAGTTGCTATACTAAGAATATGAACGTTGTCATGCGCGTCCGTGTGAAGAGACCACCAAACAGGTTTTGTGTGAGCAATAAAGCTTTTTAATCACCTGGGTGCAGGCGGGCTGAGTCTGAAAAGAGTCAGCGAAGGGAGATAAGGGTGCGGCTGTTTTATAGGATTTGGGTAGGTAAAGGAAAATTTCAAAGGGGGGTTGTTCTCTGGTGGGCAAGAGTGGGAGTCACCAGGTGCTCAGTGGGGGAGCTTTTTGAGCCAGGAAAAGGACTTTCACAAGGTAATGTCATCACTTAAGGCAAGGGCCAGCCATTTTCACTTCTTTTGTGGTGGAATGTCATCAGTTAAGGTGGGGTAGGACATTTTTCACTTATTTTGTGATTCTTCAGTTACTTCAGGCCATCTGGGCTTATACGTGCAAGTCACAGGGGATGTGATGGCTTGGCTTGGGCTCAGAGGCCTGACAAACATGACTAGCAATGAGACCTAACCTAGAAGTGATAAAATTGTTAAAGTCGTTGAGAACTCAACTGTGTACATAGAACATTGTTCTATGCACAAAGAATTGTTGGAGTTACAAGTTGAAGAAAAAGTCCTTGTTCTCCAGGAGCTTGGGTCTGGCGAGGAAGAGAAACATACATCTCATAATAGATGATGGCTTGAAATAGTTTTTCAGCTTCATGATGCAAAAGCAATATGTATGCAATAGAATCCGTGCTTCAAGTATTCACACAGCCATTCTGTTTTTCACTTTCAGTACAGTATTGAACTACATGAGATATCCAATGATTTATTTTAAAAATAAGTATTGTATTAGATGATTTTGCCCATCTCTAGGCTAATAGAAGTGTTCTGAGCATGTGTAAGGTAGGCTAGGCTAAGCTATGATGTTTGGCAGGTTAGGTATATTAAATGCATTTTCAACTTACAATGGGAGGTAACCCCATCGTATGCTGGGGAGCATCTGTATTATATAAATCACACTAACATATATTCTATGAGAATGGTTCATACAACTTTTGGTGGCTCAAAGAAAAACAATTCAGACAGCAAAATCCAGAAACATTTTATATTAGATGTTAGCCTTCAAAGACAGATAGGATTTGGATAGTTACATGATGGTGGGAAAGTTTTTCACAAGGAGAGCATAGGGAGAGCTAAGTCATGGATACTAGCAAGAACACTCCTGTTTAGGAATGGTGAGCATGGAACCGCTGAACAGAGACTTGGGATGAATTAAGGATTGCTCTGGAGGACACATTTCCCAGATCATGAAGAGCCTCGAATCCCAGAGAAAGGAATTTGAATATAATCTTTATTGATTTACACCCAATGAAGAGGCACGTGTTTTAAGGGAATAGTTGGATGAGTATTTTGTTTGTTTTTCTTTAAGACAGAGTCTCGCTCCATCAGCCAGGCTGGAGTACAGTGGCGCAGTAATTGCTCACTGCAGCCTTGACCTCCCCAGTCTCAGGTGATTTTCCCACTTCAGCCTCCCAGGTAACTGGAACAACAGGCACACACTGCTATGCCTGGAACTTTTGTATTTTTTGCAGAGATGAGGTTTTGCCATGTTCCCCAGGTTGGTCTCAAACTGCTCAGTTCAAGTGATCCACCTGCCTCAGCCTCCCAGCATGTTGGGATTACAAGCGTGAGCCACCATGTCTGGCCAGTTTGATGAGTTTTGACAAATGTATATACTTATGTAACCACCATCTTAACCAAGATCCAGAACATTTCCATCATTTTTCCCAGTCGATCCCTATACTTCCTACCCAGGCAACTATTGATCTGATTTCTATCAGTATAGATGGGCTTTGCCTTTTTTACAAATGTGTGTAAGTGGAATTATGTAGTATGCACACTTTTGTATCTGGCTTAATTTACTCAGCATGATGTTTCCTGTGCTTCATTTCACTTTGCTTTTCTCCGCCGTATACCTTGAAAGGAGAACTTTTGAACAGAACTTGCCAACTCAGATTCTGTAGTCAATCTCTGTCCTGGTTATCTATTGTCATGTAACAAACCAGCACAGAATTTAGTAACTTGAAACAGCAATAAACAATATTGCAGTAAGCAATATGTTTATTCTCCTTATAAATTAGCCATTCGGGCAGGACTGACTGGAATGGCTCATGTGTGCTCCACGTGACATTGGTGGGGCATTTCAACTGGGGATGAAGTATTCACTTCTAAGATGACTTAGTCACATAGCTCACTAGTTAGTGTTGGCTTCTGGCTGACAGCTTGGACAGAGCTGTCAGAGGCCTAGTTTCTCTTTATACAGGCCTCTCCACAAGGCTGCTTGGGCTTCCCCTCAGCATAGTGGCTAGATTCCAAGAGTGAGTGTTCCAGGAGGCAGGAAATAGAAGTGGAAGCTGCTGATCCTTTTAAGGCCTGGTCTTAAAAGGCCTGTTGTTGTGTGAGAAGCTGGCACAACATTTTTACTATATTTTATTAGTCAAGCCATAACAGAGCTTATCTTATCCAGAACGTAGGTATAGAGATATGGACTGTACCTCTAGGGAGAGAGAGTATCAAGAAATTTGTGGCTATTTTAAATCTTTCCATTCAAGTGAGAGGTCTTTTGAATAAAAGATTTATTCAACAACAAAGGCAACCTACACTAGCTGCCTACACAAGTTAACCTACTCTTCTTGTCAGACATCTGATGAAAATAAATGCAGAAAATGATCAAGGCAGACAAAAGGAATAACGCTGGAGGAAACATAACTCATACAAGTTGTCAAAAATATCTTTTCTACTCTAATTTGAACTAAATTCTAATTAACCCATAATCATCCCCAAATATACTAGAGAGGATATTAAATCCATGAAATAAGCATAGGTTGCTATTACAAAAAAAAAGTGGAGATCTAAGAACAAAAAGGATTCCTGGAATTTATATATTTGATTACTAAAATATAAAATTGACTAAAGAGATTGAATCTTAGAATGAATATGACTGAAGACCAAGTCAGACATCTGAAAGATAACACAAAAATAAATCACATTGAATGTAAGGCCAAAAGACAAAATGATGAAGCAGAGAAAAATTAAAGCACACAGAAGTTATATCCAGAAGGCACAACATCTGTCTACGAGGCATTCCATAAGGAGGATAGAGAATTAAAGGCAAGTCATGAGCAAGATAAGAAAAAAAATTCCCTAAAATGAGTGCATAGATTTTCAGATGGAAAAGTTGCTGATGTCAAGAAGAAGAAATGACAAAAGGCTCACACAGCTGTAATCTGGTGAAATTTCTGAATTTTAAGTTTGAAAAGAAAGCTTTGGACTCCAGAGGAAGAAAACTAGAAGAATCAGATTAAAATCAACATTAACATTACTAATGCTGAATTCTAAAAGGGAATGAATGCCTTCAAATGTCTGAGGAAAAATAATATGAACATGTAATTTTATGTCTAGCCAAACTATCAAGCCAATTTAAATAATTACATTTTTAGATGACTCAAAACTTATACTCCAAGACCCTTTCTGAAAATAGCACTTAAAGTTATCTTCTAGCAAAAAGGAAAAAGAAATTCAAGAAAAATAAATGAGATCTTATAAAACAGTAAACCAACTTAAAAGGGCAATGAGATGATATCCTAGGATTATGTTAGCAAAACAGGCCAGATTATAGTAAGTTAGAAGGCTCTAGAAGAATAATTCAATTACTTTGCTGAAAGAATGTGGAAAAATCTTGAGGGTTTCATGAAAAAAATGCATTTAGAAAATAGTTCAGAAATTTGAGACAAGCTCTATAATGAAGTCATCCAAATACGAAGTCGACTATTGAGTAAAAGAAAGAAGAATCCATCTGATCGTAATACTGATAATTTCTCCTTCAAATGGCACAGGTTTAATGACATAGCATTATATTTCCTTCTCTTTGGATTTAACCATAAACATCCTGGCTTAGTTCTGTAATGCAGAAAACCTAGATAATCATAGCGTTATTATGTACTGTTTACCGTTTTAATTTTTATAATCAACCTATGGATAAATCTTAAAAGCCTGGAATGAGTCTCTTTCTTGTTTCACTCTTTTGCTCTCAAATACATGTATTTTCTCTATCAGTATAGAAAAATAAACATTTATATTCTGTGTACATGTGAATGACACACAGAGACATTTCCTTATATAAATCACCTCTGGAAAATCAGTCTACTAGACTGGGCACAGTGGCTCACACTGAATCCCAACACTTTAGGAGGCCAAGTCTGGCAGATTGCTTGAGGCCAGGAGTTCAAGACCAGGCTGGGCAACATGGTGAAACCCCATCTCCATCAAAAAATTTAAAAATTAGCCAGTCGTGATGGTGCACATGTGTAGTCCCAGCTACTTGGGAGGCTGAGGTGGGAGGATCACTTGAGCCTGGGAGGTTGAGGCTGCAGTGAGCCGTGACAGTGCCACTGCACTCCAGCCTGGGCAACAGAGCAAAAAATATATATATATATTTGTATATTTTTGTTTTATATATATATATTATATATATACACACTTTTTTTCTCAATAGAAAAAAAGTCAATGGAACGACTGGGCAGAAGGAGTGAGACTTCAGAGTGTATAGGTATACTAATTTCCTAATTTTATATAACTAGACCCTGCTTATGATTAATGGTTCAAACTCCAGAAGTTTAGGTATTTAATTTGTAGTTTTAAGGAAACAAAACCAGAAAGAACCCTACAAATAAAATTCACAAAGGAGTGGAACGTAGCCTATATACACTAAATTCCTCTTGGTTTCAGTGGTTAGTATATAAATGTTACTTAAAGTCATTAAATCAAGAAATAGGGGTATAAATGTAGCATTATTGAGGTAACCAACTTTTTTGAGGAGGTGGGTGTGAGAAGGGAGCCCAAGAGATGCCAATTGCTCCCAGGAAGGGGCATGAGGTCTTTTGAGGCAGCTCTCTTGAAAGGGAGGCAAGCTCTTCTGGCTGAGCAGCTGGGGGATAGAACACTGCAGTCCCAGGGTGGGGCTCTGTGTGATGGACCCCACCCTCCACTACAGGGAGTGGCTGTATTGGTAATACCTCCGACTTCATAGAAAGGGAATTCAATCATTGGGGTTTGTTGTACGTAGATTTTCTATGTTATTTGGTAGCTATCAGGTGTTTCTCGTTTAAAAATATTGCTGTTAGAAATAGCACAGAAATGTTTTCAAATCATTCTTTCTAGCATTAATATCTTTTTGCAATAGACTCTGTGAAGCCATAAGCAATTAGGACATATTTGCTCAAATTCTTCTAAAACATAAGGCATATTTTTCTTATGCAAAATGAACCTTCTGAAATGTGTGAGTCATCTCTCCTAATTACAAATTCTGTTAAATTTATTCTACTTCTACTCTATCATAAAATAGTAAGCTATGTTTAATTCCACAACTTTTTGCCTATAGGTTATAAATACAGTATGATTCTATTAATTCTGTTTCTACTAAATTGGATTTATAATTATTATAACAGAAGAGTTGACATTCATTTTTATTCTATGATTTTTAGAGTACCTTTGTAGTTTTATAAAAATACACTTTCATAAAATTTTCAACAATTACAGGAAAGTATAAAGAATAAGACAATCACATCAAAGAGAATCACTCAGAAGTAACTGGTGTTACCATCACTCTAGATTATCTCTCTGTACAGATGCATAGGTGGATGGAGAGAGAGAGAATGAGTGAGAAAGAGATAATAGAAAAATACTTAAGTGGAATTACATTCAGGTACTGCTTTACAGAATCACTTATATTTACATCAGAGTAATGATTAGATGTCAAATTCGTAAAATATTTGTGACAATAATCTAGTCACTTCGTTTCTCATTAAAATCATTGTGCTTATGACCTGTGAGCTTTTTCCAGTTTAATTTTAAACAATCTGAATTATTTGTGTAAATTTTTATAATAAAGCCATGACGTATTAAGCATTTACAATGTGTCAGGCATCACATTCACTACTTTTAAAACGATCATCTCATTCAATGTTTCCAATACAACCATAAAACTTTAGTCCTAACAGAAAGGTTAAGCCACGTGTTCCAGACCATACAGTTCAGACTGGATCTACACCCAGGCATTTGGAGTCTTAAGCACTACAAAATTCATAATCCTCTCATCAAAATAACCCATTTACAGGACCAAGCAATTAATACTTTTTTCTTATTTGAAGGGTGTTAAATTCACAATATCCTGGCAAATTAAGTAAATAATTACTAAGAATCTAGTAGCTATGAGGCACTGATAAAGTTTTTAAAAAAGAAAAGCAAAGAAATGTTTGTGGAAGGGATCTTATGAAAGAACAAATAACCATAGAAAGCTGCTCATATATTTCTGTAATGTTTATATTTACTGATTAGAAAATGTGGTGTATTTCTTGCCTGTCCTTTTTTCCCACACATATGTAAATATGCATTTTTTTAAATAAAACTGAGAACAGAGTTTCTATTCCATTCTGTAGTCTGCTTCTTTTTCATATAACATTATAGATTTGCATTTCCCATGTCATTAAACATAATCTTAAAAAATAATTCTTAGCTCTTTGGATGTGATTTTAATGGGTACATTCTACCATATAGTTGAGCCACAAAATATTTTTTTACTCCCAATTGTTTAATGTTTATACTTTACCTTTTTTCTATTATAAAACAATGTCTTTAATAAATTGTAGGAAAGTCCTAGGGCAGAAATAATTCAACTTTTTCAATTATTTGAGAAAAGAGGAGGAAAATATATTCAAGCAAAGAGGCTGATACTTAGAATCCCAAACTCATCTCCAAAATATGACTTTCAAGCTTAGCTAGTGTCCTTTCCATGTTCATACTTGTATGAAATGAAAATTTCATTTGCTTCTTTAAAATCTTTCCTATTCAATATATTTTAACTTTTCTGTTAGTGTTTATCTTGTGTGAAAGTCACCTTTGCTTTGACATTGTAAATAACCAATTAGAGATTTTCAAAATTTATAGGATAAAAAAGTTGGTTTTGTTTGTTCTGTTTTTTTGAGATGGTGTCTCACTCTATTGCCCAGGCTGGAGTGCAGAGGCACGATCTCGGCTCACTGTAACCTCCGCCTCCCTGGTTCAAGCGATTCTCCTGTCTCAACCTCCCTAGTAGCTGGGATTACAGGCACCCGCCATCATGCCTGGCTAATTTTTGTATTTTTAGTAGAGATAGGGTTTCACCATGTTGGCCAGGCTGGTCTCAAACTCCTGACCTCAGGTGATCCGTCCACCTCGGCCTTCCGAAGTACTGGGATTACAGGCATGAGCCACCACACCTGGACCTTTCCCATTATTCTATGCCTTGGTTGTTATCCAATCAATACAGGAAGATTCATACAGCAACTGTCTATATCCAATTGTCCAGTCTGAGAGTTGAACCATCATTGCTGAATAAATTTTCAAGCTTTGGTTTAGAAAATTCAAGCACTTCCAGCTGAGGTCTATTTCTTTTAAACTGATGTGATCCTAATGGTTTTGGTTGTTTTCTTTCCCTTAGCAGAGGGAAATAGTTCAGTGACTTAATTTTTCATGCTTTCATGGATTCAAAAATAAATAATAAAAGTATCCAAAGGCAATAAATTATTCATCATGTTGCTTAATCTTAAATCCCTGGTTAATTTTTCCTATAATTTCCACGTATACTTTTTCCTGCTCCATAATACTTCAGATACCAGTTAATAAATGTGTGTGCTGGCACGTTGATTGCTGGGTTTAAATGCATGAATATGTTTATCAAATCCAAGGGACTAATTACTATAAGCTTTCTAGTGCATTGAGGAGTATTTTGCTGGGAATTGAATATTAAAAATGCAAAAGATCTCTCTATGCAAAATGTAAACTGATTTATTCTCATAAGAAAAGAGAGTATAAGCTGAAAGAAAATTGGCCAAAGAAAGGAAATATATTCTAATTGGCTTCCTTGAATCTGCTTTGGTTTTTCTTCTCAATAAAGAGTTGGAGGAAAAGACATTTAAAGTAGCATGTGCAAAAAGACCAAAAACAAATAATCACATGATACTGAAAATGCTTCTGGAATTCCTCAGACTACATTTTGGAGTTAGCCAAATACCCAACTATTTGGGTAAACCAGTAGTAACCAATAAACATTGAGTATGACTCCTCATGTATGAAAACCTATCACTCATGGGTCAGTTAATTCAGAATATTTACCCCAAGACTTCTACCACTGTATGTACAAAACTTGCAATGGGGACAAATAGCAAGATTATCAGTTTTGTTAAATGCTGTCTGGTGTTTAAGGATGTGATTTGGTTCATGGCATATCAAGATCATGTATAAAAGCAATCGCAAGCTGAGGGAGCATTTGTATTTGACAACATAGGTCCAGTTTTTATCAGGTACTCGCACTTTTGCTATTAGTACTAGGTATAGGCCTCAGAGATCATTATGTTCAGTGGTTTTTGAATGTATTTCCTGGAGCCCTGGGGAACTTTCATGAAGTGTTGTGGATGACATGGGGAAAGAAAAGATCAGGCAGGCCTTCACCACCTTGCAACCAAAGTTGCTCAGCTTTCACTTGTCTTATAAATTGAGAAAAAAATTAAAATTATATTTGAAAAAGAAAATTATCTCATCCAACAACTTCCTTTTTCACATGAGAAAATTAAGTACCAGACAGATTGTTTATCCACTTCTACAATTCTGTTGCTATGATCAGATGTAGTGCCCAACTCTTACCTAACCTAGCCCATTTTTAAAACCACTTACACACTTTCGGGAGCCTACTTGGGAATAGAAATTTCCAGAAGTCAGATTATTTGGGGGCAACTTTTCTTTTATAAATTGCTAGATGCAACTGCAAAGTGAAGCTTGGAGGGAATTACCAGCAGGGAAAAATTTTATTTCAATGATCCAACTACCCTTTTCTGTGCTCCAGGGATCTTGGCTATGTCTATGACCTTGAGCAAATTATTAAGCTTTAATGTCTTCATTTTTTAAATGACAATAATGTGATATGAATGAATTAAGACAATAAAATATCATTTCATCAGACCACATCAAGTCTGAAAACTGACCATGTCAGGTGTTGCTGAGAAGACAGGAAGATAAGAATACCCCAGCACAGCTCATGGAAGGGTAACTTGATCTAACCTTTGTAAAACAGTTTGGTAAAAACTGGCAGAATTGAAAACGTATGTGTCTCATAAGCCAGAGATACAGATAATAGTTATACGTACCTACATATCCTATGAATACATATAGAGGAGGTTCATTATGTCTTAAAGTAGAAAATTCAAAATAAATGCCTACTCACAGGGCAATGGAAAACTCATAGTGTATTCATATGATAAAATATTATATAGTAGCTAAAATAAATGAACTAGAGCTATTTTTATCAATATATATAGCAGAGTGATCATGATATGCAAGTCATTTAATCCTTTTGGTTCTTCATTAGAAAATGGTGGTAATAATGGTAAATTATCTCATAGAGTTGTTATGGAGATTAAAGGAATTAATAATCAGAGCACTTACATAAAGCTCTTTTAACGTGTTTGTTCTTGACACTATACACTTGAAAAATGTTATGTTAAAAATGAAAGTAGTGGTCAGGCGTGGTGGTTCACGCCTGTAATCCCAGCACATTGGGAGGCCAAAGTGGGTGGATCACCTGAGGTCAGGAGTTTGAGACCAGCCTGGCCAACATGGGAAAACCCCATCTCTACTAAAAAATACAAAAATGATCTGGGTGCAGTGGCAGGTGCCTGTAATTTCAGCTACTCAGGAGGCGGAGGTTGCAGTGAGCTGAGATTGTGCCACTGCACTCCACCCTGGGAGACCGAACAAGACTCCCTCTCAAAAAATAAAAAGAAAGTAGCAGAGGCACCCCAAGTATTATCTAGTTTTTCCATATTCTGGACATGTATTAATTTTCAGAGTTTTGGAATAAGAAATTCTCAGGAATTCCTGAAATCATGATCTATTCTGTGTTTTATTAAATTTTTTTACACATTTTAAAATAAGTAACACAAGAAGAGACTGAATTGTTTTTATGTAATAGGGTTATCGTAAACGTTTCAGAAGTGTCTTGTAAAAAAAAATACAGTTTACTATTAACCCATTTTTGTGACACAAATATATTTCAATGCCATAAAAATGATCTCTATATGTTATACTTTTTTTTCTTTTTTTTTTTTTTTTTGAGATGGAGTCTCATACTAGCACCTGGGCTGGAGTGCAGCGGCACAATCTTGGCTCATTGCAACCTCCACCTCCCAGGTTCAAGCCATTCTCCTGCCTCAGCCTCCCTAGTAGCTGGGATTACAGGCACACGCCATCATGCCTGGCTAATTTTTGTATTTTTAGTAGAAATGGGGTTTCGCCATGTTGGCGAGGCTGGTCTCAAACTCCTGACCTCAGGTGATCCGTCCACCTTGGCCTCCCAAAGTGCTGGGATTACAGGCGTTGGCTCTGTTACACATATTTGATAGAAGAAAATGTTTTTGAAAAGGACATTGACACAAAAAATACCAATGAAAGTCATTTTCAAATAACAGATAAATATTCCACATGCAAAATAAAATGCTTTCATTTTGTGTTGACACTGGTTAAATTTTAAGAGCGTGTTTGTAGAAGAAACAGCACCTTCAAATTGGACTTTAGGGTACAAATTGCTAAATGTGAACTAATTTCCTTTGTTAACAAGGAGAACATTTCATAAATATTTGTCCAGGATTCATATAGTAGAAAACATCACCAAACATTGTTGGACAGTATTCAAATTGCATTTAAATCTTCTAGCAAAGTAAACAGCATTACACAGAATTGTATACCAAAATTCACAATTTAAGGACTTTTGCTTCCAAAATTTGCTATTCCTTAGAATGCAAGATTTATAAGATTAATCTAAAGATTTATCTGAAGTATAAATCTCATAAGATTTATCTAAAGTACACTATGCATATAAATTTCTAGATATTTTATTCATAAGACTAACTCGCTGCTATAGCAGATAGGACCATGAACACACACTTTTAATATGGCCACAGTTGCAAGCAAGACTGTCTTATGAGCTTGGGACTATGGATGTTTTGTTGTTTTTTTGTTTGTTTTGGTTTTGAGATGGGGTCTTGCTCTGTCGCCCAGGCTGAAGTGTAGTAGAACAATCACAGCTCACTGCAGTTTTGAGCTTCTGGGTTCAAGGGATATTCCCTTATCAGCTTCCTAAGTAGCAAGGAAGGATTACAGGATATACCACCATTCCCAGCTATTTATTTTTATTTATTGTTACTTTTTTGTGGGGATGCAGTCTAGCTCTATTGCCCAGGCTGGTCTCGAACTCCTGGTCTCAAGCTATCCTCCCACCTTGGGCTCCCAAAAGCATAAGACACTATTTGGCCTGTGACTACTTCTTTCATACACACTCTTATCCTGGTTCCTGAAGGGATCAGCAGCTCTGCTTGTCAGTGTTTTCTGCCTTCTACTTGACCTTAGTGAATTCCTTCCAACCAGCAATACCTCTATGTTGATCAAGTTTTAATTCCTGTAGGAGAACTTATAATACTTCTTCCCATTTTCCCAATTTCTCAATTTTTTTCTCGAGATTTGGGATTTGCAAAAATTATTTTAAAAAAACAAACAAACAAACAAACCACCAAAAAAAAAAAAACACTGGAAGGGAATTCCCACATGGAAATTCCCACAGTATGAAATATGGACTAAAGAGAAACCATAGTCCTGTGATTACTACTAAGAAGGGGTAGAAGGATGAGCATAAAAGAAGCTTAAATTGTATCTGCAATTTGCTATCTTTTATGAAAAACTCAAAACAAAAATAAAATTATGTCTTCTCTGCTTAAGTTTAGAGGTATGCTTCATCATTTTACTTTCTTGAGCTTTACAAAAATCTTTCCAAAGGAATCACCTGGGTTGTTGATAATGATGACTCCTGAGCTCTACTGCCAAAGGTACTGGTTCAGTGGGTCTTGAGTGAAGACTAGGAATTTTCATTTTCACTGACTGCCCCAGAAGATTGTGGGGAAGATGGTACAAAACCAAACGTGGGTGAACTTTGAGCAAGTCCAGGGAAACCCAGATGCAAACCAGAGGTACTGCAGAGAATCCTAAGTCATGCCAAACTGAATTTGCAAATCGCAATCTGAAGCCAAAGGAACAGGCAACAGGACAAGCTGGATGCTTTTGCCCTGGATCTGTGTGGTAGAAAAGACCTCCTGATCATCATTACATTGCACTGGGTAGATGCCTATCACATCTCAGGAGGACTGGCACTGCTGTTATTGTGCCAGCTGACACCCACAGCTATTCATTAGTTTCAGTGAAGTCAAGGCTAGATGGGCAGGTGATGAAAGACAGAAGATGAAGATCTATACTGAAGGGGCAAATGAAAAGAATTTCCAAAGTCCTTCTTTATAAAAGGGAAAATTCCTAATCACATTCATACATTGTCTTCCTTTACGGATGTGCTTAAAAGGCATTATCTGACCTCATTGCATTTCTTCTAAAGCCTTTTCCTGGTGCTTTTTATTTTCCAATTGTTTTGCAATCATGAATCAGTTAATAATTACTAGTTTCAAACCCTCATTATAAAGCAATGTCAACATCCTTGTTGCTCTTGATTACTTGATTTTAAATTTTTAAACTCAGTACCATTAGTTAGCCCATATGCTAATATTTGAGAAATATTTATGCCATGAGAAATTTATGTATGTTTTATGATTCCACTAAGCACAGCAGGAAGCAAGCTTCAGGGCAAGTGATGATTAAGAGAAAATAAATCCAGATTCCTGTATTCTAAAACGAATGTACATTCTTTTCATTCTCTCTGTGGGAAAATGGGATCCTAATAAAACGACGCACAAATACCTGGAATTCTTTATGTTCTCAGAAAAATCCTAGTTTCTGAATCAATATCTTGTCTTCTGACAACACAGCCACCGAAAACATGCTCAACTTGATCTAAGTTTCTGCCTTCTGAGCCTAAACCTTTCTCTTTCCCTCCATCTCCTTCCGGCTTTTGATTTCTGATGCCATTCTAAAGGAGTACTCCCCTTCCCAAATGCAACTAATGAGGCTTATTGTTATCCCAATCAAAACTACACCATGTGGAAATTATTTGGATATTTATCCAAATGCCATGAAGTAAGTGGGAAGCCATCTGCACAGGGGGTTTCACAGCCTGTTGCTCTGACGTTATAAACAGTGCCACAAGCTGCTATGGTGGCATATTGGGCTATACCAGCTAGATATACAAACTTGCAGTTTTAAAAACTTCTTTGATTGAAAACTTTTTAAATATTGTCCCTGATGGCTTCCAACTGACAAAGACATCTGCCTAACAGCACCTGAAACACGATTTTCTCACTTCCCACTTAAACTCAGTGTTGGTAGTTAACATTTACAATTAAGTCTATTGGATAGCCCAATACCAAAATCCACGTGGCCTCTGCCCTAACTCTAAGGCAGGTGGATCGAGATGCTGACTCTCATGCTGAGTAGAAGGGCTTTATGAAACACAGGCAGCATGAATTAAGGTAAAAAGACATGTCGATTTTCCTTGCTGCCTGCTCCCTGACTCAAGCATTCTAAAGTTAATGACAATCAAAACCCTGGCAATCATCCTTCAACTGCATGAGACTACTGTTCTGTGAGACAGATGAAGCACCAAGCTCATGACCCTGACCCTACCCTCATCTTTTTGCTGTACATTGACAGCTAGCATATTCTAGAATGCAACAGGTGGCAGCACATGTCACCGTGCAGGAGCAGTGGAAAGAGACATGGAAATAGACACAATAAACTGCACCTGTTTACAAGAAACGAGCTCTACATGGAGGTGGAGAAAGAAAAAACCTGCTAGAAATCCTGGAATTAATCCATAATGTAGATTATTTCAGCAAGAAAACAGTGGGTGTAAGAAAAGATGGCATTTCATAAAGTAGAATCAAATGAGATAAAAGTGAATTGCATATGTTATTCATTAATTTGCATCACAACCATACGGCTTAAGCACTGTGGGCTGGGAAAGTTAATTTATCTTCTAAAATATAGTGGGGGCCAGGCATGGTGTCTCACACCTGTAATCTCAGCACTTTGGGAGGCCGAGGCAGGCTGATTGCTTGAGGTCAGGAGTTTGAGAGTTCAAGACCAGCCTGGCCAACATGGAGCAAACCCCATCTCCACTAATACAAAAATTACCCAGACATGGTGGTGCACACCCATAGTCCCACCTATTGAGGAGGCTGAGGCCGAAGAATCACTTGAACCCAGGAACTGGAGGTTGCAATGAGCTGAGATCGCACCACTGCATTCCAGCCTGGGCGACAGAGCAAGACTCTGCCTCAAAAAAAAAAAAAAAAAAACGAATAAAGTGTAGGAGGATCTAGCCCCCAAATGCTTTTAGCCCTTATTCAATCATTCAATCATTTAGCCCTTATTTATTGCATGCCTATAAAGGCATGGTCCTGTAGCAAATACCAAGCCAGATCAGAGACTGACAGTGTGCATGTCACTACATGCTGAGAACCTCCCCTGAAATCAGAAATAACCAAACTGCCATTTAAAACAATTTAAGTGACCAGAGAGAAGTAGAGAGAAAGTGTCACAAGCATTCACAGAAAGGAAGAGGGCACTTCAAGGGAAGAGAATTGAAAACAGCTTCCTAGGAGTTTGAGCTGAGTCCTTAATTACAAGGCTAGGAATAAGTGGAGGTGAAGAAGAAGAGCTAAAGCATTGACAAGAGCCAAGATAAAGAGCAGGAAAGGAACAGAGAATACAATTGTAGAGGGAAGGGTGGTGCACAGACATAGAAGGCCTTGAATACTCAATGAAGGAGTCTGGAGATATTTTTTCCACTTAGAAACGCACTGATGATTCTTGAACAACAGACTGAAAATATCAAAACTGGGCCTTAAGGGTCAATTAAAAGCAGACTGTAAATTGGATTGGAAGGGGGATTGAAGGAAAGCAGGGAAAAAGTTTATTGAAGTAGCCCAATTCATTAAGGAAAGCCTGATTTGTGATCATGTTACATTTTACAGATGAGGAACTAAAACACACAGAAAGTTAGGTAACACCTCAAAGTTCACTGCAGCCCTACTCACAACAGCCAAGATGCGGTAACAACTGTATTAGTTCGTTTTCATGCTGCTGATAAAGACATACCTGAGACTGGGAAGAAAAAGAGGTTTAATTGGACTTACAGTTCCACACGGCTGGGGAAGCCTCAGAATCACGGCAACAGGTGAAAGGCACTTCTTACATGGCAGCAGCAAGAGAATGAGGAAGAAGCAAAAGCAGAAACCCCTGATAAACTCATCAGATCTCATGAGACTTATTCAACTGTCCCAAGAAAAGCATGGAAAGACTGGCCCCCATGATTCAATTACCTCCACCTGGGTCCCTCCCACAACACGTGGGAATTCTGGAAGACACAATTCAAATGGAGATTTGGGTGGAGACACAGCCATACCACATCAACAATCTAAATGTCTATCGATGGGTAAATAACAAAAATGTGTAAAACACATCAAATAGGATATTGTTCAGCCTTGTTTTTTAAAAAAGGAGGAAGTCTTGCCATACTGATAACATGGTTAAACCTGAAGGATGTTATGCTAAACAAAATGGGCCAGGAAAGAATACTGTAAGATACCACTTTTATGAGTTATCTAAAATAGTTAACACTCACGGAATCAGAGTGAAATTGTGGTTACCAGAAACTGGGGTCGACGGGGGGAATAGGAAATTGCTGATCAACTGACAATGTTTCCATTATGCAAGATAAGTAAGTTCTAGTTATCTTCCGTACAATCTCGTGCCTATAGTTAACATATTCTGCATTTTACACTGAAAACATTGTTAAGAAGGCAAATCTCATGCTGTGTTATCATAAAAGAAAATAAAGAAAAAGGAAAAAAAGGAAAAGAAAATAAGTAACATGTTAAAAGTCACATGGCTGGTTAGCAACAGAGCCATGACTCAAGTCCTGGAATATGCAGCTCCAGAGTCCATGCTCTTAACCACTCTGCTATATGGTGTCTCAGTATTAAGACTTTTCAGTAATATAACTCTTCTTGCAAGCCATTCCAAAAGCTAAAAGTATATAGTAATGACATGACATTTAATTTTTAAAAATTTAAGACAAGTAAAAATTAAAATATGAACAATCTAAAAATCCTATAAGAATGCAGACATTAATTTTGAAACATCCATTCCATGGACATTAAAAATGATGTTTCATAGAATAGCAGCACAGCAATAGTTTCATAATATGTTAAGTGAAAAAATTAGATAAACTACACCTACATGTATAAACACAGCAATAATTTATACAAAAATATTTACAGTTGTTCCTATCTTGAAGAATTTAAAGAGATTTTTATTTTTATTTTTCTGCCTGTATGATTTTTTCTACTTAACTTCTGCAATAAAACTGCATAATTTGCAAATGCTAAATAACCAATTTGCTCAGGTTTTTACCTCTCATACATATGTCTTATGTATTCAGAGCCTCGCAGCTTCATGTTTAGTTTAATATATTTGAGCACCAAGCAGGTTCCAGACCCTGTGCTAAGCATCAGATTTATAACTGAATAAGACAAATAGAATCTGAACCTTACTACCCAGTGGAGAATAAATTAAAATGTAATAGTTATTTCAAAAAGAAAATGATAGGATGCTATGAGTACTAAGTACAGAGGAGGACTGGCTGAGGAAAGTTCAAGGTGAAAAGTAGACATGAAATCAAGTGTGAGATAAGAGTGTTCCAGAAAGACGAAGAGCATGCATGCCGTTCTTAGGGAGTCTGGAAGTGGGACAAAAAGGCATAACGATTCTGGGAAGACATTGGAGATGAAGGCAGTGTGGAAGATGGAGGGTTTTGGAGATGCTCATTACTGTGGACTTCATCTTGAAGGTAATGAAAAACTGCTGTTGTACTGGGGAGGTCTGGAGTAGAAGGCTGTTCTTGAAAGGATGGTGGCTTGGAGAAGGAGAGTGGCAATAGGAGAGAAGCAGATGTGTCAGGAGTATTTAAGAATTAGAACAAGACTTAATTGGATGTGGTTGTCAGAAAACTGCCAAAGACAACTCCCTAGCACCTGACTTCCACTGGCTAGAATGGTTGCAATTTACTCAACTAGAAGGTGCTGGGGGTGGAAGAGACTAGCAAAGACTGAAACGGAACCTTCACACCCCTGAAGTCTAAACTAGTTTGACAAAATTCTGATGTCTATGCTTCCTAATGCAAAGTTAAGCTGGCAGAATTGGCAGAATAAGTCCTGAGAGCGAGTGAGTGGCTTTCAGAAGTCCTTATAAGATAAGTGATCTCTTGACAGCTGGAATTTGAAAAGAAATACATAATTCCAAGCATTTAAATAAACAATGAGATAAGCAAAGCTTACCATTATGTTACCAACTAGAGTGCTGTCCAGACATATAGCAGCTGCCTCTTTCTGCATCAGTTCTAACTGGAATGCAGAGCTATACACCTTAGCTCAGTTATGGTAGTACAGTAAGCCACTTGCTTTTCAGAACTTGCCAACAGTGTTATTCTCCAAGCTGGAGTTAGTTTTTATCTTATTAGTAAGGAGCTTTAAATATATTTTTGTTTTCAAATATTTTTATAGTATTTACTGTATTAGCCTATTTTCACACTGCTGTAAAGAACTGCCCAAGACTGGGTAGTTTACAAAGGAAAGAGATTTAATTGACTCACAGTTCAGCATGGCTGTGGAGGCCTCAGGAAACGTACAACCACGGCTTAAAGTGAAGGGGAAGCAAGACATCTTCTTCGCAAGGTGGCCAGAAACAGAAGTACTAAGCAAAGGGCCAAGAGCCCCTTATAAAACTCTCAGATCTCGTGAGAACTCCCTATCACTAGAACAGCATGGGGGAAACCGCCCCCATGATTCAATTACCTCCACCTGGTCTCTCCCTTGACACCTGGGGATTATAGGGATTACAGGGATTACAATTCAAGACAGGATTTGGGTGGGGTCACAAAGTGTAACCATATCAAATTCTTTCTAAATAGACTATTTTATGATCTCATTGTCTGAAGAGTTCTCCAATGATTGACTGGATACTTAGATTGGAACCTTATAACTACTGAACAGGCAGATCAGGAAGACCATGTGGAAAAGGCAGAGTTTGCAAAATTAAAATGCTTGCAGGGTAAGGCAAGCTATATGATGACTAAAGTAGGCTAAATATAGAGGGGAGAGGCAATACAAGCACAATGTTAAATGGTGAATAACACACTGGCTCATAGTTGGTAACACATTAGGCAGTCACAGAGACTGTAGTATTATGGAGTAGGCATGTCCTATCTGAAAGCAAAATAGCTCCTCAGCTGATTATTACCATAAAGGAATATACGACTTAAGTTGTCAGCTGTTTTCACTTTATCTTCAATGTTATGTGAGTCTTCTGATTTGTACGTGTTATCAATTAATTCAACTTTTAAAGAATGTGTAAACCAATAAAAAAAGTCTATCATAGGCTGTCAATGTGCAATAGTGATAGAAAAAAAGCAAGTTTGCCAATATTTCTCAGTCACATCTTAGCTGAAAGAAGTGGTCCCTTCTGCCATGAATATCTGTAATGTCTAACGTTCTCATTTCCAAAGGAACCACCTTTGCCCACATGCCCCTGCCAGGAGGAGACACTGGAGAAACTAAAACTGAAATATATTATTTTTGCAAGACACAAGGCTGAAAAATACCTGTGGCATTGCCAATCTTTGTAGATGAATTGTAAGTGAACCAAATCCATTTTCTAAATTATATTTCAGTGTTTGTTAGGCAACAGCACAAGACAAGACAAAATGGAAAATTCAGTCCCTGCCCAAGGGGCATGAAGCCTACACAAGGAAGACAAAACATTCCTGAAATAAAAACACCAGCTGGGAAGGAGGCATAATTAATGAAATAGCGCCAAGATTATTGTCTCGCTGCTATTACCATGTGTTTCTGATACTTCAAAAGAGACTGATGACTTGTGATGAAGGGGATAGACCAGGGACTCACACCCCCTGCATTCTGCATAGGATGGAAATGGAGTGTAAAGCTCTCATATGCTGCAGTGTCTCACTTCTGTCAACAAAATGCAGCAAGTAAAACTAACTGATTTGCAAAGCACTATAATAGTCCTTAATGTTAGTCCTTGGACAATTACACAATTGCCTTGACCTTTACAGAAAATTAATAGCATTAAATTGCCTTATGTCTTCCATGTACACCCAAATTTATTTTCTAAATAATTTTGCTATTGTTGTCTGACTTTTAAAGACTTTATAAAGGGCTAGGGAAAATCGATGGGAAATATGTACCATAAATGATATCGTATGATTCCAATGTTTGATTTTACAAAACGTATGGAGGCAAAGAAAAAAAGACTGGGAAGAAATAAACCAACATGCACTGGCGATCTCTGGGTAATCTCAGGTGATTGTTATTATAACAGCAAGCAGAAACTAACCATATTTTCTCAGTAATGCTCCCACAAATCCCTCTGTGACTGTATTGTGCCCTGCCCTTTAGTTCAAATTTCAAAGAGTTCCTGTAATTTTTTCTGGTTTATCTTAAATAACAAAGAAATGGTCTCTTTTTCCAAATAATAAAAAGTGCAGTCTAATCTAAGGATCACACACCACTGTCAGGTGTAATATTAAAACTCCAAATTCTTATCCAATTTGTGTCACTTTTCCTGTAATGAGGAATAACGCTTGAGCCCACTTTAGACTAAAGATGCTACAGTGGAAAAAAGATAACATCTTAGCTTCTCTCTTTCTCACTTTGCATCCTCCACCATTTGCTAGCTGAAAGGTATGGCCTCTCCAGAGTTGGATGAGGGTAAAAAGGTGAACAGATGTAAAGGTGTAGGGACAATGTTCGTTGTTTTTGTTTGTTGGTTGGTTGGTTGGTTTTGGGTTTTTTTGTTTTGTTTTGTTTTGTTTTGATTTGATTTGTTTTTGACATGGAGTCTCACTCTATCTCCCAGGCTGGAGTGCAATGGCGTGCTCTCAGCTCATTGCAAGCTCTGCCTCCCGGGTTCAAGCGATTCTCCTGCCTCAGCCTCCTGAGTAACTGGGATTTCAGGCACCCACCACCGCGCCCAGCTAATTTTTGTATTTTTAGTAGAGATGGGGTTTCACCGTGTTGGCCAGGCTGGTTTCAAACTCCTGACCTCATGAACTGCCTGTCTCGGCCTCCCAAAGCGGTGGGATTACAGGTGTGAGCCACTGCACCCAGCCAATTTTTTTTTTTTTTTTTTTTTTTGTATTTTTAGTAGTGGCGGGGTTTCCTCATGTTGGCCAAGATGGTTTCGAACTCCTGACCTCCAGTGATCTGCCGCCTTGGCCTCCCAAAGTGTTAGGGTTACAGGCATGACCCACCGTGCCCAGTCAGGACAGTCTTCTTTGAATGAGTCATCTGTGATCTGGTGTTTACATTCTTTAGAAATGGCAGTCCAGAACTGACTGTTGGCTTTATAGAGATCTTTTGCAAAATCCTTTGAAAGTCATCTCTGTGCACCTCTAATGATAATTTCCTTTCACATCTTTGCAGCATCTCCTCTGACACACATCGGATATCCTCTCGACAGCTGAATTTGCAGTATTCCACATCCGCATTGGGGTCACATTGCTTCTTCACATAGTATTCTGGACAGGGTCTATTTTAATACAATTCCAGGCCATTCCTTTCAATGGGACCTACATCTGTTCCACAAGAAACACACACCTTTGTTTCACCTTCAAAGAAAGCACAGCTCACTCTCAGAAACTCAAGTCCGTTTCTCATCTTAGGATTTCTCCCGGAAAAAAAAAACAGACCCCAGTTCCGAGTTCACCAAACACCAGGAAACAAATGTGAATCCCTCTGAGTAGATGTTCTCAAACCCCTTATCTCATTTGGCTGAGGTGAGAAAGAAGCAATTCTTGTATACTCTCAACACGGAAGACCACCCAAGGTTATATGTGTCAAATAACTCCTTCATTTCTTAGTACATCCTACATACAGGGTCCACATGGTACTTTAGAATATGAGGTACATGAAATCTACTGTATTATTTGTAGCCTTTGCCGTTTCTGCTGAAACTCAAAGATATAATAAGAAGAGTACCGTTTTAACATGCTGCTGCATTATTCACTCCTGTAGGTGTTTCTCTTTTTTCTCATTTTTCTACATTAACATGAATTATTTGATTATTAAAGGAAAAATGAGTGGTTTTTTTTCTATGAGTCTTCAGTGCTAATATTGTGGAAAGAAATTGGCAACAGTTGTATATAGATTGGTTCAACAAAATGTTTAAACATTATTTCTTACCTAAGTCAATCATAGGAAAAGCTCCTTGAAATTTGTAGTCATAAAAATATGTACAAGCCTTTCTTAGAATTTTGCCACATGTATAAATAGAACAAAGCAACTCTATTCACACGTCTTTATGCCCACATCATGCCACTTCTCTCCTCTCTCCCTTATCTCTCTTGTATTAATAATTTAAAGAGTCGTGGCAATAAGATCACAGACTTAACTAAGGGAAGGCTACACGGCTACCCAGAAAAGGTTTTCAAGAATAGCACATCGTTGGGGAAATCACCATTATCTACAAGCTTAACCACAGCTCTTCACTCTAGAAATTCAACTTGATGAGGGCAGCCAGAATGTATCAGACTCAGGGTAGCCAAACAAAATTACCTAAGAGTGATATATAAGATATATATGTAGTGGATACAAATCTTAGATCACAAACCTAGTTGTTCAAGAAATATTACTTGTTATGTTTCCTATTTGAATTTAGCTTCGATTTTATGACTTCATGATGCCAAGTGGAGAAATTTAATATTGATCATTTCATGGTAAACTGTTGATTTTAGGTTTGCTTAATCGAGTCACAGGTGAAGGTGAGATGGTTTACAAAATTCTGGGGAAAGACAATGTGGTCTTCTGCTCTCCTTGATGAAACACCCACTCCCCCCACTCCCTGGGGAGGGGGAAGCCTTTCTTACCTCTTTCTCCCCAAACTCCCACTCACCTCCCCAAACACTCACACATTGTCACTAATAGAGATTGACAGCTACTCCAACTGAATCACTCTGAAAAATAGCCTACATCCAACCTATTTAAGAAAGAAAAATATAAACAAATAAATCAAAGGGGCAAGAAGGCAGAGAAGAAAAAGCGAGCTAAGTGTGACAAAAAGTTGAAAATTTGTTCCATTGCCTACAATTTCAAATGCCATTGATTAACTACTTTGCCATTTTACAGCCTCAGAGACATTGATGTGGATTTAGGGGCTAGTACCAAGAAAGAGCTCACAATCCCCCCAAAAGACAGTGTAGTGTTAGCTATGAGTGACTCATCTTAAAAAAAACCTGGGTCTGGTAGAGGATTATTTAATAAATCATAGCCCTGTGCACTAAATGGTGCTTCTGTGGCCTGCAGAAGTTATTTTTTTTTTTTTTCAAAAGCTTAATAGGTATTCGTTGTATAGCTACTCTGATGGGATCTAGCCCAGAACAATGTTGGACCCAATTCTTCAATAGCACATATTTATTACAGTCCTACAATAGAACATACCAACTCAGAGCCGAGACTGAGTGTGTTGATGGCTGAGCTCCCAGAGAGCACAAATAGTCACAGGGTGGACGGTAGTAAGTGCCCAAGAGAAGAAAAGATGGAGTGTTATGGGAGCTGAGAGGCAGGTATAGAGTGTTTCAGGGAAGGGAATTCGGGATGGCCTTCTAGGGGTTTGAGCTAAAACCTAAATGACAGGGATATGGAGGCATAGAAGTAAAGAAGGCTGATCCAAGGGACTGGCATAAGCAAAGGCAAAGAGCAGTAAAGGAAGGGATTGCAGCCTGAAGGAAAAACAAGGTTGGAAAGGTAAGTTGGGGCACAAAGAGGGTCTTGAAAATCCACCGAAGTTATTTGGAGGATATTTTGTCTCTGTTTTTCTTACTTTTCTGTACTAGGGGAGTGCTCGTGATTATTGAGCAAAGGAATGCAAATATCAGAGCTGTGCTTTAGAAAACAATGGCAAGAAGACTGTAAAATGGATTAGGGGAGGAAATGGAGACAGTGAGAAACAAGCCTACTGAAATAGTCCTAGTGACATCTGCAGACAGTCTGGCCTGGGAATATGTCACCTTTTGCCTTTAATGTTCCTGGCATCCACCACTGCAAGTGCTAAACAAGATGAGGTTAAGTGATTGTCCAGAAAGGACAACATTGATTCCTAAAGGTAAATCTTAAACTGGAAGCAAAAGTTAAGGTCATCTGACAGGTGAGAAGTTAGGGTCATGAATGATTGAAAGGGTCTTGGAACTTTCTACTCACTAGCGTTTTCAATCCCTCTCTCTCTCTCTCAAAACAGGCAGAACAATTTAACAGGTACTCTTTCTTTCCTTGTTATCCCACCTACCTGCTCCAGCCTCAGAATATATGCAACAAGGCACAACTTTCATTTACATTTTTTAAGGCACTGAATCGTGTTTTTTTCTAGACATAGAAAATGTTATTGGCTTACTAAAACTAATTCAATTAATAACTTGGAAAACTGTGAATATTATTTGTAATTCTATCCCCAGAGATAATCACATTTAATTTGTATAAGCTTTTTCAGATATAGGAGGATATATGAAATGTATGTTTCTACACTGGTAGATTTATAGACTGAGTAATCTATATTGCTAGGTAAACTTTTTATTTGAAGTGATAATACAATCCATTCATTACCTGAAATAAATTCCTGTGCTCTTTTGTTTTCTCAAAATGCTGTCACTGTTGTTTTCACATCTCTCAAAGTCATCTCAAGATTAAAATCTACACTGAAATTAAAGAACTCTGTTTAGCTATCTCTTGGACCACATTACAGTCCTTACTTTAATTAGGTATCATATGTATATAGGACATTTGCTGCAAGGGAGTTGGCAGTCCTCATCAAACTCCAGGAAGTAAATAGGAGCTACTTTTCATCTCAGTGCTCAAATTCATACGTGGAGGCATCCAGCAGTTCATAATGAGCCCAAGGTCACCCGGTACATGAAAAGCAGTCCTGAAAATCAAAGCCAGGATTTTGCGATCTGAAACTTTTCCCTAAGGATGGAAATCTCTTCACGGAATGTTCATTCTCATAGTTCTGAACCCTTAGAGATAATTTAGTTCAACAATCTTGGCTTTGCAAACACGGAAACAAAGGTACTGACAGGTTTCATGACTTTTATGGGTCATAGGGATGGTTAATGACGGATCTTTCCATTGTTTTAAAACTAAACAGTATACAGAATTTTCTGAATACTGAGGGCCAGTGGCAGCATTAAGGGAGATATTTTCAAAATTTGTTTAAAAAGTTAATTAAAAACAAAACCTTTGGAATCAAAAATTAGAGTTCATTAAAAATGAAGAAAAGATAGCCTATTTTTGACCAGATGAAAGTGATTTAAAACTGAATTTCATTTTATAAACTCAGCATCTATTAATTCAATAAGTCTTTAAACTAAGTTATTAAGTCAATACATGTTTTATGGTTTTTAATTAACTTTACTTTTTAAACATTGCATCCAGCTTTGCTACACATTTAAAACAGATTCTGTCAATGTTTAATATGATTCCTTTTTTTAAGTGTGTGGGGCCACGAATTGTGTGTGTAGGTGTTTGAAAGGTAAAAATACTAACAATGTTAATAATCAAAATATTAACATTGGAGGATGGGCTTTCAGATTATTTTTATCTACCTTTTTGTTATGTGCTTCTTACTTGGCCACTTTTAACAATAAGCATATATTTCTTACATATCAAAAAGTATTTTGCCAATGAATTGATGACTTTCTCAGTCTTTGTGGGAAAATAACTATTTATTGTATTTGAAAAGCAATGTGCTATTTGCTTATTGAGGTAGATGCTGTGTTTGGCTTGCATATTTAATATTTATTCAAGACTTCTTCTAGCACATCTTCCTTTACTGTGGTGTTTGGAAAACACAAAATTACAGTTTTAGACTCCTTTGCAGCTAGGGTTCAACATGAGACTTCGGTTTTGCCCGTTAGACACATTCCTGTGAGGCTATAGAATTTGGAAGTGAGTTGAATGGGGAGGGAGGCAGGATATGTGTCACAGATGGTGGCAGATCACAGCAGAAATGGGGTAGTTCTGGAGTCATCAGCCTCCTGAGTCTGCAGCTGCTTGTGGCAGTGGTGACAACTACCCTGATCACAGCAGAGACCATATGATTCTGGGGCTGGAAGTTGTTTCTGGAAATTCCATCTACCACCTGCTTCTCTGGCTTTTCCAAAGATACTACAAATCATCTAATACATAGTAATAAGTAGCGTTCTGCTTAAAACTAGCTATGACAGTTCCGTTGCTTGCAATTGAGCACTAACCCTCGGAGTTGTGTTCAAAATGTTTTTCTATGCTCTCCTTCTAATGCTCAAGCTCTACATTTAATTTTTCTCCTTTTGTAATCCCAACAATACCTGCCTGTTGTTTTTTTAAAAAAACAAGCAGTACAATAGTGCCACATTAATAAGTAAAAATACGTCCTCATGCTCCCTACTCCTCATCCCAGACGCCAGAGGAATCCACAGTTAATAGTTTGTTGTTTCATATCTTTCCAGATATTTTTATGCCTATAGAAAGTACAAACACACAGAGATTTTCTTCATTTTTACAAAAATGACATGATGTTATGGAAACATAAATCTTGCAAACTGATTTTTTTCCATATTTGTATATGCTGAGCTACCTGGTTCTTTTTAACTACTATATATTATTCAATAGGGTCAAGAACTAAAATATATTTCAACATTTCCCCATTGATGAGCACGTTAATGTTTATAAACAAACTGCTACATATTATTCAATAGGTGGAAGAACTAAAATTTGCTTCAACATTCTCCCATGGATGAGCACGTTAATGTTTATAAACAACATTGCAATAGTCATTCTTTATCAATATATCTTTGTTCATAGCTTTAAATATTTCTTGAGATGGATTCTAACATCTAATACAAAAAACTCTAAATGCTAGTCGATCATATTTAACAGTTTTTAAAGAATAATGTTGGTTTCGCTTATTACTGTTTCATCAGTGCTCAAAACATCATCTGCTATGTAGAAGGCACTAAATAAATATGTGTGAAGTGAATTCCAAATGAATGATCAAAAACAGACTAGGAGATGCATTAATGCAATTAACCACATGAATGAATTAAAGAAGAAACAATAAATACATATACAACCATAGTGATGAATGTCCCCACAAATCGGGTAAAACTCCACATCTATTTCTGATTTTTAAGAAAATCTATTCATCAAGAAATAGAAGAAATAACATTAACCTGATAAAAAGAACTTATCAGAAACCAACAGCAAAATATATTTGCAAATATTCATAAAAGAATGAGTTTTTCTTTTTCTATCCATTTACAAATATTAATATTTATAAATGTTCATAAAAGGTACAACTTCCAAGGTCTCAGTTATGAATAAAAATAAACTCACAAGCCTGAGATAGGAGAGAAGGCAAAAATATTAAAGTAAGGTATGAAATATTAAATGACCTATTGACTCCCACAAAGAAATGCAAAGCAGGCCTAATCAAAAAGCAAAATCATCAGCCACAGAGGTGCATTGAGTTAACTCTGAATAAGTTCATCATATTTGGGACAGGCCTGGTGGTCCAATTTTAATATCCGGAAAACTACTGGTTCAGACAAGGAAAGGCTCTCAGGCACCAACGACTGGGCTACAGCTGTTCTGCTTCTTCCCCAAAACTCCAAGCCTCATCTACAGAATCAAAGCCTATTCACCTCTTTCCACCATCTTCTGCTGTATCCATTCTAAATGCTTCTCATGCCCTAACTGTGGTCATTTGTAGGATATGAACAGGCCAAAAACAAGCCTCCTTTCCACTTCAGGAAATTATTTGATAGAAAGTCAAATAACAGAAAACAATCAATTGTCCCATAATTTAGGATATTTCATAACCATGTAAAAACATACCAGCTTTATATGTGCTTATATGGGGGGGGAACACCCTAAAATGTGTTTAGTGTCAAAGGGTCATATATGTGTACCTTCTTATCTTTCTGACTTTATTGAAATATAATTTACATATGTCATAATTTACCCATTTAAAGCATATAATTCCCTAATTTTAAGTATATTTATAAAGTTGTACACACATCACTATAATCTCATTATAGAATGTTTCATTTTCCCAAAAAGAAGTCCTGTACCCATTAGCAGTCATGCACCATTCTCACTACCACCAGCTCCTGGTAACCACTAAACTACTTTCTGTTTCTAGATTTCCCCATTCTGAATATCTGATATTAATGGAATCATACAATATGTGGTCTTTTGTGATTGACTTCTTTCACTTAGCATGTTTTCAAGGTTCAACCACGTTGTAGTCTATGTACAACTTTTGTGTAGTCATTTTTAAAAATTATTTTAGAAACTGGGTCTCACTCTGTCACCCAGGCTAGAGTGCAGTGGCGCAATTACAACTCAGAGCAGCCTCAAACTCCTGGGCTCAAGCGATACTCCCTCTTCAGCCTTCTGAGTAGCTAAGGCTACAGGTGCACACCACCATGCCTGGCTACATTTTTATGTTTTGTAGAGATGGGGTATCACTATATTGCCCAGGCTGGCCTTGAACTCCTGACCTCAAATGATCTTCTCACTTCAACCTCCCAAAGTGCTAGGGTTGTAGGCATGAGCCACTGCACCCAGCCTGTACATATATTTTTATTTTTATTGAGTATTTATCTAGGATTTGCGAATCAAATGGTAACTCTGTGTTTACCGTTTAGAGAAATCATCAGACTCTTTTCCAAAGTGGCTGCCTTTTACATGACTACCAGCAATGCATGAAGATTCCACTTTCACCACATCCTTGACAGTGCTTGTTATTTTTCCATCTTCTTTATTACAGATTTCCTAGTGATGTGATGTGGCATCTCATTTTGGTTTTCATTTGCAGTTTCCTAATGGCTAATTATGTTGAGTATCTTTTCATGTGCATATTAGTCATTTTTACATCTTTTTGGAGAAATTATTCAGTTCCTTTGCCCGTTTTTCAATTGAGTTGTTTATCTTTTATTATTGAGTTTTAAGAGTTATTCATATATTTTGATACAAATCCCTAATCAGATATATAATTTGCAAATATTCTCTCCCATTCTATGGGTTGTCTTTTCACTATCTTGATGACGTCCTTTGAAGCACAGAAGTTTTTAATTTTGAAATGCAACGTATCAATCTTTTTTTATAACTTGTACTTTTGGTGTTGTGTCTAAGAAACTGTTGCCTAACCCAACATTTTTGTGCGCATTTTCTAAAGCACATAAATACATATGTAAGCATAAGTGCTTTTTCTCTAAACGTTCACAGAAATGTTAATAGTTGGTAACTTTGTGAGGAGAGACAAAGGGAAAAGAAAGAGAATTTTACTTTTCACTTTGTTCTTGTATATGGTTTGAATTATTTTACCATATACATGTCTCACTTCTCTTTTAAGGATTTGTTTTTAAATCCAGATTGAGTACTAATAAATAGTAACTGACTGCTGTTGGCATTCTAGCGAGTCTGATAAATGATAACACTTTTTTCTGCCTGAACTCAGAACCAACTGAGATCAGATGCTGGTATCAGAGAGGTAGAAACCATTTCTGATAAAGTCATACTGAAGGAAATGGCTGAGTGAAGAGCCAAATGGAATTGTTAAAACACCCTAATCCTGTCCCCTCCTGGTTTATACCTTGGAACAGTCGACCCCCGCAAAAAGCTTGAGTCTGAACACACACACACACCTCCTGAGGATAAGTGCTGCACACGGTTCAGGAGAATGGAGGATAGCAACAAGAGACAGGATTCTCCATGCCTAAGAACTATCAGTATCTGGCTTTACCCAATAGAGAGTTGTGAATAAATAATTTTCACCCACCAACCAACAAGCTTATTCAACCTCCATAACAAGAACAGTTGAGGCAAGAGGCTTAAAACATTTAAGAAAAAAATCCCTCTTCATGGACTACAGAGAGTTAGGGCAAGAAGCATTTCCCCATAATAATTATGAATATTTAAACTAAAATAGATAGAAGTTTGTACCTAGATATTGTATATCCCTATAGCTTATTCCTGGAGATCCATTATAAAATTCCTATGTACATGCAAGTAATTCATAATAAAACAACACACTGAGGCCTAAACCCCCTTGGAAACTCCAAGTCTTCTGGACAGCTTACCAGATGAACCACATACCTTTCAGTAAGGGCCCGTAGATCCCTGTAAAGGAAATTTTGGTGAAAAAGCTCAATATTTCAGGATATAGGATTTATACTCAAAAAGCAGAAAAACATAAATAGAATGTTTCATTTCCAAAGCATCAGAATGGAGCCAGGAGGTGGAAGTCTTTCTAATCCAAGAAAAAAGTCAACAGAACAGTAACCAACTATTCCCTGATTATCACTCCATCAGACACTGGATGAGGCCAGAGCTTTCCAGCCACCGTGCGATAGTTCCTGGTGTCCCGACAGATAGATGCTCTCAGCCCTCAGGGAGGTTGGGCAGTTCAAGGTTATTAGAGCCCACAGGTTGTTCACCTTCACCCATATCAGTCTTTTTCATTTCCCTGATGTGTCACTCAAACATTACGATTTTCAGTATTTTCCTGGCATGAACAAGATTGGAAAGCCCTGTAACACTGATCTAGTGAAGACTGAGGTAAGGTCAGGGAATTAGAAACCTCACAGTTTAGTGAGGGTGACAGAGATGTAAGAAAAGAACTATAGTTACCAAAATTCAATCCAATAAGGGCTAAAATATAAGTAAGCACAGAGGAGAGCCTCATCAAAAGCACCATAATAATTATTTCTCATTGTTCAGTAATTACTACACATGAAGTCCTGTGGCAAGCAGTTGTACAAACAGTATTTCTATTGTGCATAAGAATCCTCACAGGTAGGTTCTGCCACAGTTCCCTTTTCCAGATGAGAAGATCAAGACAGAAAGGTTAAGTCATTTGGTTTCATAGGTGGTAATCAGAGGAAGCAGGATTTGAAACTTGCTCTTTGACCTGTATCCCATGCCTGTAAGCACTGATCATAAACAAGTTCAATCACTCAGTCGTGGTCAAAAAACAGTATTTAAATATGGAGCCAAATGATGTATCTCAAACGTCTTCTCACCTGACTCCTGGGATATTTAAGTTCATCCATACTTGGAAACAGCAGGTTGAATGAATAATAGTACGTTTTAAGGGCCTAAACAATCCGTTAAAAACTAGAAGTATCACATACATTTAAGGGTAAAGCTCCAACTTTGGTAGCAGCTGAGCAGAGACTCACGTTTTTATGAGGACAAAGGAGATACTAAGTCATTTCCACTTTGGGGTCCTTAGCATAATATTTAGTATAGAATAGTTCAACAATATTTGTTGTATAAATGGTTGATTGAATAAACAAATAAACACACGAAATAACAAATTAAAATAGATGCCAGACACAAAATGGCAACAATCACAGAGAGGAGCAAGAACATCTCACAATGCAGAACAAAAATGAGTAGTCTTAATTATCTCCAATGATAGAAAACAAAAGTTTTATGAAAATTGTAGTTCACAATGTTGATACTGAGCTTATCCTACTGTTTGAATTCTAGAATATTACAGTTTAAAGAGACATAGAAAATATCTAGCTTGACCGAATTTTGAAAGCATCCTTTGTGATCTAACAGGACAGCAGTAGGCTTCCATGCAAACACATTCAGTGGTGAAAAATTGCTTATGACCAACTTAAATTGTTTACTGTACAAAAAGTCTTCCCTATCTTGACCTATGTCTTTTTTCTGTTCCTGATTCTACTACTGGAAACCACATAAAATGACCTAATCCTTCTAGCTCCTGGTGGGCCATCAAATATTTGAAGACATTTATCATGTTTTCTTGTTCCCATTTTGGAAGTACGATTTTCCTAGCACACTGACTATTTCTACTCATTTTATATGACAGGTACATGTGTGTTTCAACAGGATGATGATTTGATTAATAGAATATAACTATGGTCATGAATAGAGGCTGGAGAAGTCCTTTAACAGCACAGAGAGAGAAAGTCCTAAAGACGAAACTATGTGCACCCTCATGGGTGCTTCCCAGGTCTTCAAAGTTTGCCATGAGAATAACAGATGAAATACCACCTACCCCTCTCCCTAGAGGTTCAACCAGGCACGTAAGTTTGCTTTTGGATAGTCTTGGGGCAACATTTATATCCTCATGGCCTCCTCTCCTACCTGCCTAAAGTCTCTGATTATGTACTCAACAGTTGTAAAGAAAGTACACTACATGGCCCTAAGTATTTATGTGAAACTGACTAAAGAAAAAGTTGAGTTTCCAGGTATATCCGACAGCAAGCCTAGAATTCAGGCTAGGCTCTTTCATTTCTACATACTCAGATATTTTTTGCAATTTTTCTGTCATGCTAATTTATTTCTTCTAGTCTTGCTTCATTTTTCCAGTACCCAATTTTCCATTCCAGGATAATGAAGAGCCTAAAACACCATAGGCTAAGTCAAGTACTGTTGAGGAAAAATCAATCCAGATTCAAAATATGAAAAGAAGCCTTCACAATGTATAAGAGCTACTGTACAGTCAGAAAGGAGCACTGAAGGAAGGGACCACACTATTCAGTATGGCAAGCTTTGGTTGATACGTGAGTATAATTCAAAACTCTTCATGATTTGCCACGTGGTCAACTGGGAAGGGCAATGACATGACACTAATTTAAGCAAAATGAGATCTCAAGACATTCAAGGGGGAAGGAAGAGATAGAATGTGTTTTTACAATTTAACTAACTACACAAAGGCTACATGAAATGATAATGATAACATACATTGAAGAGAGATCTCATGATTGTTGCAAGAAGACATTTAGGATCTATAACGGGTCGCAGTGCTTGTTTAGGACAAGAAGATATTCCGGATCTGTAAAGAGGTCTCAATGTCTGTCCAGGAGAATAAAATATTAAAGATCTCTGTTAGTTGGGGTTGTTATTTTTCTGAAAATGTGGCATGACATTTTGTGGCCTGTGAAGCCCGCTTCCTTCTTTAGTAGAGAATAGGCTATGAGTCTCATTTCTAAAGGGCAACTTGTCCCTTCACCTCTCTCTAGAGGAGACAGCTTCCTCTGCTCACTACATTTAGAGCTGTTTATCATGGCTCACCCTCCCACTCACACATTTTTCAGCCACGGGAGACTTTTAATGTTTTAATGTGAGCAGGGAGTAGTTTCAAACTGTCATTACTAAGTTAAGGCCACATTAAAGAAAAAAAAACCTTTCTGTATATTTATCTGGCTGTTTAAATTGAAATTATGTTAAGGAATTACTTCTCTGTTTTAAGAGTCATTTTTTGTCCTTTAGTAATGAAATATAATTGTATAAATCAATGCTAATTTATGACAATTAAACAATAAAATATTGATGAAATAAAAATCCCTTGACTTCAGTAATGAGAACAGGCATTTAAATCAATTCTCTACTCTAGCACCAAAGCAATCTTTCCAAAACACTAACCAGTTTGTATTTCTTGCTTAAAACACTTCACTAGTGACTTTTAGTGATATTTACCACCTACTCCCATTTAATACTCTACTCAGTGTCTAATTGTCATCATCCTGGCCAACTAAAGGGGGCGTGTAAAAGTCAATATTCTCACAACTGGGCATTTCTTAGAGGTGGCTCTGTAGAATCCACAAAACCCGTCTACTCTACTGGACAACTACAAGGCACTTAGTTTGAATAGCAGATTTTTTCTCCCAGTGATTGACAGAGAACAATATTAAATGTTCATCATCCCTGCTCTGCTTCGACTTATTTGAAATATAAATACATTGTGCTTTGTATCTAACTGTCACCCACATTTTGGCTTCTGAATCTTCCTTATAATTATACTATATTATGTTCCACGGTAATCCACCATCAGAAGTGGCAAGAGATCATTCCTTGCCATGAATTATGCTGGGAAAGGAAACTTGTTGATTATCCAAATCATCAGGATGACCTTCTGAAGCTACGTTGTAACCCCTCTAATATATGTGGTATTTTGAGTAAGAGAGGATGGTTAAGACCTCTGACTCGTACCCTAGGGATTTCTTTTTTGTGGTTGTTGTTCTAGCACTTTAATTGTTTTACTTTTAGTAAAGCAGCTTTATTGAGGCATGATGGACAAATAATAAACTGCATATATTTAACTGCAGAAATTGATTAGTTTGGTGTGTGTATACACACATAAAATCATCACTGAAATCAAGATAATGAATATATCCATCACTCTTGAAAGTTTTCTAGTGGTCTTTCGAAATCCTTTTCTCCCATCCCTCCTGAGACCCCCATCCCTAACCATCTTGGAGGCTGGCTACCACAGTTGGGCCGGACCAAGCACAGCAATAAAATAGCATGGTGTATTTGGGGAACTACAAGTAGCTTAGTATTGCGAAAGCATGAAATGAGAGATCCAAGCGATGGAAGATGAGCAATAAACAAAAGCCAACTAAGAAGAGCATATTTAATCTTGCTAATGAGTTTGCTGTGTTGGTCCGGCCCAATTGTGGTAAGCAGTCTCCAAGCTGGTCCCCAGTGATCCAAAATCCTGGTACTGACACTCTAGTGGAGTGTTACAGGGGTGACATCTCCTTCCACGTTGTATCAAGGTTGGTCTGAGTGACCAATAAAATACAGCATAAATGATGGTATGTCACCTCCAAGATAAGTTACAAAGGGCACTGCAGTTTATATCTTCCTGTCTCTCTGTTTCTCTGTCTTTCTTTCTCTAACACCCATTCTGGAGTAAACCAGTGTCATTTCATAACTAGCCTTATGGGGAAACCAACTAGTAAGGAACTGAGGTTGCTGACCAACAGCTAGCAAGAAACTGAGACCTCTCAACAACCAAGTGAGTGAGGTTGGGAGTAGATCCTCTCACCCCAGTTAAAACTTCAGAAGACGGCCGGGCGCGGTGGCTCAAGCCTGTAATCCCAGCACTTTGGGAGGCCGAGACGGGTGGATCACGAGGTCAGGAGATCGAGACCATCCTGGCTAACACGGTGAAACCCCGTCTCTACTAAAAATACAAAAAAAAAAAAAAAAAAAAAAAAACTAGCCGGGCGAGGTGGCGGGCGCCTGTAGTCCCAGCTACTCGGGAGGCTGAGGCAGGAGAATGGCTAAACCCGGGAGGCGGAGCTTGCAGTGAGCTGAGATCCGGCCACTGCACTCCAGTCCGGGCGACAGAGCGAGACTCCGCCTCAAAAAAAAAAAAAAAAAAACAAAACTTCAGAAGACAGCTTGACTAGAACCTGTTGAGAGACCTTGAGCCAGAACCACCCAGCAAAGCCATTCCTGGATTCCTCAGCCTCAGAGACTGACTGAGATAATAAATGTTTGTTGTTTTAAACATGCTAAGTTGTGGGGTAATTTGTTATAAAGCAGTAAATAACTAATACATCAACTTACTGCAGAACATTGAGAGTTAGACATAGCCTACATCTGATATGTCTGTGGCCTTGGGGGAGCCTCACCTTGACATAATGGCTACTTCTAGGGTGGCATCTCAGAGCCTGCAAAACATCCAATATGCTTTTTAGATGATGGGAGAAAAGCAGGAAGGACGTGGGGTGGCCACAGGAGCAGTTATAACTCAATCTGGACTCTCTAGGTCTATATAAAGGAACTAGGTAATGGAAGAATATACCTTTGATCCAGAATAAATTAGCTGAAGCTGGTTGGAAGCATGACATGGAAAGCTTAACAGGAGTCTTTCTTACATATCTATCCCAAGCGAACAGACTAATGGCTAAAATGTGATTCACACGTTAATTAGAGACTTGTTATCAAACAATTTGCCAAAAATCTATACCATTAGATCCTTTGCTGCAGATAAGGGATAAGGCATTGTCTTCAAAAGATCCCCCTTGAAATCCACTTAGCAGAAGAGCAGGAGACCAGTGAGTATTATATAGAGAGGTTTTCAAAATCCTGATGCCTAGAAAATGCCCTTGATTTATTATATAGCTTGACATTTTATAATAGCTACCCAAACATTCAGAACAGGTGATCTTCACAATGTCTTCTTCAGAAGCAGAAAAGCCAGGGGACCAGTTCTCTGGGACACAGCCTGCTGGAGTTGGGGTTCCGGCCACAGCATATCTCAGCAGTAAAATGGCTACAAGATGAAAGAAGAGTGATAGAGCCCCAGGTTTTAAACTACTACACAATTAGTAGTTTAGCACAGACATTTTAGCACTTGGCCTATATTGATGAACAACATCTTTAGGGTGAGAAGCAGGCAGCAGTGTTTTTAAAAATTCTCTGGATGGTTCCAATGCATAACCAAGTTGTCAAACCCCTGAGCTGTGAGATATGAGTCATCAAAGAAGAACACTAAGAGGGGGAGGAGAAAAGAAACAAACCGTTGAATTCGGCAAATTTGTCCTGTCCCTTTTAAGAGGATAGCGTACTGTTCTAGCTGCCACTGTTTACTTGACAACATAAACTCATCAAACTATCTCAGTATTGTATTCCTCATTTTTCACACCACCCAGCCTGCTGTTGACTATAAATGTTAAATAATAACAATGGTTTGCTGTCAGTTACTTCCTTATAGCTGTCATTACTGTAGAGCTAGCTATCAGGGGAGAGGTTTTGTTCCATAAGTTCCAATTATTTGCACGTCACAGTTGCTGGTCAAATCAGAATTTACCCCAGCCTCTAAGACAGTGATAGAATAAATGGGGTGTCATCAGAAGCAGTTCCTGGAGGGCTACCCACTCTATTATTATTCTCATAGCCATGAGAATCCACTAGCTTTCCAAAAATCCTGGTTCTCTCTCTTCCCTCATCTCACACCCATCCTATTGCTGAGATATGCTGTGGCCTGAACCCCAAATCTAGCCGACTGTCTCCCAGAGAACTGGTCCTCTGGCTTTTCTCGCTCTTAACAAGACATTTCGAAGATCGCTTGTTCTGAATGTTTTGGGTAGCTATTATAAAAGGAACACTGTGAAGTATGGAAGATCTGGGAAACCCTCCAGGTATTGATAAGGAAAAAAACAATTAAGAATCAAAGTCTTAAGAAAATTACATTTTCAATGTCATACAAAATGACCTTTAATTGTGAGAAGTTAAGAATTATTCCACGTCCAGGCTCTCATGTGTCTATCAAGAATCTTTACATTACAAAATCCAAGCTCCTGCTTTGTTTTAATAATGTCTTTAGGCTTCCACGGGGAATTTCTTCAATACTCAAAGATGTTAACAGGAGAACAAGAAAAGTATTTGAAGGACTTCCTGACCCACAATTATTCTTTGGGAAAGTTGAATTTTTCTAACATATGAAAGAACAGTTGTGCCTCATCTTCTCAGAGATAACTCATTGTAGCCACAATTTTATCAGCACAAGACTATCGTGCATTTCGGAACTGTGAACAATAGTTCTCTCTGTCGGAGGGGGTGTCCCAAGACAACTTAATGAGAAAATAAAAGCAAGACAAATGCAATTCTCCTATGAATGCAAACAGCTAATTTAACAAATTACACAGTAGACTTTTTTAAATGCAGAAAATGCAAACAAGATTCTGGTTCTTCATTTACGTAAGTGTTTCTTGTTTTGGTTTTTGGTGTTTTTTTTTGCACACACATACAAAAAGGCTCAAGGTTTGCAATTTCTTTTCTCTAATACCAAGATCAAGGAAGTGCAAGGATGTAATTTCTTTCCTTAATAAAAACAACTTTTACCATAGTAATACCACATATTGTTACACAGAGCCAGTTGAGAAGAGGCAACAGTGTATTACAAAGCAGTGTTAATATTTTTGGGTCATTTTGTGTGCTTGAGGTTTCTTATTATAATAATTTTAACTGGGGCTATGCAATTATTGTCCACTAATAAAGAACTGTTTTATAGAAGGATTATTTGTTCATTACCTGGTTTGAGGTAGTTTTTATTGCTACTTTATACAATTGTATAGAACTGTGGCATGTAAGAAGCACCATGACATATGCAAAGCTGTTCATTGCAGCAATGCTTATAACTGCAATTAACTGCAGAAACACTAGATTTTCATCAAAAAACATGTTTTAAATAAATTATGATATAACTATTCAATGAAATACTAGGCAACTATTAAAACAGTGAGGTGGTTTATGAAACTCTTCTTCACAGATATAGTTATATTAAAGTAGAAAGATGCAGTTTAGTATATTTAATATGTGATCATTTGTGACACAAAAGGACAGGTATTTGTAAGTTGTATATGCACAGGCTGATTTTAAAAAGGAGCAACTGTGAAAAGGGAATTGAGAGAGTAAGAATCGGGCATGGGAAGGAGAATTTTTACTTATTGCCTTTTTGTGTTGTGTTATATGTCACCTGTAGTTTTGTCTAAAATACTTCAACATAGCCTGGGCAACATAGAGAAAACTCATATCTAACAAAAATACAAAAAAATAATAATAATAACTGGGCATGGTGGTGTGCACATGTAGTCCCAGCTACTTGGGAGGCTGAGGTGGGAGGATCGCTTGAGCCTGGGAGGCAGAGATTGCAGTGAGTGAGATCACACCACTGCACTCCAGCCTAGACAGTAGAGGGAGACTCTGTCTCAAAAAATAATAATAAAGTAAAATAAAATAATACTTCAATATAGGTAAGGTGGTATATATGTACACATTCAATATTTTTAACTTATTCCTGTACCCTTCAAATATTAGATAATATTTGAAGTGCTGTAATCAGGAATATGCCACTAAATAATTATTAATAATAATTAGCATTTAAAAGTGGTGATAAAAAGTATACATTCCAGAAATGGGCTAACATAATCATATCATCAGTCTTCCTTTCTGAGCTATAACAGAAGTCAAATTGGTTAAAAATAGATTTTATTAATCTATTCAAGTATTTAACCAATATTTATTGAGAAACTACATAATTAGTAGTTTAGCACAGGCATTTTAGCACTTGGCCTATATTGGCGAACAGAATAAAAATTCTTACTCTTGTAGTGATCTAATATAATTTTTAAAGGTTTTCTTTATGGATGAAATTAGAAGGTATGAGTTTTCTTTCTAGCCATGATGAATTAATGACTTCCACCCAAACAAAACCAATTGGAAAATTTAACATAGTATTAAATAAGAGTTTACAGAGACTAAAATACAGGAAGTCCGGGACAGTAAACCCTACGAAAAAGTAAACAAACAAGGTGAATCCTACCATTGCCCTGGTCTGCTTCATAGAAGTAATTTCTGGGCTGTAGCACAGAAATGGAGAAAACCTAAGCAAACCACAGTGGGCTTGCTGACAGGAAGAGAGGATGTTCAGAGTACATGGAGGAAGCTGAAAGAGTAGAATACTGGAGAGGACATGCTAAACAAAGGTATTCTCTTGAGTAAGAAAACTATAGGGCAACTGTAAGCTGAGTAAGTTTTTTAAAATTGTACTTTAAATTCCAGGATACAAGTGCAGAACGTGTAGGTTTGTTACACAGATACACGTGTGCCATGGTGGTTTGCTGCACCGATTAACCCGTAATCTAGGTTTTAAGCCCCTTATGCATCAGCTATTTGTTCTAATGCTCTCCCTCCCCTCACCCACCACCCAGCTGAGCAATTTTCAATGCTTACATGGGGCTGGGAGATATCCAAGTTCCAATTAACCAAAGCGAAGACTTTATTGAAGCACTAGGCCATTGAATACAGACCCCAAGAGGGTCTTGCCGTAGCAATAGGACTAACTAGAGCTACGGTAAGGACAACTCAGGATCCACACTAAAAAAGGTTCAGAACAAGCCTCAAAACTACAGCCTTATCTCAACTGACTGATAAAATAAAATTCCACATTTAAAAAAAAGACAGCAAAATATTGATTCTTGAAAATATCTAGCATCCAATTGAAAATTATAAAGACGTGTAAAGAAGTAGCAAAATGCGGTTAGTAACCAACAAAAACTAAATAAAAGGAAAAAGTCACGGTAGAATACAGTTGACCCTTGAATAACATGAATCCAAAGTACACAAGCCCACTTATAAATGGATTTTCTTCTGCCTTTGCCAGCCCTGAGACAGCAAGACCAACGCCTCCTCTTCTTCCTCCTTCTCAGCCTACTCGATGTGAAGATAACGAAGATGAAAACTTTTATGATGATCCACTTCCACATAATGAGGAATAAATATTTTTATTTTCCTTATGATTTTCTTAGTAAAATTTTTTCTCTACCTTACTTTATTGTAAGAATACAGTATAATACATATAACATACAAAATATGTGTTTACTGTGTTATTGGTAAGGCTTCCAGTCAGCAGTGGGCTATTAGTAGTTAAGTGCTTATGGAGTCAAAAGTTATACACACATTTTCAACTGCATGGAGAGGTCAATACCCCTAAACCCCATGTTGTTCAAGGGTCAACTATACCAAGGAAAACATGAACAAAATGAAGAAAGACATGAAAACTATTTTTAAAAGACGTGAAACTTATTGAAATGAGTATTACATGTCAGAAATGACAAACTTCCTATAAGTACTTAACATCAAAGTAAACACTATAATAACTTAAAGATATGGTGAAAGAAACCTTCCAAACTGAATCATAGAAAGGAAAAAAAAAATCCTGAACTGTTGGGGCCCATGCCGGGGGTGGTGGAGAATGAACAGACACAAGAGACAAAGACAAACAGAGAACATGGCGGCCACACCTAGAGCCTCCGCCTCACTTTATTTATACTCCATAAACCCCACGTCAGCAGAAATAACACAATGCAAAACAAACTTTCTGCACCAGATGTAACCTTCTGCTTAGTTCCTTGTCTCTAAACTTTTTCTTATTTGTCCGCCTTCTTGGCGCCTACTAGAGTTCATTAAAAGTTCAACTAGAGATAGTGTCCTTGACTACTGGAGTTCATTAAAAGTGCAACTAGCTAGAGATACTGTCCTTGAGCCTTATTTATTCTTAGCATATTATTTTCAATGGCCCCTGCACTGAAC
Source organism: Piliocolobus tephrosceles (assembly GCF_002776525.5). Classification (NCBI taxonomy): domain Eukaryota; kingdom Metazoa; phylum Chordata; class Mammalia; order Primates; family Cercopithecidae; genus Piliocolobus; species Piliocolobus tephrosceles. The sequence goes on from NC_045444.1 coordinate 101,092,574, forward strand.
AAAATGGGCAAGCATTTACTGATGGGACAATATCAAGAATTCTGAGATCTATGAGATAAAAATACTTAAATTCAAGAATCAAAAAGGGTGGAGGAAGAGGAATTGAATAACCTAGTATTTTTAAATTTAATGAGAACTGTAAGCCTACAGAGGCTCAATATGCTCAACCAATCCCAAGCACAAACATCATAGTAAAATTGCTGAAAACCAGTGATAAGAAGATAACCTTAAAAGCAACCAGAGTAAAAAGACATTACTTAAAGAAAAGCAAAAGGAGAATTACACTGATTTCTAGTTAGAACTAATTCAAGCAAAAACGAACAAACAAAAAATAGGATGACATATATAAAGTGATGAAGAAAAACTATCAATTTGCTATCCAGTGAAAATATACTTCAAAAAGAAGGGAAAATAAAGGCTTTTTCAGATAAACAAAAACAGACAGACTTGTTATTAGCAGACTTGTACACAATAAATGTTATATAAGGTTTTTTCTGATTCAAGTAAAAGGGTAACCCATGAATACTTAAATCTCCACAAAGGAATAAAGACAGGTGGATAAGGCTAATATGTGGATAATATATTACTTATATTTTTGAATGTTCTAATTTGTTAAAAATAATTATAAGATAATATATTGTGGGATTCATAAGACATGAAGAAATATAATGATAAAAACAATAGCAAAAAGGGCAGGAAGGAGAAATGAAGGTACACTTTTTTTAACTTTTAAGTTCAGGGTTACATGTGCAGTTTGTTATATATGTAAACTCATGTCATGGGGGTTTCTTGTACAGATTATTTCATCACCCAGGTATTCAGCCTAGAACCTAGTAGTTATTTTTCCTGATGATGTTTCTCCTCCTACCCTCCATCTTCTGGTAGACCCCAGTGTCTGTTGTTCCTCTCTATGTGTCCATTTGCTCTCATTATTTAGCTCCCACTTTTACATGAGAACATGCAGTATTTGGGTTTCTGTTCCTGCATTAGTTAGCTATGAATGATGCCCTCCAGCTCCATCTAAGTTCCAGAGAAGGACATGATATCATTCTTTATGACTCCATAGTATTCCATGGTGTATATGTACCACACTTTCTTTATCCAATCTGCCATTGATTGGCATTTAGGTTGATTCATGTCTTTGCTATTGTGAGTAGCACTGCAGTGAGTATATGTGTGCATGTGTCTTTATGATGGAAAAATTTATATTCTTTTGGATATATACCCAGTAATGGGGTTGCTGGGTCAAATGGTATGTCTGGTTTTAGGTCTCTGAGGAATTGCCACACTGTTTTCCACAACGATCAAACTAATTTACACTCCCACCAACAGTATATAAGCATTTTTTTCTGGCAACCTTGCCAGCACCTGTTATTTTTTGACTTTTTAATAGTAGTCATTCAAACTGTGAGATGGTGTGAGATGGTAACTCATTGTGGTTTTAATTTGCATTTCTCTAATGATCAGTGATGTTGAGCTTTTTCTCATATGATTGTTGGCTGCAGGTGTGTATTCTATTGAAAAGGTCTGTTCATGTCTGTTGTACACTTTTTAATGGGGTTGTTTTTTTTTGTAGCTTTGTTTAAGTTCCTTATAGATATTAGATACTAGATTTTTGTCAGATGCATAGCTTGAAAATATTTTCTCCCGTTTTGTAGGTGGTCTGTTCACTCTGTTGATAGTGATTTTTCTGTGTAGAAGCTCTTTAGTTTAATTTGATCCCATGTGTCAATTTTTGCTTTTGTTGCAATTGTTTTTGGCATATTGGTCATGAGGTCCTTGCCTGTTCCTATCTTCAGAATGGTATTGCCTAGATTGTCTTCCAGAGTTTTTATAGTTTTGGATTTTATGTTTAAGTCTTTGACCTATCTCGAGTTTATTTTTGTATACAGTGTAAGGAAGGGGTACAGTTTCAATCTTTTGCATATGGCTAGCCAGTTATCCCAGCACCATTTATTGAATAGGTAGTCATTTCTACATTGCTTGTTTTTGTCAGTTTTGTTGAAGATAAGATAGTTTTAGGTCTGTGGACTTATTTTTGGGTCTCCATTCTGTTCCACTGGTCTACATGTCTGTTCTTGTACCAGTACCATGCTGTTTGAGTTATTGTAGCTCTGTAGTATAGTTTGAAGTCAGGTAATGTGATGCCTCTAGTTTTGTTCTTTTTGCTTAGGATTGCCTTAGCTATTTGTGCTTTTTTGTTGTTATCGTTCCATATGAATTATAAAATAGTTTTTTCTAGTCCTTTGAAGAATTTCATTGATAGTCCGGTAGGAATAGCACTGAATCTATAAATTGCTTTGGTCAGTATGGCCATTTTAATGATATTGATTCTTCCAATCCATGACCATTGAATGTTTTTCCATTTGTTTGTCTCATCTCTGATTTCTTTGAGTAGTGTTTTGTAGTTCTCACTGTAGAGATCTTTCACATCCCTGATTATCTGTATTCCTAAGTGTTTTATTCTTTTTGTATCAGTTGTGAATGGGATTGCATTTCTGATTTGGCTCTTGGCTTGATGATTGTTGGTGTATAGGAATGCTGGTGATTTGTATACATTGATATTGTGTCCTGAGACTTTGCTGAAGTTGTTTACCAGCTTAAGGAGCTTTGGGGCCAAGACTATGGGGTTTTCTAGATATGGAATCATGTCATCTGCAAACAGGAATAGTTTGACTTTTGGATACCCTTTATTTCTTTCTCTTGCCAGATTGCTCTGGCCAGGACTTCCAATACTATGTTGAATAGTAGTGATGAGAGAGGGTATCCTGTTTTTTGTGCCAGTTTTCAAGGGGAATACTTCCAGCTTTTGTGCATTTAGTGTGATGTTGGTTGTGGGTTTGTCATAAATGGCTCTTGTTATTTTGAGGTATGTTCCTTCAATACCTAGTTTATTGAGAGTTTTTAACATGGAGGAGTATTGAATTTTGTTGAAAGTCTTTTCTTTATTGAGATGATCATGTGGTTTTTGTGTTTAGTTCTGTTTATGTGATGAATCACACCTACTGATTTGTGTATGTTAAACCAACCTTGCAACCCAGGGATAAAGCCCACTTGATGGTGGTGGATAAGCTTCTTCCTGTGTTACTGGATTTGGTTTGCTGGTATTTTGTTGAGGATTTTTGCACCAATGTTCATCAAGGATATTGGCCTGAAGTTTCTTTTTGTGTCATATCTCTGCCAGGTTTTGGTATCAGGATGATGTTTGCTTTATAGAATGAGTTAAGGAGGAGTACTTCCTCCTCGATTTTATGGAATAGTTTCAATAGGAATGGTACTAGTTCTTATTTGTGCATCTGGTAGAATTCAGCTGTGAATCTGTCTGGTCCTGGGCTTTATTTGGTTGGTAGGCTATTTATTACTAATTCAATTTTGAAACTCCTTATTGGTCTGTTCAGGGATTCATTTTCTTCCTGGTTTAGTTTCGGGATGGTAAATGTGTCCAGAAATTTATCCATTTCTTCTAGATTATCTAGTTTGTGTGCATAAAGGTACTCATAATAGTCTCTGGTGGTTATCTGTATTTCTGTGGGGTCAGTGGTAACACTCCCTTTGTCATTTCTAATTGTGTTTATTTGGATCTTCTCTCTTTTCTTCTTTATAAGTTCAGCTAGTAGTGTATTTTATTAATTTTTGTTGTTGTTGTTGTTTTTCAGAGAATCGGCTCCTGGATTCTTTGATCTTTTGAATGGTTTTTTGTATCTCAATCTCTTTTGGTTCAGTTCTGATTTTTGTTATTTCTTGTCTTCTGCTAGCTTGGGGTTGGTTTGCTGTTGGTTCTCTAGTTCTTTTAGTTGCAGTGTTAGGTTGCTAAATTAAGAGCTTTCTAACTTTTTGATGTCAATATTTAGTATTACAAGTTTTTCTTTTAACACTGCTCTAGCTGTGTCCCAGAGATTCCAGTATGTTGTATTTTTGTTCTGGTTGTTCCAAAGAACTTCTTGTTTTCTGTCTTAATTTCATTATTTACCCAAAAGTCATTCAGGAGCAGGTTATTTAATGTCCATGTAATTGTATGGTTTTGAGCAAATTTCTTAGTCTTGATTGCTAATTTTATTGCACTGTGATCTGACAGAGTGGTTGTTATGATTTTAGTTCTTTTGCATTTGCTGAGGAGTGTTTTATGTCTGATTGTGTGGTCGATTTCAGAGTATGTGCCAGGTGGCAATGAGAAAAATGTGTATCTGTTGTTTTTGTGTGGAGAGTTTTGTATATATCTATCAGATACATTTGTTCCAGTGCTAAGTTCAGGTCCTGAATATCTTTGTTAATTTTCTGTCTCAGTAATCTGTCTAATATTGTCAGTGAGGTGTTGAAGTCTCCCACCATTATTGTGTGGGAGTCTATGTCTCTTTGAAGGTCTCTAAGAACTTGCTTTATGAATCTGGATGCTCCTATTTGAGCGTATATATATTTAAGATAGTTAGTCTTCTTATTAAGTTGTACCCTTTATCATCATGTAATGCCCTTCTTTGCCTTTGTTGATCTATGTTGGTTTAAAGTCTGTTTTGTCCTAAATTAGGACTCACACTCCTGCTTTTTTCTGTTTTCCATTTGCTTGGCAGATTTTTCTCTATCCCTTTATTTTGAGCCTAGGTGTGTCACTGCCTATGAGATGGGTCTCTTGAAGAGAGCGTGCCACTGGGTCTTGGCCTCTTTATCCAGCTTGCCACTCTGTGCCTTTTAATTGAGGCATTTAGCTGGTTTACATTCAAGGTTAGTATTGATATGTGTTGATTTGATCCTGTCCTCATGATGTTAGCTGGTTATTATGCAGACTTGTTTGTGTGGTTGTTTTATAGTGTCACTGGTACTTTTAAAGTACACTACTTAAAGTGGTATAATATTATTTATTTATTTATGTATTTATTTATTTTGAGACAGAGTCTCACTCTGTCACCCAGGCTAGAGTGCTGTGGCATGATCTCAGCTCACTGCAACCTCTGTCTCCCAGGTTCAAGTGGTTCTCCTGTCTCAGGCTCCTGAGTAGCTGGAATTACAGGTGTGCACCACCATGCCCGGCTAATTTTTGTATTTTTAGTAGAAATGGGGTTTCGCCATGTAAGCCAGGCTGGTCTCACACTCCTGACCTCAGGTGATACGCCCGCCTCAGCCTCCCAAAGTGCGGGATTACAGGCGTGAGCCACTGTGCCCGGCCAAAGTGGTATAATATTTTTAAGTAGATTCTGACAAAGCAAAAATATGTACTGTAAATTCTAGAATAGCCAATAAAAATTTTTAAAGCGGTAAATATAGTAAGTTAAATATTGGTCAGTAAATGAAACAATAACAAATCATTTTTAATTTGCCAATATAGGAGGAAATAACCAAAGTCATTGTAAAAACAACAACAAAAGTAGAAAGAAACTATTATAGTGATGAGCTCGGCAGGATATTGGGGTATTTGTCTGAATTGTTTGATGTTTATGGTATCTGTCAGCTCCAGAAAATGTGTGATTTGTTGTGTTTTCTTTTCACTAAGTAAATATTCATTTTTATCTTCAGTTTTGTATTTGAAATTTTGTATCACTTTTTTCTTAAAGAGAGCCCCCAGAATTATTTATTTATGTATTTATTTATTCATTTATTTATTTTTTTGAGACAGAGTTTCGCTCTTTTTGCCCAGGCTGAAGTGCAATGGCATGATCTCGGCTCATTGCAACCTCCGTCTCCCAGGTTCAAGCGATTCTCCTGCCTCAGCCTCCCGAGTAGCTGGGATTACAAGCATATGCCACCATGCCTGGCTAATTTTGTATTTTTAGTAGAGACGGGGTTTCTCCATGTTAGTCAGGCTGGTCTTGAACCCCCAACCTCAGGTGATCCACCCGCCTCGTCCTCCCAAAGTGCTGGGATTACAGGCATGAGTGACCGCACCCGGCTCCCTCAGAATTATTTAAGCTTTATGCCACACAAGACCTTTAGACAAGGTGCTGCTGGAGGACCTGTGAAAAAACAGAGATGGCCCCTCATCAAGCTTTTCAAATGGGTTGTATGACTGTCTTTGAACGTGCTTGCTAACAAAAGTTTGTATATATGACAAAATTGGGTCTAAGATTTGTTTTCAATGTTATATACTACCTGGTAAACAGCTTGTAGAGGAGGAACCAAAGCAAGGTAGCCATACAATTTATCATCCAAACGAGGACACTTTTAAGAGTGCTAAACTACTAAACTGAAGGGCACACCAGCATAATAGGCACAAAGCCTCGTTCAAGCAAACTGAACCAATGGCCCCTCACCTACTTCCAAATACTGGATACTGCAGATAGCATCCAGGAAATAATTTCTGACAGACCAAATGGGCTTATATCAATTTGCAACAGTTGGAATTTATATGTTTATATACATACATAATGTATACACGTGTATGTACCTATGTATATGTGTATACACATGTATGTATATGCATACACATGTGTGTATGTGTATACACACGTATACATATATTCGCATATATATGCAAATTCTGTTACAAACTCTGTGTATGTCTGTGTATATATATGTTTGTATGTATAAACTACAGGTGCAGAAAAATTCTACATCCATCCTCTTACAGTCCTGGCTAGGTGCAAGAATTAAATTGAGATAAAGTAGATTCACAAGAGAAAAGCATGCACATGTATTTAATACACATTTTACATAGCACAGGTACCCTCATAAAGAAATGAAGACCGAAAAAGCATCTAGAGTCAGTTGCTTTATACTGAATTGGACAACGAATAGTAAACTGTGAAAATGTGACTAAATTATGCAGGGAGGTTTAAAAGATAAGAGTTAGTATAACAAGGTCTGTACAGTGTTCTCTCAATCTCAACTTCTTGTCCTTGAAGATAAGGATGTTGCCTTTTCTTCTAGTACAGGGAGAGTGTCTTTCACCTGGGAAATTCATCTTTTGCTCTTATGAAACAGCATGAAGATCAAAGTGATCTTTTTGCACCTGCTGCTTTTCAAGAGTCTACCTATTTAAATAGTCAATATGCTACGATAGCATATTCTAACTCCCTCAGTATGTATATAAATGCAAACTCTTGCAAACTTTTTAACATATGTATGTATACATACATGTGTTGCATGTATATATCCTATTTTTTTAAAAAAATCAAAATAAAATCTGCTGCTGAGGGTTTGTAAAAAAACAATTTGATAATCACTTCAGTTATGTAGTCTTCACTGGGAATGGCTGAAGATGCATTTCTAGCATCACTTCATACTCAGAAAACACAAGGACTGAAGAACAAAATGAGGGACTTTCTAAAGGCAGAATAATTCTATTACCTGTATTATTTGTCTTCCTTATGGAATCCAGTTCATTATTTGATACAGCATGAAAACTGCAAACTTCAAGGTTTTCTCAAAACTCTGTCAGGTCAGAGGTGAGAGTAGGCAATAAGAATGCCCTGAAAGCTGGAGCCACAGTAAATGTATCCAGGTCTCTGCTCTCTACATACCCAATCCCCAAACATCCCTCTTTATATGGAGCAGTCCCCAAAAGGAGTATGTTTCAGAAACAATATGCAATATCCTTCATTATAATCCCATGAAATGGGTGAATATGACTGTAACACTCACCAAATGATTATACCAAAATAGAAGGGAGCAAGCATTACAGTCATATTTACTCTAGAATTTGAAGCCAAGAATTGCTGTAAAAATCATCAGAATTTTGGCATTTAGTTCATAAGTTTTTGAAAAATCTCAAATATTACTAATCAATTCTCTGAGTCTGTTTCCTATTTGGAAAGAAATCTAGTATCTTACATTTCCCAAAAATGTTGCCAATGCGTTTTCATCAGAAGAGGTTCTGGGCACCTATGTCAATCAAGATCCAAGTTTCCAAATTCATGGTGACAGCAGAGTCTTAACTGGAAAATATACAATAGGTGTGACTTCACACTCAAATGACTTTTTGGTTTCTTGTCTGACAGTGTTCAATCTTTTAGTGTCCATGATTAAATGAACATTTATGTTACAAACAATTTTTAAATAGATTATTCTGCCTATGACTGTAATGAGAAAATAATTATTCAAAAACAGTTCACTTTTAATAGGAGCTGAAATTCAGTCAACGGAATTCTGTGATTTTTTTTTTTTTTTGGAGGCTTTAGTTAAAAGAGTATTGCATTTATTTCATGTTTTGTCGATGCTATTTCTACCAAGTATAGTCATCGTCACATCACCATTATCATTATCACCAACAACTACTCTGAAGGGAAATTATCCATAGGTCGAATACATGAATGAAAAGAATTATCAAAGTTTAGGGAATTCTAAATTGGTGATTTGCTCTGCGGGACAGCACAGTACCTGGACTGTGGCTCAAGTTTCCCCCTCAAGAAGGTCCCTTCTTGGGATGCCATGGCAGTGGATCATGAGGTCAGGAGATCGAGACCATCCTGGCTAACATGGTGAAACCCCGTCGCTACTAAAAACACAAAAAATTAGCCAGGCGTGTTGGTCTGCACCTGTAGTCCCAGCTACTCAGGAGGCTGAGGCAGGAGAATTGCTTGAACCCGGGAGGTGGAGGCTGCAGTGCACTGAGATCACGCCACTGCACTACAGCCTGGGTGACGGCGTGAGACTCCGTCTCAAAAAAAAAGAAAAAAAGTATCTTTATGCTGCTTCACTCTCCCTTTGTTCTCTCTTTCCCTTCCTTTCTACCCTCCTTCCTTCCTTCCTTCCCTTTCTTTTCTTTCTTTCTTGTTTCTCCATCTTGATTTACTTTCCCTCTGCTGCACAGAAAGAAGCTAAAGAAGCTAATGCTGCTCTGCTCATGGCACACCGTCAGCACTGGTTAACAGACTTTGTTGTGTTTTAGTTCCTTATTTTTGTCTTTCTGTCCCCCCTCCCCTATCTCTAGCCTTCTACTTTATTATATTAAAAATATGTGCTCTCATACATCATTCTTATTTGTATTTCAATAAATACATATTCTTGAAATAAATTTTAAGAATTTTATAGTTTTATAAATGATATTGGATTTAAATATTTTCTTTTTTAATTTATACTATTCTTAAGTTCTAGCCACACTGTCATCTGTTAATGCAGTAGATTCATTTTGATAACAGTATAGTATTGTACCATGGAATGATAACACAGTTTATTATTATTATTATTATTATTATTATTATTATTATTATGAGACAGAGTCTTGCTCTATTGCCCAGGCTGGAGTGCAGTGGCACAATCTCGGCTCACTGCCTCAGCCTCCCAAGTAGCCGGGATTACCGGTGTGTGCACCACCATGTCCAGTTAATTTATTTATTTATTTATTCATTTAATTTATTGTATTATTAGTAGAGATGGGTTCTTGCCATGTTGGCCAGGCTGGTCTTGAACCCCTGACCTTAAGTGATCCACCCACCTTGACCTCCAAAAGTGCTGGAGTTCCAGGCATGAGCCACCACACCCGGCCTATAACACAGCTTAAATGCCAGTTTCCCTAAGGGCAGTCATCTATCTGAGACAAAATTTGCCTGGTAGAAATGCTGCTGTGAGTGTCCTCAAACATGGCTCCTTATGGGTCTCTGCTTGAGTTTCTATCAGGTATACACACTGGAACGGACTTGTGGGGGGTTTAATGGTACATCCGTATCTAATATCACTAAGCATTGCCAGGATATTCCCCCAAATGACTGAATATGAGGATTCCCTCCTCCTTGATCTCCTTAACCTCAACATGACTTTCTCATGTTTGACATTTGGCAAATTAGTGATTAGTCATAAATTTAACATTTCTCTTGAACATCTTTTTATTTTACACTTATAAGCCTTTTGGTTTTCTCTTCTCTAAATTACCTTATCATGCTTTTTGCAGAGAAAATGCTCCCATAACCAGCAGGATGCAGAAAACGCTTTCCAATTGTTCATGGAATCCCAAAGTACAAATTTTTAAGTAACATTTTTCTCAATGGCAAAAATGTGTTGATAGTAATGGTTCCTATTTTGATTAATAAAATGTGTTTTAACCTAGTTATAATGATTTAAAATTCACGGTACAAAATCGCAATTACTTTTCCGCCAACCTAATACATGATACTTCTGGAACTTTCGTACTGTTCCTTTAGTCAGTTCTCTTTTCCTGCACCAGTGTCATGCTGTTTTTACTTCTTTGTACTAGATCCCAAGTGTTGATATGACACGTTTCCCCTTATTTTATTTAAAAAAGTTTACATTTATTTATGGGCTTTTATTTTCCCATATTAATTTTAGAAAGCCAGTTTCTCAAATTTCATGAAAGAATCCTCCAGGAATTCTAACTGGAATGGCATTATATTTAAGATTAATTTTGAGGAGAAAATTAGGTCTTTCCTATGTTATGTAATCTCATACTTGGATATACCATATCTCTTGACTTATTTAATTCTTCTTTTTATTAACTTCAGCAATTAAAAAAAATTCTTCTGCTTAAGATCTTGTGCATTCTGTTAGCCTTATTCCTGAATATCTCATAGTTTCTATTGCCAAAAGTATCTTATTTTACTATATTTCTTACTTAGCTATATTATCTTTTGTAGAAGAATGCTGTTGATTTTTGTACGTTGAACTTGTAATCATCATTGTTTATTTTTTTCTCCCTTGCATTAATTCTTTTATCTTTCTGGAATTCATATTAAAGGGGCATTGGCATTTCTTACCTGTACCCTTCATATCTCTTAACTTTTCTTTCATTCCTTCTATTTTTTTTACCTTTTTTTATGTTTTCAGAGTGAGTTCCTCAACTTGATCCTCTGATTCACTAATTCTCACCTCAATTGCATTCATTCTACACTTCAACTCATCCACTGAGTTATTTTTTTTTTTTTTTTTTTTTTTGAGGCGGAGTCTCGCTCTGTCACCCAGGCTGGAGTGCAGTGGCGTGATCTCGGCTCACTGCAAGCTCCGCCTCCCGGGTTTACACCATTCTCTTGCCTGAGCCTCCCAAGTAGCTGGGACTACAGGCGCCTGCCACCACGCCCGGCTAATTTTTTTGTATTTTTTTTAGTAGAGATGAGTTTTCACCGTGTTAGCCAGGATGATCTCCATCTCCTGACCTCATGATCCACCCACCTCGGCCTCCCAAAGTGCTGGGATTACAGGCTTGAGCCACCACGCCCGGCCCCATTAAGTTATTATTCTAATAGTTCAGACACTAACTGAAGATCACAGAGTGATCTAATAGACATCACATGGTATAAAACAATATCCCTCACACACACACACACACAAATTTGATATTATAAATTGTTTTCTTTTTTTTAATTATACTTTAAGTTCTGGGATACATGTGCAGAACGTGCAGGTTTGTTGAATAGGTATCCATGTGCCATGGTGGTTTGCTGCACCCATCAACCTGTCACCTACATTAGGTATTTCTCCCAGTGCTATCCCTCCCCTTCCCCCAGAATCCCCAACAGGCCCTGGTATGTGATGTTCCCCTCCCTGTGTCCATGTGTTCTCATTGTTCAACTCCCACTTATGAGTGAGAATATGAGGTGTTTGGTTTTCTGTTCCTGGAATACAACTGACAAGGGATGTGAAGGACCTCCTCAAGGAGAACTACAAACCACTGCTCGAGGAAATCAGAGAGGACACAAACAAATGGAAAAACCTTCCATGCTCATGGACAGGAAGAATCAATATCATGAAAATGGCCATACTCCCCAAAGTAATTTATAGATTCAATGCTATTCCCATCAAGCTACCACTGACTTTCTTCACAGAATCAGAAAAAACTACTTTAAATTCCAAATGGAATCAAAAAAGAGCCCGTATAGCTAAGACAATCCTAAGCAAAAAGAATAAAGCTAGAAGCATCACACTACCAGGCTTCAAACTATATTACAAGGCTACAGTAATCAAAACAGCATGGTACTGGTACCAAAACAGATATATAAACCAATGGAACAGAACAGAGGCCTCAGAAATAATGCTACACATTTACAATCATCTGATCTTCGGCAAACCTGACAAACACAAGCAATGGGGAAAGGATTCCCTACTTGATAAATACTTTTCTTAAGAATGCCACTAAATTTGACATGCTTTGTTACACAGCAATAGATAACCAACCAGATCTTCCAAAGACAGTAGAAAATGAAGATCCTACATTGAGAGACAGATAAAATAAGTCCAATCTGGATTTTAAAAAGAAAATAAAAATAACCTAAAACATTTAACCTAGACTTAAAAGCAGCCTAGACAGGTCCCAGTGCAGATAATCTCCTCCCTCTTACCTCTCAATGGCATCACAGGAGTCAGAACATTGGAGAATTGCCAAACTGCCTGAGGCCTTTGACATCACTAGTCTCATCCCTATGGACTATTTGGGGGACACTTCTGTTCATAGTGCTGTGGCCTGTTTATTAACTGAGGTAGCTGGCCTCATTATGAATATATCAAAATGTGCTTGGGTTTGCTCTTTGGATTCTCAGGGTGATTTTTAAAACACCTTTTTGATATGCTAAGAGCCTTTAATGAGGACAGAAAAAATTAATTCAAAAGATATTAAGCTACAAAAGAACTACTATCTCTTTTGCTGTTAGTTGACAGTCTACACGTAGGAGTTGAAGAACGAATTGCCATTTACCAGCAGGCCTCACTGAAGAAGACAACTTGCTACTGAACTTAAAAAAGCAAATATGTATTTGCCTTTAATTTGCCCCAATTTTGTAAAATTCAAGTTGCTCAGAGATAGCAGTGAGTGGTGATGTGAGGGGAGAAGGGGTATGGGTTTTGTTTTTTTTTTTTTTTTTTTTCTTTTGAGACGGAGTCTCGCTCTGTGGCCCAGGCTGGAGTACAGTGGCCGGATCTCAGCTCACTGCAAGCTCCGCCTCCCGGGTTTACGCCATTCTCCTACCTCAGCCTCCCAAGTAGCTGGGACTACAGGCGCACGCCAACTCGCCCGGCTAGTTTTTTTGCATTTTTTAGTAGAGATGGGGTTTCACTGTGTTAGCCAGGATGGTCTCGATCTCCTGACCTTGTGATCCGCCCATCTCGGCCTCCCAAAGTGCTGAGATTACAGGCTTGAGCCACCACTCCCAGCCAGGTATGGGTTTTTAGACAAGCTAACCCCAATGTAGCATGTTGAAAAAAAGGAGAGGTCCTTGGGAAAGTTTTATTTTTCTCCCACTTTGCTTCAGTTTCTTCATTAAAAAGAAAATAGTAATACCCAATTATCAAGGACAATGTGAGAATTTATTTCTAAATTGCCTGATACACAAAAGAACTCAATAAATGATAGCTGTCACTTTTACTATTACGGCCATTATCATTAACAAGCTAGGAATAAATCTCAGTAATGCACAATAGAGTTAAAACCTAGGGAGGTCACGGAAGGAAAGGAAAGCAGTTTGTTGACATATTCACTTCAAAACCAGTAAGGCTACAGAGTTACCAGAAAAAAATCCAGAAATACCATAACTAAGTCCTTAGGGCACAGGACCAGAATCCAAGAAGTCAGTTTGGGCCAAGTATTCAAATGGAGTCAAGGGAATAAAGAGCTCATGTTGATAGCAAATTTTGACCTGTATAGCCCATTTCATTTTCTATACCATTTTCACAGGGCAATTTACCTTAATTAATACTGTTATAGTAATCAGGGGCAGGAAAATCTTTTAATGAAGGGCAATAAAAATAAAGTGAGAGAGAGAAATGTTGTTATCAAGAATTCCCCTTGAAGAGGCACTTGGTATTTGAAAAGAGTACTTTGATAAGTGTAGCAGTCAGCGTCAGCATTTAGCTAAGATTCTCTTGGATCCCTCTTCCTGTTTCTTTGTCCCCGCTTTTCCCCAGCTTCAATGTGTGATTGCCTGTCAGGGCCCACAGCAGTGCTTCTTCTTTGAGGGATGGCCCTCAGGAAACTGTACACAGGGAAAGCCTCAAATACATGAGGGTTTATAGCCCATTGAGTTGGCTCTTGGCCAATGATTAATGGTACCAGAGCATGCAAGCCCAGCTTTCTTGCCTCCAATCACCAACTATGAGGTGTAATTTCTATGCCACTGGATAGGGGCAAGTCTAGGACTTCACCTAAGGCTGTACCTTTGCTTGGCTTCTTCCTCTTCTGCATTCTGCATCCCTCACTCTTTTTCCAGTTTCTCTTGGAAATACCTTCAATAAATCACTTGTGCTCAAATCCTCATCTCAGTATTTGCTTCTAGGGAACACAACCTAAGACACTGAGCCACTGAGGTGTTGGCTGCAACCCTGAAGGAATGCATAAGTAGCAAAAGGTAATTGCTATCTGCCTTTTAAAATTGGTGGGCCCTATTAATTGGAGGCCTTTTTTTTCAGTGAGTTTCAGAACATAGATTACATAGCAGTTGCTGAGACAGAGCTGGTGATTTGTGTGATATGACCACCACCACCATCAATGCCCCATACACACATATAAATCAAATTTTCTATAAAATAAGTAATGTTCATGTCTCATTTTTAAGCTGTTCATATGTAAAGCAGATTTTTTGAAGAATTAGATCAGGTGCTGTGTTCTTCATCAGAATGGGCGAGATGTATAAACAAAGTTTGCTTTCATGAACCTACACAAGGATAGATGGTAAGATCACATTTCACTGCGGTTCCGCGTAAGAAAGACAAGATTTTGAGTTGTAATCCATAAGGAAAAACAACAGTACTAACATTAGCCTAATCTTAATCTATTTGTTCTCCTCTTTCATTAATCCTTGAGTTAAATAAAATGTTTCATCCATTTGTACCAAGTATCACATTCTGTCATCCAAAGTCCAACATAATGAAAACATTTGCTTCCCTCCTTCCTTCAGTAATCAAAGCTACCGTCTATCATTCCAACTCTTTAGTAGCTCGCTCTTTCTCTTTTCCCCATTCTCCTTCCTTTGGGTATCTTCCTACCTTCCCTTAATTGAAGGCCGATGTCAACTTGAAAGAATGTGCACTCTCTATTTTCAGAGGCTCTGCCATCAACCCAGCTGCCTGGTAGCCTGTCATTGCCCATCTCTGTCAGTTAATACAGGAACACAAACCTTCAGTGACATTATGCAAATGTGTAACTTTCCCTGGAGATGAACTGCTTGGATGCCAATGTGTAAGTAGCACTGAAATAGTACATTGTTCACTTAGACAGCTGTGATCTAATATGTGCCACAAAACCAAAGAAAATTTTTCTTGACCTCATTTGCTATGGGAATCTACAACGTCTAGAGTAGAATGCCATTCTTGACCAAAGGTCTCATAAGACAAAAACATGCCTTTAGAATTCTATAATCTATACCATCTAGGACGAGCCATCAATAGAAGTGGAATTGAAAACTTAATGAGAAAAGTTGCTTATCCTAGTGCTCCAACAGGAAATGTCTTTCTGTGATTCACACCACACCCAAAATAAAGATGAAGCAGAGAAAGTCTATTCTTTGGGTTTTTGTCAAGTTTTCCTCTCCTCTCCTCTCTTCTTTTATCCTTTCCTGAAAGTTCATTAGGCGAATTCAACTAATCTAGAGGTACTAAAATTCCAAGGTACCAAGCCATATAAACTATTGTTATTTAAGCGTACTATTAAACTTACCTATAATTGCACCTCATGACCATTTTGGCCACTAATATTCCTAGTCTTCCCTTTCTTTCGCTCAACAAATATTTATTAACTATTAGCCATGATCAAGCACTTAAATATGTTCTGGGAAGGCTGGGCACATTGGCTCACACCTGTAATCCCAGCACTTTGGGAGGCCAAGGCTGACGAATCACCTGAGATCAGGAGTTGGAGATCAACCTGGCCAACACGGTGAAACCCTGTTTCTACTAAAAATACAAAAAAAAAAAAAAAAAAAATCAGCCAGGCGTGGTGGCAGTCACCTGTAATCCCAACTACTCAGGAGGCTGAGGCAGGAGAATCACTTGAAACTGGGAGGCGGAGGTTGCAGTGAGCAGAGATCGTGACATTGCACCCCAGCCCGAGCAAAAAGAGTGAAACTCCATCTCAGAAATAATAACAATAAGTTCTGGGAAAAGCACCATATTGAATCACAAAGGGCCTATTCTCAATGGGCTTGTAAACTAGTAGGGGAATTAAGATATGTATGCACATAAAATCAGTGAGACTGTGCATGTTTTGATGATTCCCAAGGATCTCAATGAGAAGGTAACATTTATAAGGAAAGATAGAGGAAGGAAGTTATAGTGATTTTCTTGTTGTAACTATAATAAATTACCACAAACTTGGTGGCTTAAAAACAACACAAATTTACTCTTGTAGTAAACTTCATCTTAGGGAGTTAAAAATGTCAGCAGGTCTACTTACTTCTGGAGGCCAACCCATGCTTCCTACACCATCTAATGGCTGTTCTGGCATTTCTTTTTTGTTTGTTCATTTTGCTTTTGTTTTGAGATGGAGTCTCGCTCTATCACCCAGGCTGGAGTGCAGCAGCAGGATCTCGGCTCACTGCAACCTCCACCTCCCAGGTTCAAGTAATTGTCTGCCTCGGCCTCCTGAGTAGCTAGGATTACAGGTGCCTGCCACCATGCCTGGCTAATTTTTGTATTTTTAGTAGAGACGGGGTTTCACCATCTTGGCCAGGCTGGTCTTGAACTCCTGACCTCGTGATCCACCCACCTTGGCCTCCCAAAGTGATGGGATTACAGGCGTGAGCCACTGCGCCCGGCCGGCATTTCATAATTTGTAATTGCATCACTCTAAAAACTCCCCTTCTGACTTCACATTACCTTCTTCCAATCTGGTCCCCTCTTATAAGGAGACCCTTGTGATCATATCAGGCTCACCAAGGTAATACAAAATAATCTCCCCATCCTAAGATGCTTAACTAAATCACATCTGCAAAAATCTCCTTTTGCCATGGAAGGTAACATGTTCACAGGTTCCAGGGATTAGGAGATGGACATCTTTGGTGAACAGGAGCTGCATTATTTAGCTTACCACAGAGGTGTTCCAGACCCAAGCCATTTTCTAACAAAGTCATGGAAGCAAGTAGGGATACCATTGTTTGAGGAATGGCAATGTGCAGTGGAGATAGGGAATCTCCATGTATGTGATGGGCAAAACACTACCAAGGAGGCTGAAAACTTTATTTAAAGACAACTGAGGCTGGGTGCGGTGGCTCACACCTGTAATTGCAGCACTTTGGGAGACCAAGGCGGGTGGATCACTTGAGGTCAGGAGTTTGAGACCAGCCCGGCCAACATGGTGAAACCTCGTCTCCACTAAAAACACAAAAATTAGCCAGAAGCGGTGGTGGCCTTTGTAGTCCCAGCTACTCAGGAGGCTGAGGCAGGAGAATCTCTTGAACCCAGGGGGCGGAAGTTGCAGTGAGCAGAGATCACCGCCAATGCACTCCAGCCTGGGCAAGAGTGAAACTCTGTCTCAAAAAAAAAAAAAAAAAAAAAAAAAGACAATCGAAAGTAATCAAAAGTGTGCAGCAGCAGATTTTTAAAAATAACATGGCATCAATATACAGATTGATGTACAATAGCAATCTCAAACATAAATGTTACAGAAGCCCAACAGGTACCTTAAATGCTCTTATTGTGGGGAGAACAAGATCCGGGCAGCACCTTGGAAGACAGGAAAGCCCAGGCTCCACTCTAAAAAGGCCAGCACTGGGCAGCCCAAGCCAGCTGCTGCTCTAAAAGGATATGGACTCAGTGGTGTCATAGTATCAGATTTTTTTTTTTTTTAAAGAGAAATCAAGATTTTATAGAACATTTTCCAATTTTTAAATGTTAAAAACTATTCAGTTTTCTTTTAAAAAAATTAAAAAACATTATAATGTTAAAACAGCATGTGTGTTAGCCTGACACAGCCCACAGCTGGCAGTTTGCAGGCTCTGCACTGGGGAAGGCAAGAGCAGTCAGCTGACTTCATCCAGTGCTCAGGGCCAGTCCTTGCTCTGCACATGGAAGGCAACTGAGATTAGAAACATGGTGAGATACTTAATTCCTGCACTGCCCTTTCATGAATCTCAACCTGCTAAAATATTCATCTGCCGTCTAGTTGGGGAAACAGAACATAGGATAATTGACCCCAAAAGGTCAGATGTGCTAAGTGTCAATAAGTGTTACATTAACAAGTGCAACAGGAATCAAAAGAACGCTTTGCTAGAGCAGTCTGGCAGAAGGCCTTTTGGATAGTTTATTTCCCAAAGGCTCGTCTCAGTATTTTTGGGCACAGTTCTCATCTGTTCAAGCAAAGTTTTTCATTCCAGCAGCAGACATGACTGGGGCCTATTCTATAGCCAATCCTATCCCTGGATTTTTCTTAGTAATAGAACTTGGATTCTGTATAAGAATCCATGTGTTTCAGGAGAACCTAGGCCCCTCCTCAACTCTGGGGATAAATCTTGGGTAGCATAAGCCAATCAAGGCCACTCCATTTCCCTTCCCAGTTTCAGAGTGGGTCCAACAATGCTGCTTAGACCATTGAAATGTGAAGGCAAATCTGCTGGGTGACTTATAGAGGAGTGTTCTCGGCTCTTATAAAAGGATAGACACTCTTTCAGACACTGAAACTTACTGTGTGATGTCTGGAGCTGTTACAATCATCTTGTGTCTGTGCTGGGGCCAATATGAGAAGAATCAACATGCTAAAGGTGGCATAGCCCAAAGACGGCGTGAATCTGCATCAGTGGTGATGTCAGCTGCTGAAAGTCAGTATGGAAATGCTATACACCTGGTGTGCAGTTGATTGGTTTCATAACCATAAGGAAGGAAATACCATTGTTATAAAAGTCAGGCCTAACAGAAACTGGCAGTGGAATATAAGAGGGGGACTCGAAAGAAAAGGACAGACCCTGTGCCTTCATGCAAGTGAAGAGCTGGCTGAACCAGTTCCACAAGGTTATTGTATACATCACCTGAGTTTAAAAGACTGTGCTCACTTTGAAGAATCAGTCATTGTTAGACTTTGGTAAAATGTCTAATTTCCTATCCAGATAAAGAAAATAAAATCTTTAAAAAAAAAAAAAAAAAAGGCCTATCAACACCAAAGGCAGATTAGTTGGAAGACTGGGAAAGATGAGTGCAGCGAAGTGTCAAGGGAGCAACTAAGAGAACTGACTGCAGAGGCTTGCAGCAGTAGTAATGGGAACAGGTCCAGCAACAGTGGGAGGACACCAACCACAGCAGCACAGGAAAGGGGCAAGCTCCACCTATGTCAGGCCCTGAGGATATTGCTAAGAGCACAACATTCCAGCCAGCCCAGCAATCTGGACGCCATTTAGTGAAAAGGAAAAGATTTCTTTAAAAGAAAAACTTCATTAACTGCCTACAGAACCTCAAATAGTGTCACACTGAAACCTTGCTACCTATTCGCAAAACCTGGGGACATTTGGTATATGAGAAAGTTAATTTCCAGTCATTTAGTAGGAAGCTAAATTCTATCAATTCAAACTTGGAAATAATTAAGATTATAGTTGCTGAAGAGGGTACAGGCAGTGATAAATTAAAATATAGTGGGGGCTGGACACAGTGGATCATGCCCATAATCCCAACACTTTGGGAGGCCAAGGCAGGAGGATTGCTTGAGCCCAGGAGTTTGAAGCCAGCCTGAACAATATAGTGAGACCTTGTCTCTACAAAAAATAAAATTAGCCAGGAGCGGTGGCGCGTGCCTATAGTCCCAGCTACTCGCTACTTGGGAGGGAGGCTGATGTGGGAGGATTGCTTGAGTTCAGGACGTTGAGGCTGGAGTAAGCCAAGATCACACCACTGCACTCCAGCCTAGATAACACAGGGAGACCTTGTCTCAAAAAATAATTATAATAAACAATAAATGATAAAATACAGTAGGGTAAAACAATACACAAGTGGATGCGCAAAGCAAAAGAACAAAGACAAGAAGCAGTAAAATCTATATTCATCCTAAAAGAAAAAGTTGAGATTTTTATGCAATTTAAGAATGACATACATTCTGAGAAATGCATCTTTAGGTGATTTTGTCATTGTGCAAACATCAGAGTATATTTACACAAACCTAAAAGGTATAGCCTACTACACACCTGGGCTATACAGTATAACTGTTGCTCCCAGGTTACACACCTGTACAGCATGTTACTGTACTGAATACTGCAGGCAGTGGTGACACAGTGGAAAGTACGCATATCTAAAGATACCTAAACATAGGGAAGGGACTGTAAAATACTATATAAATGATAAGAAATGGTACACTTGTATAGGGCACTTACTATAAATGGACTATAAATGGAACTTGCAGAACTAGAAGTTGCTCTGAGTGAGTTAGTGAGCGAGTAGTGAGTGAATGTGAAAGTCTAGAACTTTACCATACACTATTCTAGTCTTTCTAAACACTGCATACCTAGGCTACACTAAATTTATTTTAAAATATTTTTATTTCTTCAATAATAAATTAACCTTAGCTTACTAGGTGACTCCATCATATACGCAGTCTGTTGTTGACTGAAACCCGCTCTGCAGCACAGGACTGTAATTTAATTAGAAAAAGCTTTTATCAATAAAATACTACTTAATTGAAGTATGACCTAAAGATCAGAAAAAAAGCTAGTCACACTGAAGATTATGGACCAAGTAAAGCTGATAAGAAATGGTCTATTAGAAAGATAATTTGAGTACCTTGACTACATTTTTTGTACATGATTCTCAACAAAAAGTATAGGATGATTCTCTGAACCTATTTATTGATAAATGAATATATAAATTATTTTTATTAGCAAATGTATCATTTCCTGAGTAATATGTATTTTCTGAAGGTGCTGATATTGTCTGAAAGTCTCCTATAGCTTTAAGAAGCTATAGGTATTTAGGGGGAAACTGTTAGCAAACTATGACACCACTAAACAATTTTCCAACTTCAAAGTTAAACGTAATGCTATACAGTCTGTCCATTTCACAGGTCAAAATGCCATCTAGCTTGATGACTACTTTACCAAAATGCTGTCCTAGCAGGAGTCAGTGAATTATATACTTAGGGAATTTGACTAGCATGAGATAGTCACTTGCCTAAATATCAATACTTCAAGTGTCTTGTAAAATATAATCTTATACATTATAAGGTTTTTACAATGTAAAATACTGTATTTGTATTCCCAGATATATATATTATCCAAATTGCCTTCATCAGTGATTCTCTCTCTCTTTCTCTATACACATACACACACACACATATATGGTTTTAATATATGGGATGGGTGATATTCACATGTTCACATTCCCATGGTTACACAGATTTTGATGAAACAAAGAAACAGCTGGGAACTAAAGCATTTCTAAATAGTCCTATGGATGTAATATAGACATAAGATTCACATTCCTATTTACATTTTCTTTATAATTTTCTTCCTTATAATAAATGTATCCACTTGGTAAAATAAAAAATAATTAAAATTGCAACTTAAAATAATTTAAGTGATTCATAATCCCTCAGGTATTATCAGTACATTAATAACAGTTGCATTCCAAGAAGACTGAATTATGAACAATTTCCACCTAGCTAACTAATTATAACTCAACCGTTTTCCTTCCATACCAGAAAACAAATGAGAGAGATATCCTTCGATCCACCTCAAGTTTTAACAAAAGGTACCTCATTTATAAAACTTTAGTATTCTCATTAATAACAAATGACCATACCTGGGTTCACAACCTATTTTATCACATACATATACTTGTGGCTTGGCATCATTTTTGAGAACTGCCTATTAAATGCAAACGAGTGTGTATTTGTAAAAGAAAAAATATTCAATTTGATATGTTTGTGCTTTCGGTGAAAAAAAATGTGCTCAGCATAGTAATTCTGGGTCATTACAGAATGTGCGTTTGGAAAGCAGGGTCAGTGTATATTAATAATTTTTATTACTTTCTATCTCCCAATGTCACTGCATTGATTCTACCTATGGACTAGAATTTAATGGAAATGTGAAATGCTATTATAGAAGAAACTGCATAAGAAAATTCATTTTTTATGTAGATCCTTTTTTCAGTCTCATTATGACCTTGATATGCAATTGCTAATGTTCCTTGTGCCTGGTGATACACAATGGTAGGGGGCTGGACAGTGGGAAGAAGTGCCTTAATGGACTTAGGGCTCTGAGTTGATAGTAAAGCTCAATGAGTCAACAGTGGCAGGAGGCAATCAAAAAGATCTCACGTGTTCTTTATTAGAAACATAATATCCAGAATGAATTCTCTTCTCTGCCTCTCAGACTATGCTTGGATTAATATGTGCTGTCTGAACTCTACTTTCTTGAATGGGATATGAACAAAGGGTTTTCAGAGAAGAATGACTGAAATTGGGAAGGAGCTACAAATCCTGTTATAGAAGAAACTGGTTGAGGACATTATGTGAAGTAAAATGAGCCAGTCACACACAAAAAAAGAGAAATTCTTCATGATTCAATTTATATGAGGTATTTAGAGAAATCAAAACATAGAGACAGAAAGTACAATGGTGGTTGGCAGGAGCAGGAGGTAGGGGGAATGAGGAGTTGTTGTTTAATAGGTATAGAATTTCAGTTTTGCAAGATAAAATGATTTCTGAAATTAGATATTGGTGATGGTTGCACAGCAACGTGAATGTATGTAGTATGACTGAACTGTGCACTTAAAAATGGCTAAAATGGTAAATTTTATGTTATATGTATTTTACTGTAATTTAAAAGATTTTAAAAAGAAGCTGCTGAAGGAACCTGCTCAGTCAGAAAAGAGAAACAATTATGGGGTGGACGATAAAGGGGAAAGTATGCTAATGAAGACTTACTACATGGAAAATAATTATCTTTATTCTTGTTCCTTCAAGGAAAATCCAGCACCAACCAGTGTTAGCTACTGGGCTACAAATTTCAGCTCAACATAAATAAGAGAAATTCAACAGTCAGAATGTAAAACTGAAAGATATATGGAATGAACTATTGATACAGGACCTGTGGTCCATGCTATTAGTGACCCTTGGATAATATATGTTCTAGGAACCAGCTAGTAGAAAGACAGGGGTAGTGTAATACAAAAGAGAATTAGGAGGGAGTCAGAAGCCCTGAGTGTAAGTCTACCATCCCCACTCATTAGCCGTCTTCTTTGCTGTATCTTAATGTCCTTGTCTTAAGACAAGAGCTTGTCTCAATTAATAGCTTGTCTATTCATTTGCCAGAACTTCCATAACCAAGTACCACAGGCTGGGAGGCTTACACAACAGAAATTAATTGTTTCACAGTTCTAGAGGCTGGAAGTCTGAGAAAAAGGTGTCAGCAAGGTTGGTTTCTTCTGAGGCATCTCCTGTTGACTTGCAGATGGCCACCTTCTATGTATTTACATGATCTTCCCTCTGCATGCCCGTCTGTGTCCTGATCACTTCTTAGAAGGACAATAGTCATACTGGATTAGGACTTACCCTCATGACCTCAGTTTTACTTAATTACCTCTTTAAAATCCTATCTCCCAGATAGTCACATGCTGAGGTACTAGGTATTAGGATTTTAATATATAAAATTAGGTGTGAGTGGAAGACAATTCACCCCACAACAGCTTGGAGAGGATTTCTAGTCAAATGGCAACTGAGGTGGGCATTTATCTCCAGTCTGGACAGATTTCTATTTAAATGGTCTAAATGGGGGGAAAAAAAATGTAGCTACGTTAGAAATTAGGAAATCTTTGGCAGATACAGTACACATGGGCCAGAACAAAAGAAGACACCAAAATGCTCCTTGATAAGAAGACGCTTCTTATCAGTGGGAGAGCATCTCAGTAGAAAGAATCTTGGAGAATCACATGATCAAGCTAATTTAGCAAAATCAGAGCTGAATTCAAGGTTGAGCCTCGCAAAAGATGGGAACATCCACTTGGAATAACTGTCACTGCCGAGCAACCTTATATCAGCTGTCCAAGATGGTGGTTCAGCTGTGCATATGCTTTGTCTCTCCTCTCTATTGATCCCTATTCAAATGACAGTAACAGATAACTAAGGCCTATTAACATGAGATAGAGGCTTCAGCAAATGAATTATTTCAACATATTTCTGCAAGAGAAAAGCACGTGAAAATAGTATTGATAAATGAGACAAATTTGTGGAAGCCATAGCCTAGAGTTGAAACAAAATGGGATTTAGTGCAGTAGAAAATCAATCAAGGCTCCAGACCTGAGACAACAAGCAGGTAAGACAAAGGACAGGAGTGAAAACGGAGGCAGAAAATAGGGGAATTGATTAGAGGTTTGTGTGTACCACAAAAAAAGTTGATTCCAACTTACCTCACCCCATTTCCCCACCCTTTTATACAGAATATTATATACAGCTTGTATCTCCTTCCAAGATGAAAAAGGAAAAATGAAGATATAATTGTTAGATGGTTTTTTAAAATCTAGAGATAACTAGGATAGCTACTGAGTGTGTTAGTGCCTTTCAGTACAGTCCTCCTACTTCTGACACTTGACAATAATAGGTAGCTCCCTTAACACTCGCTCTGAAAGAAGCCTGGTATCACTAACTCTATCCATAAACAGAGTTCCTACCCAATAATCCCTCTTAGATATTAATTTGACTCAATATCCAAGGTCACCTGTTGCGGGAAGTCAGGGACCCCAAAAGGAGCGACCAGCTGAAGTCATGGCAGAAGAACAAAAATTGTGAAGATGTCATGGACATTTATTAGTTCCCCAAATTAATACTTTTATAATTTCTTATGCCAGTCTTTGCTGCAATCTCTGAAAATAAATTGTAAAGATTTCATGGATACTTATCACTTCCCCAATCAACACCCTTGTGATTTCCTATGCCTGTTTTTACTTTAACCTCTTAATCCTGTCATCTTCGTAAGCTGAGGAGGATGTATTTCGCCTCAGGACCCTGTGATGATTCCGTTAACTGCACAAATTGTTTGTAGAGCATGTGTGTTTTAACAATATGAAATCTGGGCACCTTGAAAAAAGAACGGGGTAACAGCAATGTTCAGGGAACAAGGGAGATAAGACTTTAAACTCTGACTGCCAGTGAGTCGGATGGAACAGAGCCATATTTCTCTTCTTTCAAAAGCAAATAGGAAATATATCGCTGAATTCTTTTTCTCAGCGAGGAACATCCCTGAGAAAGAGAATGTGCCCTGAGGGTAGGTCTATGAATGGCCCCCTTGGAGGTGGCCGTCTTTTACGGTTGAAGTCAAAGGAATGAAATAACCCCTGGTCTCCTGTAGTGCTCCCAGGCTTATTAGGATGAGGAAATTCCCGCCTAATAAATTTTGGTCAGACAGGTTGTCTGCTCTCAAACCCTGTCTCCTGATAAGATGTTATCAATGACAATGCGTGCCCGAAACTTCATTAGCAATTTTAATTTCGCCCCATCCTGTGGTCCTGTGATCTCTCTCTGCCTCTGCTTGCTTTGTAATATTCTATTACCTTGTGAAGCATGTGATCTCTGTGACCCACACCCTATTCATGCACTCCCTTCCCTTTTGAAAATTGCTGATAAAAACTTGCTGGGTTTATGGCTCAGGAAGCATCACGGAACCTGCCGACATGTGACGTCTCCCATGGACACCCAGCTTTAAAATTTCTCACTTTTGTACTCTTTCCCTTTATTTCTCAGACCAGCCGAGACACTTAGGGAAATAGAAAAGAACCCATGTTAACTATCGGGGGTGGGTTCCCCCGATAGTCACCAGAAGATGAGAATAATATATAACATTAAAGATGAAAACCAAAATAAACAAATAGGAAAACTGACCCCAGATGAAACTGAAGCTACGTTGTATCTTTGAAGATAGGGAGAGGATATTGCCCACCTACATAAAACAAGAAATTTATAACATTTAGAAAACAAGAACTGTACCTAGAAATCAGTTTTTGAAATAAGCTTTTAAATAAAAAAGATAGAAATAAAGCAAGGAAATCTCCCAGAAGGTTAACTAACAGAGAGAAGTTTGAACAATTTAAGAAAATTTTTTTTTAAAAAAGTAAAAAAATAAACCCAGTAGTTCAAATTTTACTATCATGCCTTGTGCAGTGGCTTGAACCTGTAATCCCAGCTACTTTGGAGGCTGATGTTTTTGAGAACAGGAGTTTGAGACCAGCCTGGGCAATATAGTAAGATGCTCATCTTGTATTAACATTAAACATATATATACACACATATATATATATAATATTTATTTAAATATATGTACACATATGTATTTACTATCAGGTATATAAAGGAAAAAAATAGAAAAAATGTCTATATCCTGGATGGAATTTTTAAAAATACAGATGTGTATAACCTCAAACTCAGAGATTCTGATTTAAGAGTTCAAGGTCAGACCCTGAAACTATAATTTTACAAATGTCTCCTATGATTTTCATTCCATGGCAGTTGCTGAAGAAAGCTGTTGTTACTTGAAATTACCTTCAATTAGAAGGTTGGGTAGGAGAAGGCATAGAGAACAGAAGGAAATTGGTGAACCAGAAAAGCTGAGTCCTCATCTCAAAAGCATTTATCTTCTAATCCTGTACCCATATATCCTGTAAAAGTTGTATCCATAGGGAAACAAAAAAGCTTATATTTCACCTCAAGGCTAAAGACAGGTGATCCAATATCCTGCAGAGTTTATGCTTTGTTTTTCTAAGAAAGATCTCTCTGCAAAAGGACAAGACTTGAGAAATGTGTTTTGTTATAGAAGATGCAGAGTTCCAGGAAAATCAAAATATGGTGGAGAGGTTAGTTAGTGGAAGAGAGGAGGAAGTGTGCCCTCCTGGAATCATATAAGGATGCATCCCATTCATTAAAGGCAGCCCAAACCTTTGGAAGGATGTTGATTGTCCTGTGCTTGATCAAACAAGGAGAAATCAGACCCTATTAAGTTTACGAATCTCTTTTCTAGCGCAATATTCTAAATTCTTCTACTATGGCATGCTGCCAGACGCCCAGAATTTATAAAAACTTATTCAAGAAAAGCTATGAATGTGATAGTAAAAAAGTGAGAGGATTGTAGGATGCTAATGGCTAATCATGTAGAAATTCTTTAAAAAATATTACAATTCTAGGTTCCAGCTTATACTCTTACTGAAAGAAAATTATATGTGAATCATAGTGACTGACTTAATGAATAATACTAATAAGAGAAATAAGAGTTAAAGCTGTTGAACACTGTAGGCTGAACTCTGATAAAGCATTTAAATGTGTCTACTTATTTAAGTTCACAATAACCCTGTAAGGTATGTTGAAGTGGTAAAGTAACATACCCAAGTTCTTACATTTCAGGTCAGTTGTCAGAGAAAGAATTTGAATCTAACAGGCTGGCTTCAGAATCCATCTTTTTTTTTCACGTTTAACCTATTTTTATTCATGCTTGCCTTGGGATGGGGAATAGGCCATTCAGTAAAAACAAAATGTCTTATCATATACAACCTTTAAACTACAATAATAATGTACCTTTATTACTTCTATGCACACCAGAATCCATCTTAACCACTAAACTTATAAGCTTTAAGCTGACCATGGAAATGAAGAAAACACCATAAAAGTATGACAAGATGGGGAAGGCCAACAGCTAGGACAAAAAGAGTAAGAACAGGCGAAGGATAGAGTAAAATGATAGGAATAGTACTATTAACTTCAAATCTACTGGGATACAACATGAAAAATAACAGGCAAAGGATTTTGCAGCAAAATTACAGATGCTATCTTAGGTACCACCATGATTTGGTGGCATGTAAAACATGGCTAGAATGTGGATAAGGCAATAAACAGATCTAATAGAAAGAAGAAGAATTGTAGTATCAAACACTCTGTAAACCAACTCATTTTAAAGTGGATCATCTGGTGGAGAACATTTAGTTGAGAATTAACAGATAATTAAAAAGTAAAAGCTTTGAGAAAGTAAAGAAAGATTGTGGAACCTGACATAGCTACCATGTTTCTAGTGCTAATTATAAAACTCCCCAAATCTAGTAGTGATGGTCCTTCTTCTTTGCTTCTCAGGAAGCAGATGCAGTGGAAAGAGTATGAGCAGTAACATAGCACAAAACTGGGCTTAAATCCCATGTCTATGATTTATTGTTTTGACTTTTTGAAAAACTACTGACATTTCCTGAGACTCAACTGGAAAATGGGAACAATTTTCCTTACCATATTCTTTTGAAACAATTAATTTAAAATAACACATGAAATACATTACAGGTCCACTAAATGTCAGTCCTCTTCTGCTGGAACCCTTGTTATGCTGAAAATTGAAAATATAATAAATGTTTGACTTTCTTTGCTAACCACACGGCCTCCTGAAGATGAAGGAGAAAAGCCACTGTGCTGCACTGATTGCTGAACAATCAGAGAAACTGAAACTGAATCAGACAAAATAAAGGATATTGTAGGTGATGAAAACATAATGAAAACCTTGAGATCTGCCCACACCATCTTGGAATATGTGATAATAAACACAGTCATGCAGTGAAGCAATGGCATGTTCTATTAAATGCAAGTAATTTGTTTTCAGAGTAGGACGTACTTCACACTATAAATCATTAAAATTTCCTTTCAGCATTTTCCCCTGTATACTATAATTTGACATTAACGGTAGGCACCCTCCTAACTAAACAATGGATCAAAGAAGAAATTGCAAGGGAAATTAGAAAATAATTTGATACTAATGAAAATAAAAACACAATGTACCAAAACTTATAAGATGCAACTAAATCAATACTTAGGGGGAAATTTATACCTGTAAATTCCTATACGAAGAAAAGAAAGATCTCAAATCAATAAGTTAACCTCATACCTTAAGAAACCAAAAAATGATGAGCAAACTAAGTCACAAGCAAGCAGAAGGAAGGAAATAATAAAGATGAGAATGTATATAACTGAAAGAGAGACTAGAAAAACAAGAGAGAAAATCGATGTAACCAAAATTAGTTCTTTGAAAGGACTAAGAAAATTGGCAAAACTTTTGCTTAGCTTGACCAAGAAAAAAAGAGAGAAAAATATATTAAAATCAGGAATAAAAGAGGGGACATTGCTAATGAGTTTATAAAATTAAAAATGATTATAAGGAAATACTAGGAACAATTGTATAACAAATAATTAGATTAACCTAAATGAAATGGACAAATTTCTGAAAACAAAAACACATCTCTGAAACTAACTCAAGATGAAATTTTAAAATCTTAGTAGACTTTTAAGAGAAAATAATTTGAACTAGTAATCAAAAAAACTTCCCACAAAGAGAAAGCCTGGGTCCAGATGGCTTTCCTGGTAAATTCTACCAAACATTTAATAGACTAACACCAATCGTTCGCCAACTCTTCCATAAAAAATAGAAGAGGAGGAAAAACTTTCCAACTTATTTTATGAGTCCAGATACAAAAACCAGACAAAGACATCAGAAGAAAAGAAAACAACAGACCAACATCTCCTATGAATATAGTCAGAAAAATCATTAACACAATACTAGTAAACTGAATCCAGCAACATATAAAAAGGATTATATATCATGACCAAGTGGCATTTGTCTCAGGAATGAAAAGTTGTTCTAATATATGAAAATCTGTCACTGTAACACATTATGTTAATAGAATAAAGGACAAAACCTTCATAATCATTTCAATAGATAAGAGAAAAAGCATTTAACAAAACAAAACCCAAAACCTTTTCATTATAAAAATACTCAGCAAACAAGGTACAGATTAGAACAGAACTTCTTCAACTTGATAAAGAGCATGTATTTTTTTTTTTTTTTTTTTTTTTTTTGAGACGGAGTCTCGCTCTGTCGCCCAGGCTGGAGTGCAGTGGCAAGATCTCGGCTCACTGTAAGCTCCGCCTCCTGGGTTCACGCCATTATCCTGCCTCAGCCTCCAAATAGCTGGGACTACAGGCATGCACCACCACGCCCGGCTAATTTTTTTTGTATTTTTTTAGTAGAGACAGGGTTTCACCATGTAAGCCAGGATGGTCTCGATCTCCTGACCTCGTGATCCGCCCGCCTCGGCCTCCCAAAGTGCTAGGATTACAGGTGTGAGCCACCACGCCCCAGAGCATGTATTTTTGAAAACCCACAGCTAACATCAGACTTAGTGCTGAAAGATTGATTGCTTTCACTCTAAGATAAGGAACAGGACAAGAATGTCCACTCTTGCCACTTAATTCAACATTGTACTGGAGGTTCTATTATGGTCAATTATGAAATAGAAATAAATAAAAGGCATCTCAGTATAAGAAATTAAACTGACTCTATTCATACCCAACATTATCTTGTATATAGAAAATAATAAGAAACCCACAGTAAAACTGTTAAAACTAATAAATGAATTCATCAAGGATGCAGGATATAAGATCAATACACAAAAGTCAACTGTATTTCTATACGCTAATAATAAAAAATTAGAAAATGAGGTTAATAAAACAATTCTGGGGGCGGAGCAAGATGGCCGAATAGGAACAGCTCCAGTCTCCATCTCCCAGCGCGAGCGACACAGAAGACCGGTGATTTCTGCATTTTCAACTGAGGTACTGGGGTCATCTCACTCGGGAGTGCCGGACAATCCGTGCGGGTCAGCTGCTGCAGCCCAACCAGCGAGAGCTGAAGCAGGGCGAGGCATCGCCTCACCTGGGAAGCGCGAGGGGGAAGGGAGTCCCTTTTCCTAGCCAGGGGAACTGAGACACACAACACCTGGAAAATCGGGTAACTCCCACCCCAATACTGCGCTATAACACCGGCACACCGGAGAATATATCCCACACCTGGCCGGGAGGGTCCCACGCCCACGGAGCCTCCCTCCTTGCTAACACAGCAGTCTGTGGCAATTGAACCGCAAGGCAGCAGTGAGGCTGGGGGAGGGGCGCCCGCCATTGCTGAGGCTTAAGTAGGTAAATAAAGCCGCTGGGAAGCTCGAACTGGGTGGAGCTCACAGCAGCTCAAGGAAACCTGCCTGTCTCTGTAGACTGTGCCTCTGGGGACAGGGCTCAGCTAAAGGTGCAGAAGCCTGTGCAAACGCAAACGACTCTGTCTGACAGCTTTGAAGAGAGCAGGGGATCTCCCAACACGGAGGTTGAGATCTGAGAAGGGACAGACTGCCTGCTCAAGTGGGTCCCTGACCCCTGAGTAGCCTAACTGGGAGACATCCCCCACTAGGGGCAGTCTGACACCCCACACCTCACAGGGTGGAGTACACCCCTGAGAGGAAGCTTCCAAAGCAAGAATCAGACAGGTGCACTC
>NC_045444.1:101128676-101240588 GCF_002776525.5 Piliocolobus tephrosceles
GAACTAGAGAGGCAAGAGCAAACACATTCAAAAGCTAGCAGAAGGCAAGAAATAACTAAGATCAGAGCAGAACTGAAGGAGATAGAGACACAAAAAACCCTCCAAAAAATCAATGAATCCAGGAGTTGGTTTTTTGAAAAGATCAACAAAATTGACAGACCACTAGCAAGGCTAATAAAGAAGAAAAGAGAGAGGAATCAAATAGACGCAATAAAAAATGATAAAGGGGATATCACCACCGACCCCACAGAAATACAAACTACCATCAGAGAATACTATAAACACCTCTACGCAAATCAACTAGAAAATCTAGAAGAAATGGATAATTTCCTGGACACTTACACTCTCCCAAGACTAAACCAGGAAGAAGTTGAATCCCTGAATAGACCAATAGCAGGCTCTGAAATTGAGGCAACAATTAATAGCCTACCCACCAAAAAAAGCCCAGGACCAGATGGATTCACAGCTGAATTCTACCAGAGGTACAAGGAGGAGCTGGTACCATTCCTTCTGAAACTATTCCAATCAATAGAAAAAGAGGGAATCCTCCCTAACTCATTTTAGGAGGCCAACATCATCCTGATACCAAAGCCTGGCAGAGACACAACAAAAAAAGAGAATTTTAGACCAATCTCCCTGATGAACATCGATGCAAAAATCCTCAATAAAATCCTGGCAAACCGGATTCAGCAGCACATCAAAAAGCTTATCCACCATGATCAAGTGGGCTTCATCCCTGGGATGCAAGGCTGGTTCAACATTCGCAAATCAATCAACGTAATCCAGCATATCAACAGAACCAAAGACAAGAACCACGTGATTATCTCAATAGATGCAGAAAAGGCTTTTGACAAAATTCAACAGCCCTTCATGCTAAAAACCCTCAACAAATTCGGTATTGATGGAACGTACCTCAAAATAATAAGAGCTATTTATGACAAACCCACAGCTAATATCATACTGAATGGGCAAAAACTGGAAAAGTTCCCTTTGAAAACTGGCACAAGACAGGGATGCCCTCTCTCACCACTCCTATTCAACATAGTGTTGGAAGTTCTGGCTAGGGCAATCAGGCAAGAGAAAGAAATCAAGGGTATTCAGTTAGGAAAAGAGGAAGTCAAATTGTCCCTGTTTGCAGATGACATGATTGTGTATTTAGAAAACCCCATCGTCTCAGCCCAAAATCTTCTTAAGCTGATAAGCAACTTCAGCAAAGTCTCAGGATACAAAATTAATGTGCAAAAATCACAAGCATTCTTATACACCAGTAACAGACAAGCAGAGAGCCAAATCAGGAATGAACTTCCATTCACAATTGCTTCAAAGAGAATCAAATACCTAGGAATCCAACTTACAAGGGATGTAAAGGACCTCTTCAAGGAGAACTACAAAGCACTGCTCAGTGAAATCAAAGAGGACACAAACAAATGGAAGAACATACCATGCTCATGGATAGGAAGAATCAATATCGTGAAAATGGCCATACTGCCCAAGGTAATTTATAGATTCAATGCCATCCCCATCAAGCTACCAATGGGTTTCTGCACCGAATTGGAAAAAACTGCTTTAAAGTTCATATGGAACCAAAAAAGAGCCCGCATTGCCAAGACAATCCTAAGTCAAAAGGACAAAGCCGGAGGCGTCACGCTACCTGACTTCAAACTATACTACAAGACTACAGTAACCAAAACAGCATGGTACTGGTACCAAAACAGAGATATAGACCAATGGAACAGAACGGAGTCCTCAGAAATAATGCCACACATCTAAAACCATCTGATCTTTGACAAACCTGACAAAAACAAGAAATGGGGAAAGGATTCCTTATTTAATAAATGGTGCTGGGAAAATTGGCTAGCCATAAGTAGAAAGCTGAAACTGGATCCTTTCCTTACTCCTTATACGAAGATTAATTCAAGATGGATTAGAGACTTAAATGTTAGACCTAATACCATCAAAACCCTAGAAGAAAATCTAGGTAGTACCATTCAGGACATAGGCATGGGCAAGGACTTCATGTCTAAAACACCAAAAGCAAAGGCAGCAAAAGCCAAAATTGACAAATGGGATCTAATTAAACTAAAGAGCTTCTGCACAGCAAAAGAAACTACCATCAGAGTGAACAGGCAACCTACAGAATGGGAGAAAATTTTTGCAATCTACTCATCTGACAAAGGGCTAATTTCCAGAATCTACAAAGAACTCAAACAAATATACAAGAAAAAAACAAACAACCCCATCCAAAAGTGGGGAAAGGATATGAACAGATATTTCTCAAAAGAAGACATTCATACAGCCAACAGACACATGAAAAAATGCTCATCATCACTCGCCATCAGAGAAATGCAAATCAAAACCACAATGAGATACCATCTCACACCAGTTAGAATGGCAATCATTAAAAAATCAGGAAACAACAGGTGTTGGAGAGGATGTGGAGAAATAGGAACACTTTTACACTGTTGGTGGGATTGTAAACTAGTTCAACCATTATGGAAAACAGTATGGCAATTCCTCAAAGATCTAGAACTAGATGTACCATATGACCCAGCCATCCCACTACTGGGTATATACCCAAAGGATTATAAATTATTCTACTACAAAGACACATGCACACGTATGTTTATTGCGGCACTATTCACAATAGCAAAGACCTGGAATCAACCCAAATGTCCATCAGTGACAGACTGGATTAAGAAAATGTGGCACATATACACCATGGAATACTATGCAGCCATAAAAAAGGATGAGTTTGCGTCCTTTGTAGGGACATGGATGCAGCTGGAAACCATCATTCTTAGCAAACTATCACAAGAAGAGAAAACCAAACACCGCATGTTCTCACTCATAGGTGGGAACTGAACAATGAGCTCACTTGGACTCGGGAAGGGGAACATTACATAATGGGGCCTGTCATGGGGAGGGGGGAGGGGGGAGGGATTGCACTGGGGAGTTATACCTGATATAAATGATGAATTGATGGGTGCTGACGAGTTGATGGGTGCAGCACACCAACATGGCACATGTATACATATGTAACAAACCTGCACGTTATGCACATGTACCCTAGAACTTAAAGTACAATAAAAAATAAAAATAAAAAATAAAACAATTCTATTTACAGTAGCATCAAAAATATTGAGGAATAAATTTAACAAAAGATGTGTAAGACTTATACACTGAAAAAGCTATATAAAAAAAGCTATCATTGAAATAAGTATTTAAAAAGTAACTAGGCCAGGCGCCGTGGCTCACCCCTATAATCCCAGCACTTTGGGGGGCTGAGGTGGGCAGATCATTTGAGCTCAGGTGTTCAAGACGAGCCTGGCCAACATGGTGAAATCCCATTGCTACAAAAATACAAAAATTAGCCAGGCCTGATGGCAGGTTCCTGTAATCCCAGCTACTTGAGAAGCTGAGGCCGGAGAATTGCTTGAACCTGGGAGGCAGAGTTGCAGTGAGCCATGATCATGCCGTTGCACTTCAGCCTGGACAACACAGTGAGACACCATCTCAAAAATAAATAAATAAATAAAAATAAAAATAATAAATAATAAATAATAAATTTAAAAATAAAAACTAAATAAAAAACCTATTCTATGTTCATATATTGGAACACTTAATATTGTTAAGATAGCAATACTCCTCAAATTAATTTACAGATTCAATGTGATTCCCAAAAAAATTCCACATGCCTTTTTTTTTTGGCAAAATTGTATAAGCTGGTTCTAAAATTCATATAGAAATTCAAAAGACAGAACTGCTAAAACAATCTAATAAAAGAAGAACTAAGTTGGGAAATTAACATCTCTCAATTTCAAAGCTTACTACAAACTTCAGTAATTGAGATAGTGTGATACTGGCATAAAATTAGTCATATAAATTAAGGAATAGAATTTGAGAGTCCAAGAATAAACCTTTACATTGAAGATCAATTGATTTTTGACAAGGATGCTAAGGTCCTCCAGTGGGGAAGGAATCATCTTTTCAACAAATGGTGCTGGGACAACCAGATAACCATACGCAAAATAATTCAGCAGAATTCCTATCTGAAACCAAATACAAAAACTAACTCAATGTAGATAATAGATCTAACCATAATGGTTAAAACTACGAAAGTTTTAGAAGGTAATATAGGAATAAATCTTCATTTCCTCAGATTAGGCAACAGTTTCTCAGATATGACACCAAAAGCACAAGTGGCAAAAGCAGAGAAAAGAAAAAAAAAGATAAATAAGACATCATCAAAATTTAACAGGTATTATTTCAAAGAATACCATCAAGAAAGTACAAATACAGCTCACAGCATGGGAGAAAATATTTGCAAACTGTATATCTGACAAGGCACTTGTATCTAGCATATAGAAAGAACACTTACAACTCAATAATAAAAAGGCAAACTACTCAAGCAAATCATGGGCAAAGACGTGAATAGACCTATCTCTCCAATGAAGATAAACAAATGGCCAATAGGCACATGAAAAGATATTTGACATCATTAGTTATCAGGGAAATGTAAATCAAAACCACAATGAGGGGCTGGGTACCATGGCTCATACCTGTAATCCCAGTACTTTGGGAGGCCGAGTTGGGTGGATCACTTGAGGCCAGGAGTTTGAGACCAGTCTGGCCAACATGGTGAAACCCTGTCTCTACTAAAAATACAAAAATTAGCTTGGTGTGGTGGCACATGCCTGTAATCCTAACTACTTGAGAGGCTGAGGCACGAGAATTGCTTGAGCTTTGGAGGCAGAGGTTGCAGTAAGTGGAGATTGTGCCTCAAACAAAACAAAACAAAACAAAAACCCACATTTGAGATTCTACTTCACATCTATTAGGATGTCTTGAATCAAAAAGTCCAGCAGTAATTGTTGTCAAGGATGTAGAGAAAGCAGAACTGTAATACTCTTCCGCTGGCAATGCAAAATGGTACAACCACTTTGGAAACCAGTCTAGTCGTTTCTAAAATTACTAAACATAGAGTTACTATATGACCCAGAATTTTATTCCTGGGGATATACCCAAGAGAAATACAAACATATGTCCACACGAAGATTTGCATACAACTTTTCAGAGCCATTGTTACATATTTCCATTTATATAAAATGTTGTAAAGTTTTACTTGTATCAACCATTGATTACATGTTAGTCATATTAATGTTAAAGTATTTAACTTTGCACTTGATTTTAATTAGACTTATTCCTTTGGTATAGCTTTTGGCCAATTAGTACTTGGCAAACAACAACCAGAATATTATCTGAGGTCAGCTTTAACAATTCTTTAATTTTCCTTGCATGTAAATGAGTACATGTGCACACATACAATATTTCTTTCATTGAAGCCACCAAGTAAGTGGCAGGTCAAAAAGAAAAGAAAAAAAGGCAAAATCAGGTTTAAAACACCCATAGAAGAGATAACTCTCAAAATTGACTATATTTTCATTAAGTTTAAGTTCAGGATAGAGAACTTGCTTAGCAGGTGAATCAGTTTGGATTAGGCTTGGATCCTTATAACAACAGCGACAACAAAAATCCCAAATAAAAGTAGCTATACAAGCAGAAGTTTATTTTTCTCACATTAAAAGCAATCCTGAGGTTGGCAGTCAAAGGCTGGCATAAGTGTTCCACAATGTCATCAGGAAACCAGACTCTTCTCAGCTTCCCACTCCATATCTGGATGTGATCCTTGTTCAGCAGTATCATCTACTTTGAACAGTAAAATGAAAGAAGACAAAAAGGGCTCACCTAACACTTCTTATGACTGATCACTGACACTTAGTCATACAACTAACTGTAACAGACCCTTGGAAGTGTAATCCTTTAGTTAAGCTAAAAGTATACAGATCTACACTAAGGAAGGAGGAGAAAGTGAAAAGGAGGCAATACCTAGAAATCTCTGCTATAAGAGTGGTGTAACAATCATCAAAATTTCTGTCATTTCGAGTCTAACCAAGCAATGAGCATAAACAAGTTGTATTTATAAACTGCACTTAGAAATTTTCAGTGAGTTTCCATAAATCAAATGTAAACTTTTAAGTTTTTCTTCTACTTTTATGTGCCAGTGGTAATTATCCTGCAGCCATGTTACTTATATATATTTTTCAAAAGCTGTGTGCCAGATCAAAAAGTTATAATGTTCAATACAATGAACTCTGTTTTCAATCACTGTGCAAAAAGGAGCAATGTTTAGAAAAAGCAAATAATCATTTAAGTAATGGCAGAGTCTGAAACAGTTTATAGGGTACCGCGTCAACTTCTTACCAAGCATGGAGACTTTTCCCCCTGTAGTTACTTGAAGATGGCTGTAAATTATTTGATTCCTCCTTCTATTGAGGCTGGATTCTACTTCTCCTCTCAGTAACCTGGCTATCCCTGTAATATGTTTCCATTAATAGAATGCAGTACAAGAAATACTATGTAACTTCTGGCACTAAGTCTCAAGGGATTTACAGTGTTTGCCTTCATTGCTTGAAATACTTTATTTTGGAACCCAGTTGCCACATTCTTAGAAGTCTAAGCCAAATTGAGAAGTCATGAGAAGAAACAAAATACAAGCCAATGCTAACTGCCGGTCATGTGTATGAATTATATTGGATGATGGAGCCCAGTCAGACCTGCAGATGTCTGCAGCCTCAGCTGAGACAAAGAGTAAATAGACTAAAACAATCCAGATGAACCTATCAAGCCTTACGAAATATGGTACATTTTTTGGGCCACTAAAATTTATTATATAATAATATATAACTGACACACACACATAACTGACCCACACACCCTCCCATGTTAAATCAGTGATAAAATACAATTTGTTTTCACATGGCATTAGACTGAAAATATTTGTTGTCTTTCTCAAATAATGATTCTTAAACTTGTTAAATCATTAGGAAATGCCCATTGCTCCTTATGAATCAAGACTATGTCTTCTCACCTTTAAATCCATACTGCCTGGACTAGTAGTAGACTGAGTCACATGTAAATATTTATTTAATAAAAGATGCTTTTCAAGAGATACACATTTATAATGTCAAAAGTAAGTGAGGTATAGAGAATGAAAACTTTTTGATAAGCAGTGTAAAAATCTCAATAAAAGATTTATTCTTTTGGAAATTATTTTGAGCATTTTAAAGAGAATGACATTTACAGATAGAATGCTTTCCTTCAATAAAAAAAGGAAGGAATAAAAAAGAAAACCACTTTTGGTAATCTCTCATTTTGTTAGGCATATTAAATTGACCTTTGATTTCTGGCTATTTTTCGAAACATATTTCCTGTACTGTTTGTAGAGTTCTTCAAGTTTAAAGTTCAGAGCCAAATTTGTATTTCATATATTTTTACTACATTGTAAAGAACAAGACTTGAGACTACAGACATTTTTTGGATCCCCCTCATGTGATTACTTTGTGAATTTAATAGTCTATACTATTTAAATCTCTCCTTTCTAATTCTAAAAGGTGACTCGGAATGTGCATGACTAAGAATTCAATGTAAAGATAAATTTTAATTATAATTTATAATTTTTCTATACTACTGAGAGTAATTATGAAAAATAGCTCAAGAAAATATTCTTTATATTCTTAAAGTTACAAAAATTATGTGGCTTAGAAAGAAAGACATTTCATCTAAGAATATCTCCTTATTTAAGAATGTAAAGAATTTATTTCAAGAAATTAATGTCTTGAGTAATCTAGAAAGAGTAATCTAGAAAGAGTATGAGTAATCAAGAAATTACTCATACCTTAAAACCATATAAAGAAAATATAATAAACAATATGAACTATTATCAGAACTACATAATCATTGTACCTTTGTATACAACAAACATATTCCATGATTTTGATAGAATTTCAGGCATTTATTAAAGATATCACTAATTGCATGGCATCTATGAAACATTTCAATTTAGATAGCTTCGAAATGCCTGACTAAAGGTACCCAGCACTCACCTCCTCCACAAAGAAGGACAAAAGAGCAAGTAGATAGCCCCATGTTGAATGGAGCTTCTAAGACAGAACACAGAAATTCAGCAAGGAAACCTCTGAAGCACCAAAGGGCAGAGAATCAAAGCAGTTAGCCTAGTCAGTATTGGCTTGGAGCCAGGAGGAACTCCTCACTGAGGGGAAAATGTAAGCAAAATATCCCCAGCGAGCCACATTCCCATGCGAACTCCTGCATCCCCACATGGGCCCCAAGTTGCCTGGAGTTGCCTGGAGTCCATGCAAGGGCTTGGTTCCAGAGATGGAATTTGCACTGGATCCCACACACTATCGAGACCCAAGCAACTGCAGCACAGCACCATTTTGAGACCCCACTTTCCCCCAACTACATCTTGCTCTACCTGAATCTTCACAACCCTGGAGCCCCACTGCCAACCCTCGGAGGGTTGTAGTGTTATGATGTCAACTGGACCCAGCAGTACAGCACGTTGCCTAGCACTCTAGCCACACAATATCCTAGACCCCAAAGAAGAGGAGGTGAAAGGTAACAAGGAGGCTGCCACTGGAACAAGGGGAGCTAAAGCATACACCTCCCAGAGCCTGAGAGCGGCATGCCCAGGGCTGCTGCTACCGCTGTAAGCAACCTCCCTTCCTCTAGCAGCAAGGCCACTGCTCACGTCTTCAGGGGGCCTGGGTACTGGCATGAATGAGCATGTCATCCAGGTGCCCAGGGATCAATATGGCCCACTGTGGCCTTCAGTACCTGCACACACTACTGGGGGTTCTGAGGACAGTCCCACTCCATCACCACTGCTGTCTGTGCATGCTGCCTTGGGGCCTGGGAGTAGGCCTGCCCTGCTTGCTGCCACCAG
This sequence comes from Piliocolobus tephrosceles, assembly GCF_002776525.5. Lineage (NCBI taxonomy): Eukaryota > Metazoa > Chordata > Mammalia > Primates > Cercopithecidae > Piliocolobus > Piliocolobus tephrosceles. The sequence continues at coordinate 101,137,483 of NC_045444.1, forward strand.
TGCACACATGCGCTGTCTAGGGACATAAGAAATGAGGCCACTCCGCCCACACTACCAGCACCCACATGAACCTCCCTGGAGCCTGGTGACCAGCTCAGCCAGCCTACCACCACCACTGCTGGCACCTGTGCATGCCACTCAGGTTGGCCTGCTGCCACAATTACCACCACCAATGCCATGCATGCCATCCAGGAACAAAAGGCGCACCTGGCCCACCACTGCCAGCACCCAAGCAAGCTACTTGGAGGCCCAAGGACTGGTCTGCCTAGGCCCACCATTGCTGGCATGCACACACACTACTCAGGGCCTGAAGACGTGCACACCCAGCTCGTTGCTGCCACCACTGACATCCAAGGACTGGCCCTCCTGGCATCCCTGATCTGTGCAAAACCTCACCATAGACTCTGCTAACCACTGCAACCTAAGCCACTGAGGAACTCACATGCACTGATTATAGCAGAAAAAAATTATACAGACACTATACTACTGCAACCACTCAGAATCACAGCCAAATCATCCTACCCAACCAATGCTATAGATACATCTATAGAAAAAAGTCTTTCTGTACAAAAGCCAATCCATAAAATTCAAAGGAGTAACTCATACCAAACACACAGATATCAACATAAGGACACAAGAAATATATAAAAGCAAGGAAACATGATGCCTCAAATGAAAAACACTTCTCCAGTAAAAGATCCCAAAGAAAAGAAAATCTATGAAATTCCTGGACAATTATTCAAAATAATGTTATTAAAGAAACTAAGTGAGATGCAAGAGAATACAGATAAACAATACAAATAAATCAGAAAAACAATTTATGGCTATTTTGACTGAGCAACCCTAGTGACAGGAGCCAAAGCAGCAGCATAGGTTATCCCCATTTCCCTTCCCCTTTCCCTTGTCAGGTTGACTTTCTGGGCCCTCCTACACTCCACAGACTCAGTCTTACCACATCCCAGTAACAAGAAAGAGAGAACCCTGTGGAGAAGACCAGCAAGCAGAAATGAAGATGCAGGATAAAGAAGGTATTCTCTCTGAGAGAGTTGAGGAGCCAAAGCTAAAGTCCAAATACCCAAGTCTAGGACAAGAGCCCAGAGGCTCCGACTTCCTCATGAAGAGATTACAGAAAGGGAAAAGGTACTTTGTCTCAGGAGACTACAACATGGCCAAAGCCAAGATGAAGAATAAGCGGCTGCCAAGTGCAGAACCAAACAAGAACCTGGTGACTAGTGACCACATTCTGCCCCAGAGAAAGTCCTTGGTTATCACCAGCAAGCTTACAGGGTAACCCAGGTTGCGCTCTCCTCCTACTCCTCACCCCACTGAATGTTTATGTATTACAGGCAGGGATGAAATGGGCACCTAGTCAGATCTCAGTTTCTAGGCAGAAATGATTGATTCTCCTAGTGGCTGCTGAGAAGGTAATGTAAGTTAAGGGGGGGCTCTGAGTCCATTTCTTTGGTTAAATTGAGACTCCTACATCCTCCCTATAGTACAGGTAGGGCCCAGAAATAGGAAAGGCTAAGACTGGATAATGCTGCAAATGCTTTCTCTCTTGTGAGAAACTGGAGAGATGTGATTTCTCCTTTTGGAGGAGAATATCTGAAAATTGATTAGGCTGAGCCTTGGGAATAATATGGCAGGTTTTACATCCAAAAGCTAACCTGACGTAGCTGGGAAAGGTAGATTAAATGAGACATGTTTTTGTGCTTCTAAGTGTTTTGTCCCTTATGCTGCTATTGCTTCATGTTTCCATTACGGCAGGTTTAGAAAATCCTTAAAAAGACAGACAGACTTGCTTGCCTAAAACTACAATGCCCACTTAGTTCCCTTTACTTAGTATCTCTTGCAGTTTGCCCTGGCTCTTAAATAATTTAAAGATTGATGAACATTAGTCACAGAAAATGGGCACTTTTTCTCTCACTCTCTTCCAGCATGTTGCTTTTGAAAGTATTGTGGGATAATGGGAAAAGCACTGGTTTAGGAGTCAAGGCATCTGGGTTCTAGTTCTACTTTGTCTTAGCAGAGCTCATGTATAACCTTTAAGTCATTTAGCCTCTCTGGATTTTGATTTCCTCATCGCTAAAATATAGCTAAATATATACAAGATTGATTCTGATTCTAAAGCTCTATAACTTTCAGCAGAAAAACTCCGTATTGCCCATTGTAAAATTAAAAATGAGGAAGGCAACAGGTGATGAAGTAATACTGTGGTGCTTTGAAATACTGTGAAAGTATTACACAGGGGAACTATTTGAGGACTATATGACGAGAGAGAAAGTTGAGATTTGGGAATTACAAATTCAGACAAGTGAACCTGAACCTCATGTAGGGCATGGTCTTGAGGGTCAAAAAAAAAAAAAAAAAAAGAAGAAGAAGAAGAAGAAGCTAGCCATGGACGCTTCTTGCCTCTGATGCAGCCCGCTTTTCCAGTCTACACTGGGGCCTTAGGTTCTTAAAAGCTGCTCTGGCAGCAGAACTATGCACCTGGGAAGACATGCTCAATCATGTATGCATATGCAGTCAGATATAATATGATACCAGGTGTATTTTGGGGAAAGAGGAAGAAAAGGGATGAACTGAACTAGCCTTTGGGGCTTAGTACTACAGCGGAGCTGGATGAGGAGGTACTTAGGAGATGATTCATCTTGGAGGAAGCTGGGGACAGTGTTTAGGGAGATGAGGAAGACTGAGAAATCTCTGCCTTCCCAGAACTTGGCAACCCAGCTCTTGTGTGATGTGGAGAAGCAGCAATGCTGGTGATTCATGAACAGGAGGAGGAAAGGACTTGAAAGTGACCAGCATCTACAGTCTAGTTCACCAGCTTGGACTGAATCTTACTGAATACAACCTGCTAGTTATAACAGAGAAGGCCAGGGTGAGAACTAACTATTCAAGAAAGAAAGATTCTGTAATCCTCCCTTGCCCTCTTATATCACAAATTCCAATATGCTAAACATTTGGCCCAATGAGAATGACTGATGAACTTGCTGATGTGCATACAGCGGGATAAGGTGTGTATGTACTTCTCTTCTGACTGGCCATTCAATTGTCAGGCTGTCATTCAGATTGGACAGGAGAAAGTTGGTGAGGAAGGAATGAAGAGAGCAGTATACCTGGAGTCCCTGGCCCCTAGACTCCTTGGCTGTTACTTGTATATACTTTCTGTGTTTCTGGCTCCATTTCCTCATGCTATCACCCTTAATTTGAAGTCTATATGGGAAGGGAAAAATGCTGAACATCATTGTATAGTTTCTTCAATTGTACTAGCAATGTTACACATAGATATGTCATATTATTACATATGTAAACTTTAAAAAGTCATGATCTAGATGAGAAATTCAAGAAAAGTTATAAAAAAGCTAAACAGAAATGCTGGAACTGAAAAATTTAATCAATGAAATTTTTAAAATGCACCTGAGAGCTCAACAATAGATGAAGTCAAGCAGAAGCAAGAATTTTTGACGTTGAAAACAGGTTTATAGAAATAAACCAGACAAAGAAAAAGAACTTTTAAAAAAGAAGAAGAAAGTCTATATAAGATATGGGACACTGTAAAGTGACTAAATATTCAAATGTGGCATGATTTGGAAGGAGAAAAGATGAGCAAAATACAGAGAACCTATATAATGAAATAATATCTGAAAATATCTGTAATAGATATAGACATCTGGATACAGGAAGCTCAAAAATTCTTAAATAGATGCAACTCAAAAATCTCTTCCCAAGGCACATTATCATCAAATTGTCAGAAAAAGACAAAGATTTCTAAAAACAAGAGAAAAGTGTCAAGTCTCAAATAAAAGAATCCTTATCAGACTAACAGCAGATTTCTCAACAAAAACTTTATGTAAATCCAGTAGAAACTGGAATGATATATTCAAAGTGCAGGAAAAAAAAAACCTGCCAGCCAAGAATACTACATGCAACAAACCTATCCTTCAAAACTGAAGAAGAAATAAAGTCTTTCCCAGACAAGCAAAAACTGAGGGAATTCATCATCATTAGACCAGTGCTAAAATAAATGCTTAAGAGAGCCTGTCTTAGTCCATTTGTGCAGCTACAAAGAAATACTTGAGGCTGAATAATTTATAAAGAAAAGAGGTTTATTTGGCTCTTGGTTCAGCAAGCTGTTCAAGAAACATGACGCTGGCATCTGCATCAGGTAAGGGACTCAGGCTGCTTCCTCCAATGGCAGGAAACAACTATAACAACAACAACAACAACAAAAACTGGCAAGTGCAGAGATGACATAGTGAGAGAGAAAGACTGAGAGCAAGTAGATGCCAGGCTCTTTTTAACAACCAGCTCTCATAGGAACTGGTAGAATGAGAACTCACTCATTACCATAAGGATGGTACCAAGCCATTAAGGAGGGATCTGCCCATATGACCCAAACACCTTTAGGCCCCACCTCCAACTCTGAAGATCAACTTTCAACATGAGATCTGGGGAACAAACATTCAAACTATAGCAGAGTCATACACCTGGAAGCAAAAAGACAATATCTACTATCTTGAAAACACACAAAAGTATAAAATTCATTGGTAGAATAGATAACACAAATGAGAAAGAGAAGGGACTGAAATGTTAACACTGTGGAAAACCATGAAACTGTAAAAGTAAACAGTAAAAGAGGAAGAAAGAAACAAAGGATATTTTAAAAATCAGAAAAAAAATTCAACAAAATAACAGGAGTAAGTCCTCACATATCACTAACAACCTTCAATGTAAATGGTTTAAATTCCCCAACTAAAAGATATAGATTGGCTGAATGGATTAAAAACAACAACAAGACCCAACTATATGCTGCCTACAAGAAACTCACTTCGCCTCTTAAGACATAAACTAAAAGTAAAGGGGTGGATAAAGATATTACACACAAATGAAAACCAAAATTGTGTAGAAGTGGCTATACTTATATCAGACAAAATAGACTTTAAGTCAAAAAACTTAAAAAGAGACAAAGAAGGTCATTATATAATGACAAAGGATCAATTTAGCAACAGGATATTACAAATGTAAATATATACACACCCAAAACTGAAGTACTCAGATATATAAAGCAAATATTATTAGAGTTAGAGAGATAAAGCATAACATAATAATAGTTGAGGACTTTAACACCCCACTTTCAGCACTGAACAGATCACCTAGACAGAAAATAAATTTAAAAAAACATCAAATTTAATCTGCACTATAGACCAAATGGACCTAACAGACATTTATAGGACATTTCTTCCATCTTATCAGCACATGGAACATTCTCCAGGATAAACTACATGTTAGCCCACAAAACAAGTCTCGACAAAGTTTTAAAAATCTAAATCATATCAAGTATCTTCTCAGACCTCAGTGGAATAAAACTAGAAATCAGTAACAAGAAAACTTTGGAAACTATACGAATACATGGAATTTAAACAAAAAGCTCCTGAATGACCCCCAGGTCAATGAAGAAATTAAGGAAACAATGACAACGGAAACACAACATACCGAAATTAATAAGATACAGCAAAAGCAGTGCTAAGAGAGTTTATAGCAATAAACACCTACATCAAAGAAGTAGAAAAATTTCAAATTAACAATGTAACAATACATCTCAAAGAGCTAAGAAAGTAAGAACAAAGCAAACCCTGAGTTAGTAGTGGGAAAGAAATAATGAAGATTAGAACAGAAATAAGCAAAATAGAGTCTAAAAAAGATACAAAGGATCAGTGAAACAAAAAGTTTGTTTTTGAAAAGATAAAACTGACAAACTGCTAGCTAGACTAACCAAGAAAAGAAGATCCAAATAAATAAATTCAGAAACAAAGAAGGAGATATTACAACTTATAACACAAAAATACAAAGGATCATTAGAGATTATTATGAACAACTATCTTCTAACGAATTGGAGAACCTAAAAAAATGAATAAATTTCTAGAGACATACAATATACCAAGATGAAATCAGGAAGAAAGAACATCTGAACAGACCAATAAGAGGTAAAGAGATTGAATCAGTAATAAAGTCTATCATCAAAGAAAAGCTCAGGACAGGATGGTTTTACTACTGAATTCTACCAAACCTATAAAGAAGACCTATCACCAATTCTTCTCAAACTATTTTTTTTAAAAACTAAGGAGGAGGAAATCCTAATGTATTTTTTGAGGTCAGCATTATTCTGATACCAAAACCAGATAAGAACACAATAAAAAAAGAAAACTACAGGCTAATATCCCTGATAAACATAGACACAAAAATCCTCAACAAAATAGTACTAAAGCAAACTAAATTCAACAATACATCAGAAAGATAATACATGATGATCAAATGGAATTTATCCCAAGGACACAAGGATGGTTCAACATACACAAATCAATAAATGTGATACCTCATATCAACAGATTGAAGGAGAAAAACCATATGATCATCTCAATAGATGTAGAAAAAGCATTTGGTAAAATTCAACATCCCGTTATGATAAAAACACTCAACAAATTAGGCATAGAAGAAACATACCTCAACATAATAAAGGCCATATATGAAAAACTCATAGTTAATATTATACTGAATGGGGACAAGTTGAAAAGCCTTTCTTCTAAGAACTGGAATGAGACAAGGATGCCCACTTTCACAACACTTATTCAAAATACTACTGGAAGTCTTAGCCAGAAAAATCAGGCAAGAAAAAGAAATAGACGTCAAGATAAACAAATCAAAAAAGAGACATCAAAATTGGAAAATAGGAAGAGTAACTGTTCCTCTTTGCAGACAACATGATTTTATATATTAAAAAAACTAAAGACTCTGCCAGAAAACTTTTAGAACTGATAAATGAATTCAGTACAGTTGTAGGATACAAAATCAACATACACAAATTAGCAGCATCCCTATACACCAATAACAAACTAGCATAAAAAAGAAATCAAGAAAGCAATCCCAATGATAATAGCTACAAAAAAAAAAAAAAAAAACCCCACAAAATACCTAGGAATAAATTTTACTAAGGATGTGAAAGACTTGTACAACGAAAACTATAAATCATTGATGAAAGAAATTGAAGAGAACACAATGACACCCTATGCTCCTGGATTAGAATAATTAATATTATTGAAATGACAGTACTACCCAAAGCAACCTACAGATTCAGTGCAAACCCTATCAAAATACCAATGGCATTCTTCAACAAAAAAATAGAAAAAAAAATCCTAAAATTTTTATGCAACCACAAAGAACCCTAACTGGACAAAGTAATACTGAGCAAAAATTAAAAAGCTGGATACATCACACTACCTGACTTCAAAATATATCACAAAACTATAGTAATCAAAGTAGCATGGTATTGGTATAAAAACAGACATATAGACCAATGGAATGGAATAGAGAACCTAGAAGAAAATCAACATATATACAGCTCACTGATTTTCAACAAAGGCACCAAGAACATACAATGTAGAAAACACCTCCTCTTCAGAAAATGGTGATGAGAAAACTGGGTATCCATCTGCAGAACAATAAAACTAGACCCTATCTCCCACCATATCAGAAAGTATTAAAGCCTTAAGAGTATGATCTGAAACCATAAAATTAGTAGAAGAAAACACTCCAGGACATTTGTCTCATCAAAGATTTTATGGCTAGGACTTCAAAAGCACAGACAGCAAAAACAGAACTAGAAAAATGAGGTAATATTAAACTAAAAAGCTTCTGCACAGCAAAGGAAGCAATCAAGAAAGTGAACCTGTAGAATGGGAGAAAAAAACTGCAAACTATTCATCTGACAAGGAGCTAGTATCCAGAATATACCAGAAACTCAAACAACTCAAGAGCAAAAACTCAAATAATCCCATTAAAAACTAGGCAGAGGATCTAAATAGACATTTTCCAAAAGAACACACAGTAATGGCCAATAGATAGGTGGAAAAATGCTCAACATCACTTATCAGGGAAATACAAATCAAAACCACAGTGAGATATCATCTCACCCCAGTTAAAATGCCTATTATCAAAAAGACAAAAAATAAATTCTGGTGAAGATGTGGAGAAAAAGGAACTCTTATATACTGTTGGTGGGGATGTAAATTATTATTGCCATTATGGAAAACAGTACGGATTTTTTTCTATAAACTAAAAATGGTACTATCATATGATCCAGCAATCCCACTACTATATATTTATCCAAACGAAAGGAAATCAGGATATCAAAGGATACCTGAACCTCCATGTATATTGCAGCACTATTCATATAATAGCCAAGATATGGAATCAACCAAAGTATCTATCAATGGATGAATGGATAAAGAACATGTGGTATGTATACAAAATGGAATACTATTCAGCCATAAACAAGAATGAAATACTGTCATTTTCAGCAGCACAGATGAAACTGGAGGTCATTATGTTAAGTGAAATAATCCAGGCACAGAGAGACAAATATCACATGCTCTTACATGTGAGAGCTAAAAAAGTGAAAAATCACAGATGTAGAGAGTAGAATGATGATTACCAGAGGCTGGGAAGTGGGATAGGGGTGTAAAGAGAGGTTGGTTAATGGGTACAAATATACAGTTAAATAGAAGAAATAAATTCTAGTATTTGATAGCATGATAGGGTGATATATAGTTAACAATAATGTATTATATATTTCAAAATAGCTAGAAAATAAGATTTTAAATATTTCCAACACAAAGAAATGATAAATATTTCTCATATTTATCATATTTGGGACTGAATATCCCAAACGTTCTGATTTAATCATACATTGTGTGCATTTATCAAAATACCACATGAACCCCATAATTATGTATATTTATTATGTATCTATTAAAACGTGTTAAAATATTTTAAAATTTAGATAGGTTGTAAATATTCTGAAGTAATATTATAATTATTGCAAGTCTACATCTCAGAACTAGGGAGTTTCTGAAGATGCTACTCACCTCCAAGATGTCAGATTTATTTTATGTCAAAAATTCTTCCTGTTTCTCATGACAGCCAAAAACTGTTTGCTTTGGTCAAGTACATCCATCAGCTTTATTGTCCTTAGGTAGAAAAGCTCTGAATAATGGATAGTTTGGTGTCAAAAATGTCCTAAATTATAGTCCTGCATATTCATGGAGAACCTAACAATTTATACAAGCATTATCTTATTTGATGCTTAAAGTAACCCCACAAGATGGTTAAAGATTATTATTTTTGTAATATAAGTCAAGAAAATGAGACTCTAAAAAGCCTTGTTCAAGTTGACAGTAAATGACCCAGTGGGGACTCAATCCAGAACTTCCAAAACCTGCAGCTAATGCCCTTGCTGCTATATCACTCTGCTTCCGATCACACAATATACTTTAACTTGAGGGATTGATAGCAGAACCTACAACTGCTGTCTTTAAAAGGAAAACACAAATTTATTTTATGGTATATTAGAAATTACAGAATATTTTAAAAGGACAGAGATATAAAGTGTGGTTATTGTCAAAAAAAGGCTTTGCAAAACAGTGTCTCAGAAGAACATTTATTTCCTTCCCATGTGTCTTCTGATTCATGTCTGCTTACTTTACTCAGAAAAATAAATATTATACTACCGTCTGCCCTGCAGAACCAATATTACTGCAGAAGAGCAAAATACATGCTATTCTGCTTCATGAATCAAAAATATCGCTGACTAAATTCTGATTGCAGAGTCACTATTGTTGGCAATGAAATACATGGCAAGAAGAACCCTTCTTTGTTTTTGTTTTTTTTTTTTCTTAATGTTTCTGATGCTATATTCTTAATGTATAGAATACACACAAATATTTGGCAAAATGTTATATTTGAATCTTGTTTTAGAAATACTTGAATTTTATCCTGATAGAGACAAAAATGCTTGACATCTCAAGTCATGAATGTGGGAGTGTGCTCTGATATGAGTGGCAGTCACAGATCTCATTATCAGGAGATAAAGATTTAATTTAAGAAATCCTTGATTTTTATGTGATAGTAATAGCAGCAAGTCTCCAAGAAATTGAGAAACACTGTTCTGGTCCAATCATGTCTAACGTGATTTGAAATTAGGTAAAGGAGAATTCTTCAGCCACAGAAAGTACATCTACATAAATATCAGGAGTGTCTGTATGATTGCATCAGCTCTTATCTTTATAATGGCAAAGATCCAGCAGCTGAAGCCAGCAAACTCAATCAATGCCACAGTGAAAGTTGCTCAACTGTTAACTGCAGGACACAAATGCCTATCTTCCTCCAAGGGCAACAATGACTCTTCAACCTGCAACATTAAAGGCTTAGTTAGGAACTTTTGGTACAATTCAGACAAGATCAGGCACATTCAGGGTGGTACAGATGTAGACAACTTTTGGTAAAATTGAAAGGCAATCCAGCATTCAAATAGTTCTCCAAACTTTTGAATGTTCCTTCTGCACCAGATAGGAATTTTTGCCCCCTTTCTACATTCTTTTGTCACTAGTACCTTTAACTTAAAAAGCAAGAATCTTCTCTGAAATGGCCTATCTTGTGAAACGGCAGAAATGAACTTTATCAGACCAGAGGCACAGAGGCAAAAAAAAAAAAAAAAAAAAAAAAAACACCTCACAAAAAACCCCATTGAATCCAGGTCACTCTCCTCTCTTAAATTCGGGCACATTAAAATCACATTACCTTCATATTTTAAAGCAGATGGGGGAAAATCATAGTTATATTTTTCATCCAGTCCATTCACCAACATTATAAGATATCTACTCTTAGCACTGACCCTGGACACTATCCTTCATGGCTATATTTCTCTTTCATTTGTCTTTCATCAGAACTCTTAAAGATTCTTTTTTTAATCCATTAATTTTACAATTACACAGTTATTAAAAACTCCATTTATATGTTGTTTATCATCTTACATATTGAATATTGACAGCTGGAGTTTTCAAATGAAACTCAGTATCATTAAAAAATTACCTTGTTCTTAGAGTTGCCATTTTCTTGTTTATCTCAACCTTAGAAATGTGCTTGGAATAACTGTATCTGCATTTGTCTTCACATGAATTGAACTTTATCAAACAAAATGATACCAGAATGCTATCTATCTAAATGTACTCCGATCATGCATTCAAGTTTAAATTAACCTTTGATTATATACTTGGTCTGAACAATGGAGTCTGAGCATTGAAAGTCTTTATTTTCCACTGCAGATCAATAAAGCTAATGAAATCAACCATTTGCAGGTCAAATGCCAGGTAATGCATCGGATCAACTCAGGGTTAAGGAGACCTGTGAAGTGAAAGGGTCACTACAGTGTGCAGCGGGCTGATGACAAATGGGCCCCCTATGATGGCTCCCATACTACAAGTCAACTATGTCAGCCCATCACCATATACTAACTCTTGTCTTTTAAGCAGAAATGATGCGATCAGCCATTTTCTATTAAATGAGTGTTCTGTAGTTTTGGTTTGCTTTTCCCCTGGGAGTGGAAAAGCACTGTTGAGGTTGAGAAAAAAATTTTAAAAATTCAAATTATTGTCTGGACTTACCCTCACAGGGTAAGGGGGCAGGTAATTATTCCCTGCAGAGTCCAATCCCAATACAGAGGCTTTGTTATCACTCTGTCTAACCAATTAAGGCAACTTCTTAAGACCTGAATGTGACCTCCTTTTATGTATTTGCATGCCATTATTTTGAAAGGGCCTAGCTCATATTTTCCTGTCTTAAACATATATATATATATATATATATATATTTTTTTTTTTTTTTTTTTTTTTGAGACGGAGTCTCGCTCCGTCCCCCTGGCTGTAGTGCAGTGGCGCGATCTTGGCTCACTGCAAGCTCTGCCTCCCGGGTTGACGCCATTCTCCTGCCTCAGCCTCCTGAGTAGCTGGGACTACAGGTGCCCGCCACCACACCTGGCTAATTTTTTTTGTATTTTTAGTAGAGACGGGGTTTCACTGTGTTAGCCAGGATGGTCTCAATCTCCTGACCTTGTGATCCGCCCGCCTCGGCCTCCCAAAGTGCTGGGATTACAGGTGTGAGCCACCGCGTCCGGCAAACATATTTTAATGTATGTAGCAGGAACATCTCATTCTCCCTCCAGCCTTTATTAGCTGCTTAGGATTGCTACTGGTGGTAGGCTGTTCTCTTTTCCCCCCATTTTGTGTTTGTTTCTGTTCCTTCTTTGGTATAAAATACACACATATAATCACCACGTAAACACACACACACACACACACACCTTCTTTCTCACTAACAGTTAAATTTCCTGTTGTTAGAATCAACACTTTGTTATCAGTGATCATGTGCCTTTCTAGCCAATAAGATATAGGAAGTAGTTTTTGGGTGTGGCTGACAGAACTAGTGGGCTCTTTTGTCTGCCTCTCAGTCTCAAATGACATGGTGGTCAGAGTTTTAGTGGACACCATGTAACAATGATACAAGGTAGAAAATGGGAGCCACTGCCCTAGCCTCCAGACTCCATGTTACAGAAGAGAAAAACAAACCCCTACCTTCTTTAGGCTGCTGACTTTCAGATGCATGTGACTGATCTGAGATAGACCAAGTTATTTATTGCCCTCCTTACGCCACGCACTTGATAGGTTCCCATTTCATCTTCATAGCCCTTTAAAATATCACTTTCCCCATTTTACAGATGAGGAGACTGAGTATCAGACGTGAAGGTGCTTGTCACAATCATGCAAGTTAATTTTTCTAACAAAGTTAGCCCAGTATTAAACACTATGGTGTGTGGCCTCTGACACTGCCTTTCACAGTTAGTTCTTGTTAGATGTTGCTTCAGGGAAATCAGGGGCTGATTCTTTGTGCCAGACTCTTTCCTAACCATATCTAGGTTCAAAATTGTTGTGGAAGGATAAAGTGGTAGTCGATAGTTTGGGCTCTTGAGTCACACAATCTGGGCTCAACTCTCAGCAAGATGAGGACTACCTGCATAACCCTGAGAGCTTAGTTACTTAAACTCTCATCTTTAAAATGGGACGACAACAACACTACTGAGAAAATGAAGGCTGTTGTGAGAATTATTTAATACACGTAAAAGAATGAAAACAGTGTCTGATCATACTAGGCAGGCAACAAGAAAGCATTCGTTGCTATCTATGATTACTATATGGTACTACCTTTAAGGAGTTTATACAAATTAGAGCACTTTTGCTTTACTAATAAAAGCCAAAGGGCCATTGACTTTCAACAGAAACTGGAAACAACAATTTCCCTAACTTTTTGATAGTTACAGTGAGTGAATGTTGGGGTAAAAGCCAAATTCTCGAGGCAAGGAGGGGAGGAGAAAGAAAGAAAGAAAGCTAATAATGTAAAGGGCAAATGGAAAATAAAAACTCGTGTTGCATTCATTGAAGTGGGTGAACTTCTGATGGCTTATAAAATAGGCAATTCCAAGAATTCTGCAGAACATTTTTTTTCCCTCTGAGATGACAAAGGTAGAAAATAACCAGAGAGCATCTAAGCTCAGAGTTTTTAAGACTGAATGCCATTGAAAGGCCAACAAGGGGTAAAAATACATAGCAAGGCAGGAGAATGGTGGTATGGGGTGAATGGAAGTCCAGCAGCAGCAGAAAAATAATAACGGTAAGCCAAAGACAATGTGATTAGCCTTCTGTTCAAGATGTTAAGACAGGGATGAAGGCAGAAACCCTTCTATGAGGGAAGATCCTACTAAAAGCAAGAAGAAAACACCCAAATTTAAGATGGAAAATAAAAAAGAAAATCTAATAATTAAGGGAGAACAATACTTTGAGTTTCAATTCTGTAGCCTTTTAGCATACATGTGACATAATATTTAAAATAAGAAGACAACCGAAGCAGGCTGTTATCTTTAGTAATCCTGATGACCACCTACAAATGCAAAAGATTTGTAAAGAAACAAAATTTTGGAAAAGCTTCAAAACAAGAGGAGGAAATGGCTCAGGATCAATATTTTAATTCACTGTTTCCTGACACTAAGCACATGCTGAAGATTTCAGTAGGCATGATCCCATTGAGGACGGCAAACCCTTAAATTCCTCTTTTTTGTTACATGAATTATTTTCCTTCAAATATTATAATATTTAAAATATTCCCCAGAGGTAACCACCTGAGTATAGTATTTCTATAGACTATTTACTACTCAAAGAAGGATAAATGGTTTATTTACCCTAATTCCCACAATGTACAGATATAATGAAAATTGAATAGCTGTATTTTCTTACAGATGAAAACAACCACAAAATCACAAGCTTATCTTTCAGTGAAGCAAAATAGCTTACGTGTCAATTCTTAAGAAATTATAGGATAACATAAAAAGACATAAAGCAATTATTATATATACTTCCATTAGTTTGTTCTTTCTTCCTCTTTCAACTATGGTCATAGGAAATTGGTTGGGTTTCTACTTGATATCCGCTCGCCCCAAATGTCTAATTGATAATCATCAATTGATAGCCTTATATTTTTGTATCATAATTAACATGGCTTTTAAGAGTATATTCTTCTTATGCCCTTTTAAAAATCCCCATCACCCCCTCTACACCTACATGGCTTACATTTGCATTTTAGCAGATCTCCTATGAATACCGCCTTTACTTTTGGGTTATAATAACAAGATTTTTATACATTTCTATAGCATTACCAAAAGGAGAGTGTCTGGCCAGGAAACATTACAAAGACTTGCTGCTAAAAACATTAACTATGAATGTACAGTTTTTTGGTATAGAATACTATGGATAAATCAGTAGCCATTTGGGCAGGGGATGACTGGTCATTTACAGTGATCATTCAGGAGCCCACGTCTCATTTGGAAAGGAAAATGCTTACTAAGCTTTGTCTGCAAGTTGTCCCAAGCCTCAAATGACCAAGTTGCCTTATTTTATCAAATACTCCTTTCAAAGGGCCAGGTTACATCATTTTAAACAAGTCTATGCCAATTATTTCCAAATGGCAAATGTAATCCAATGCACCATTTTATATATATTGAGTTTCTGGTTTTCAGAAGAATGGGTGTGGATGCTGAAGGTGTTATTCCCATTGACTGTCCCTTTATCTGCCTGAAAACCACAGTAAAATAACACAATGAACAACCTGATGTACCTCTCAATACAACATATGATGAATGAAAGGAGGTACTTTCAAACCCAAGTGCCGGCATTCGGAATACAGACAATAAGGAAGAAGCTGATTCACCCCTCAAAACCCCACTAAGGGAAAACAACTGCCACCTTATAATTGCCAAGCCAAACAGTCAGGTGTGATGGCCAAATGAAAATCTTTTCCAGACAAAATATTTATTGATTGTATTCTTTCTTACAAACCAACTGATACACTCCATCGAAATATAAACATAAAGCAGAAAACAGGGAATCCAATAGAGAAGAAAAGCAACAGGGTTCCCAGTAACTGGGAAAGAAGGGGAGTCCCAGGATGAAGGTGAGGTGGCAAGTCTCACTGGCAGCCAGTCCAGATGGGAGTGGGAAGGCATTGGGGGTGCCAGGGGAAGTATTTCCAGGAAAAAAAAAATGAAACTATTCATCTACTGCCTGCATAGTTTTGTCTTGGAGAAAAAAATGTATTGTAAGACTGTGAGACCTTTTAGAAATATCAAAGTCACGGAAGATTTAGATATGAGTTCAAAAATTTAGACACATTTTAAAAACTAATAAAATGAAGAAAAACAAGGTTTACAAAAATGCAATTATTGCAAATGACTTGGAAGAGCAATGAATATTTCCATAGGCATTGTGGTGAAAACCCCTGAAAGAGATTTAAATTACCCACTAGGAAGATGGGGAGACGGAGACAGAAGGAATCTGAGTGCCAAAATCATCATCCAATCCAACAGGGAATCAATAGATACCTAAAATGAAGGAGTCAAGAAAATGCAGTACAGACATACTTACTAAGTAGAAGGTGAAATACCAAAATAAACTGCTACAGGAGTACTAAGTGTTTCTAGGCAGAAGTTGAGAGAGGTAGAGAAGGCATATATTTTAGTCTAAATCTTTTAGCAATATTTGCATTTTTAAACTACATGCACAAATTGCTACAAAATAAAAAGATTTTAAATGCCAATAATCTGTTTTAAAAACCTCTCTGACATAAACAACCACCCTCTCCCTTTTTTATTTGGTTGTTGTTGTTGTTTTTCCTTTTTCTTTGAGATGGAGTCTCCCTCTGTCACCCAGGCTGGAGTGCAGTGGCGTGATCTCGGCTCCCTGCAACCTCTGCCTCCCAGGTTCAAGGGATTGTCCTGCCTCAGCCTCCTGAGTAGCTGGGACTACAGGCATGTGCCACCACATCTGGCTAATTTTTTGTATTTTCAGTAGAGACAGGATTTAATCGTGTTAGCCAGGATGGTCCTGATCTCCCGACCTCATGATCTGCCCACCTCAGCCTCCCAAAGTGCTGGGATTACAGGCGTGAGCCACTGCCCAGCCAAAAAAAAAAAACAAAACCCTTTCTAATGACTACATCTGACTTCATAGAAAACCAGCATGAATATTAAAAAGATGCATTTTTTTAGAAAGGTAGATGAAATAAATCTGGATAGATTTAACTACTGTTTAAATTATCTTCAGATTAAATTTGCTAACTTAGCAAATTAAATACGGATGGCAAAAAATTCATTTCCCATTCATGGTTTCAGCAAACTGCATTTCCTATTTCTGACTTGAATTTGTAATTTGGAAAAAAAAAAAAACAAAACCGCTAATAAAATATTGATAAAATGCCTTTCTGTTCTGCAAAAGACTAGAAGTACAACTCATGAGTAATCAAACAATGTTTAGTACATACGGCGAATATTAACTCATCTGATAGTAAGGTAAATCCTAGATACCTTGCCAAAAAATACCTGACTGTGTCCAGAGCAAACACTGATTTGGTTCTTTTAACAAGTGAGTCATGTGTAGCAAGGTAGACTTTGTTGAAACACAGCAATACCCACTAGCAAGCAGGTCTCCAACATGATGTTTCCCTTGGACAGGAAAATAGGGGTCTGCCTTGCCAAAAACAATACCTGTGCAACCATCTGTTTATTCATTTGGCTCTTCTACTAGAGTGTAGTAAGTCAATTGAGGACTGGGGCTATATCTTACTCACCTTTGTTCTTCCAGGTGAGCAACACTGTCTGATACCCAGTAGGTCCTCATGGTCAATGAATCAACATAGTACAAATTATTGGGTTAATTAGTAACAGATTCTTCCTCACTCTCTTAAAATGTAAAGCCAAATCTTTAGGAAGGAAAAGGATAAAATGCATATGTATCACTGCAAGTGAATCTTTGCATGGCACTTTAAGGGATACTTACTGAAAAAGTCAAATGCCTAATCTTTGTACTTTCTGGCACATATCTGCAAAAGAAAGGTCAATAGAAAAATAATATCTCGGCCAGGCCCAGTGGCTCACACCTGTAATCCCAACACTGTGAGGCTGAGATGGAAGGACTGCTTGAGGCCAAGAGTTTGAGACTAGTCTGAGCAACACATGAGATCCCATTTCTACAAAACATACAAAAATTAGCTGGGCATGGTGGCATGCACCTGTAGTCCCAGGTATTTGGGAAGCTGAGGCAGGAGGATTGCTTGAGACTAGGAGTTCGAGGCTGTAGTGAGCTGCGATCGTGCCACTGCACCCCAGCCTGGGTGACAGCAAGACCCTGTCTAAAACGAAAAACAAAAAAAAAAACTCAACTGACTTCATTTATTTTTCAGAATGTGGTAATTTTCTTTTAATATAAATGCCATAAGTGTTAATCCTTAGTTCTACAGCCCAGAAAATTAATCTGAATTTACCACCAGATGCCAAAATTTCAGCACGTATAGAAAAAAGGAAAGAATTATTACAAAGGGGATGGTAATGACTTTAAGGCACATCATCCTATTCTACAGCAAATTCTACATACCTTAGCTTTAGAAATGTGTGTGATGGGTAATCAGACACATTGCATACATAATATATAGTTATAGTCAAACACACATACACATACATACATACTTCTCATATCACAATAGGTACTTAAATCAAAAATACAATTTCTGAATGGTGTGATGATGTCACAAGTAAATTCCAGCAATAAATGGTGCTAAAGCAGTAGTGACTTGAAACTGTGGGAAAATGCAGGCATAAAAATCACCTAGAGAATTTTTTTGAACCATAGTCCTTCTTTCCACTCTCTTTTTCTTGCCCTTTAATGGTATTTTTTTTCGTTTGTTTTTATCCCTTCTACCCTCGACTAGGAGGGCATGGCTCTCAGTTGAAAATCACTTGTACTGAGCCACAGTTATGGACTGGAATATCATTAACTGGAATATTATGTACTTCTAGTCTGCTGCAGAGGAAAGCAACACACACACACACACACACTTAAAAATTACTTGTGTTTTTAAGCATGGCTTAGTTTAGAAATGGTAAATGTATTCCAGCTGATAAACCAACTTGACCAACTAGATGTGGTTGTCTGAAACAAAAATTGAGAAAGATCTCAAGATCCTTTGCAGTCTCAAAACCAAAGTATAGTGATTAGTAAGTCTGCTGGGGTAGAGGTGAGGTTGCCCCAAGTGTGGGACAGACCGTCTTTCCTTCTGGTTGTCCTAGAACAGTCCAGTAAGTTCATTCAAGTAGATATCAGATCAAAGGCTCTATTAAAGCATAATAGCAAATGCTTTAATGGCCTTAAGGACACAGGTGCCCCACGGGGTACTATAGGATAGAGAAAGAACACAGGCATTTGATGTAGGTCCTGCCATTAGTGAGTAGAATGATCTTGGGCAAGTCACTAGAGTTCTCTGGACCAGTTTCCTCATCTTAACAAAAGAACTTCTCACAAGCAATATAATCTCTAAGGTCTCTACCAAAAGGCAGATTGTTTCTCTTTTTTCTTTTTATGGTTAGTTTTTAACGCATAAGGTGTTTTTAAACACAGGTTAAGTTTCACCAACTCATGAAAATCACAGCAACCAGTTAAGGCTCCTTTTCTAATTTTTGTATTTTAGATGTAACTACAGGTTATAATTTAAATGTGTAGTTTATGCAGTGCATTCTACAGAGATGGTAGCCATGGATACTGACTTAGCGTGACCTTTTAAAGAAACTTTGCCCCCTCCCACTCCAAATTTATTATAAAGATAATAATATTCAAGCTCCATCCTGGCCAACATGGTGAAACCCCGTCTCTCCTAAAAATACAAAAATTAGCTGGGCATGGTGGCACGTGCCTGTAGTCCCAACTACTTGGGAGGCTGAGGCAGGAGAATCGCTTGAACCCAGAAGGCAGAGGCTGCATGCAGTGAGCCATCGAAAAACTGCACTCCAGCCTGGGCGAGAGTGAGACTCCTTCTCAAAAAAAAAAAAAAAGTAATAATAATAATATAGTCATTGTTTCTATAATAGAACAATCCAAATATTCAACATCGGGAATTCAGTTTAATAAATCATGATATATCTTGTTGATAAGATACTACACTTTTTGAAATTATGGATAAGAATACTTAATTACATGGAAAAACAAGGAAAGTAAAAGCATACACAAGGTTTAATGCCTTAGTTATAAAAGCTATATAGGTGTGCTTAAACGGGGGGGCGGGGAGGGCGGAAACTGATTCAGAATCCTATTTCCCTAAAAAGGAAAACAAATTCTCAGATCATCATGGGGGCGGGAGGCAGGACTAGATTGCAGTTTTGGACAGAGCAGCGTGCAGAGGCTCACATCATGAGTTTTAACTCCAGATTGACTTCAAGAACAAACCAGCAATCCCGAGAAGACCCACAGACCCTCAGAAGGAAGCGAACTGCTCTTGCAGGACCCGGGAGACACCCCAAATACTGTGAGTGCCCCAATTGCACAAGTGGGAAAGGGAGACCCTCGTTTCCTGAACACACCCCTACTGGAGAGGCTGAAAGTCTGTGTGTGGGAGAAGTTACCGACTTTACTTGGAGCTGAGTCAGTTTGGAGGGCCAAGTGAAATACAGGGGTAGAGGAAGCAGCAGAAAGACCCTGGGAGCTCACTGGGTCCCCAAGCAGCCCATTCCTGCCTGGTTTAAAACAGGGATCCATATGGAGGGCAACCAGAGAATCAGGGGCTAAAACTCCACAGGAAGAGGGAAATCTCTAGCGGAACATTGTAACAGTTTGAACAGGGTGAGAAACCTCCTGGCCAGAACTTGGGGGGCGGGCGCAAATCTGGTGTGCAGATGCCACAGGTGGGGATAGAACCAAGCCCTTTTCATTCCCAGCTGGGAGGCGGGTAGCCTGGGGCAGAGTTTCAAGCCTGTCTAGCCCTCTACCTGGAAACAGACTCAGGGCTGGTGGTCGGGGGAACACAGTGGGAGTGAGACCGGCCCTTCGATTTGCGTGGGAGCTGGGTGAGGCCTGTGACTGCCAACTTTCCCCCACTTCCCTGAAAACCTGCATGACTCAGGAGAGGCAGCCATAATCCTCCTAGGTACACAACCCCCGGGTATACGATTCCCAGTGACGTGGGAATCTCACTCCCATCCCCAGCCGCAGCAAGCTCGCCCAAGGGGAGTCTGAGCTCAAACATGACTAGCCCCATCCCCACCGGATGGTCCTACCCACCCTGGTAGCAGAAGACAAAGGGCATATAATCTTGGGAGTTTTAGGGCTCCGCCCACTGCTGTTTCACCCATATATTACCACAGCTGATGCTCTATGGAAAGTGCCACCTCCGGGCAGGAGGCCAGCCAGCTCAAAAATAGAGCATTAAACCACCAATGCTAAGAACGCTCACGGAGTCCACTGCACACACCCCTCTCCTCCCACCTGCCACCTCCACAGGAACAGGCACTGGTATCCAAGGTAGAGAGACCCATAGATGGTTTATATCACAGGTCTCTGTGCACACAGCCCCCAGTACCAACCCGGAGCCAGACAGACTCCCTGGGTGGCTAGACCCAGAAGAGAGACAACAATCACCGCAGTTTGGCTCAGTGTATCCAGAGTTGGTTCCTTCCGGTGGGTTCTTGGTCTCACTGACTTCAAGAATGAAGCCTTGGACCTTCACGGTGAGTGTTACAGTTGGCATGGACCCAGAGAGCAGCAGCAAGATTTATTGTGAAGAGCGAAAGAACAAAGCTTCCGCAGCGTGGAAGGGGACCCCAGTGGGTTGCCGCTGCTAGCTGGAGCGGCCAGCTTTTATTCCCTTATTTGTCCCTGCCCACATCCTACATTTTACAGAGTGCTGATTCATGCGTTTACAACCCTTTAGCTGACACAGAGTGCTGATTGGTGCGTTTCTACAGAGAGCTGACTGGTGCATTTACAATCCTTTAGCTAGACACAGAGTGCTGATTGGTGCATTTACAATACTTTAGCTAGACACAGAGTGCTGATTGGTGCATTTACAATCCTTTAGCTAGACACAGAGTGCTGACTGGTGCATTTATAATCCTTTAGCAAGACACACAGTGCTGATGGGTGGGTTTTTTACAGACTGCTAATTGGTGCATTTACAATCCTTTAGCTAGACACAGAGCACAGATTGGTGCGTTTACAATCCGCTAGCTAGACAGAAAAGTTCTCCAAGTCCCCACTTGATCCAGGAAGTCCAGCTGGCTTCACCTCTCAGCAGGAAGCCATATCCACAGGAAAAGGTGGAGAGTTCTACAGCAAGGGAACACTCTGTGGGACAAAAAAATCTGAACAGCAGCCTTCAGCCCTAGACTTTCCCTCTGACAGAGCCTACCCAAATGAGAAGGAAACAGGAAAGCAACCCTGGCAATATGACAAAATAAGCTCTTCCACACCCCCCAAAAAACATACCCCCAAAAAATCACACTAGTTCACCAGGAAGGGATCCAACCCAAGAAGAAATCCCTGATTTACCTGAAAAAGAATTTAGGAGGTTAGTTATTACACTAATCAGGGAGGGACAAGAGAAAGGCGAAGCCCAATGCAAGGAAATAAAAAAAATGATACAATAAGTGGAGGGAGAAACATTCAAGGAAATAGCTTAAGAGAAAATAAAAAATCCAGGAAACATCGGACACTTTTAGAAATGCGAAATGCTCTGGAAAGTGTCAGCATTAAGACTGAACAAGTAGAAGAAAGAAATTCAGAGCTCAAAGACAAGCTCTTCTAATTAACCCAATCCAACAAAGACAAAGGAAAAAGAATAAAAAGATATGAACAAAGTCTCCAAGAAGTCTGGGATTATGTCAAATGACCAAACCTAAGAATAATCAGTGTTTCTGAAAAAGAAGAGAATTCTAAAAGTTTGGAAAACATATGTGGGGGAATAATCGAAGAAAACTTCCCTGGCCTTGTAAGAGACCTACAGACGCAAATACAAGAAGCACAAAGAACACCTGGGAAAATCATTGCAAAAAGATCTTTGCCTAGGCACACTGTCATCAGGTTATCCAAAGGTAACACAAGGAAAGAATCTTAAGAGCTGTGAGACAGAAGCACCAGGTAACCTATAAAGGAAAACCTATCAGATTAACAGCAGATTTCTCAGCAGAAACACTACAAGCTAGAAGGGATTGAGGTGCTATCTTCAGCCTCCTCAAACAAAACAATTATCAGCCAAGGATTTTCTATTCAGCAGAACTAAGCATCACTTATGAAGGAAGTCTTCATTGACTTTTTAGACAGACAAATACTGAGAGAACTCGCCATTACCAAGCTACCACTACAAGAACTGCTAAAAGGAACTCTAAATCTTGAAACAAATCCTGGAAACACAGCCAAACAGAACCTCTTTAAAGCATAAATCACACAGGACCTATAAAATAAAATACAAATTAAAAAGCAAATACAAAAAACAAAACAAAACAAAACTAATGTATACTGGCAACAAAGAGCATGATGAATGCAACGGTACCTCACATTTCAATACTAACATTGACTGTAAAAGACCTAAATGCTCCACTTAAGAGATACAGAACCACAGAATGGATAAGAACTCACCAACCATCTGCTGCTGAGACTCACCTAACACATAACGACTCACAGAAACTTAAAGTAAAGGGGTGGAAAAAGGCACTTCATGCAAATGGACACCAAAAGTGAGCAGGGGTAGTTATTCTTATATCAGACAAAACAAACATTAAAGCAACAGCAGCTAAAAGAGACAAAGAGGGATATCCTATAATGGTAAAAGGCCTTGCCCAACAGGAAAATATCACAGTCCTAAACATATAAGCACCTAACATTGGAGCTCCCAAATTTATAAAACAATTATTAACAGACCTAAGAAATTAGATAGACAGCAATACAATAATAGTGGGGGACTTCAATACTCCACTGACAGCACTAGATAGGTCATCAAGACAGAAAGTCAACAAAGAAACAACGGATTTAAACTATACCTTGGAACAAATGGACTTAAGAGATATATACAGAACATTTCATCTGACAACTGCAGAATACACATTCTATTAAACAGTGCATGGAACTTTCTCCAACTTAGATCATATGACAGGCCATAAAACGAGCCTCAATAAATTTAAGAAAATTGAAATTGTATCAAGCACTCTCTCAGACCACAGTGGAATAAAACTGGAAATGAACTCCAAAAGGAACTTTTAAAACCATGCAAATAACCTGCTTCTGAAAGAGCGCTGGGTCAAAAACAAAATCAAGATGGAAATTAAAAAAATTCTTGAAACTGAATGACAGTAATGACACAACCTACCAAAACCTCTGGAATACAGCAAAGACAGTGCTAAGAGGAAAGTTCATAGCCCTGAATGCCTACATCAAAAAGACTGAAAGAGCACAAACTGACATTCTAAGGTCACAGCTCAAGGAATTAGAGAAATAGGAACAAACCAAACCCAAACCCAGCAGAAGAAAGGAAATGAGCAAGATCAGAGAAGAACTAAATGAAATTGAAACAATACAAAACAAAAAATACAAAAGACAGATGAAACAAAAAGCTGGTTCTTTGAAAAGATAAATAAAATTGATAGACCATTAGCAAGATTAACCAAGAAAAGAAGAGAGAAAATCCAAATAACCTCACTAGAAATGAAATAGGAGATATTACAACTGACACCACTGAAACACAAAAGATCATATACAAGGCTACTGTCAACACCTTTATACACATAAACCAGAAAACCTAGAAGAGATGGAGAAGTTCCTGGAAAAATACAACCCTGCTAGCTTAAATCAGGAACAATTAGATACCCTGAACAGACCAATAACAAGCGGTGAGATTGAAACGGTAATTTAAAAATTACCAACAACAACAAAAAAGTCCAGGATAAGACGGATTTTCAGCAGAATTCTACCAGACATTCAAAGAATTGGTACCAATCCTTTTGACACTATTCCACAAGATAGAGAAAGAAGGAACCCTCCCTAATTCATTCCATAAAGCCAACATCACCCTAATACTAAAACCAGGAAAGGACATAACCAAAAAAGAAAACTACAGACGGGTATCCTTGATGAATACAGATGCTAAAATCCTTAACAAAATACTAGCTAACCAAATCCAACAACTTATCAAAAAGATAATCCACTATGATCAAGTGGGTTTCATACCAGGGATGCAGGGATGGTTTAACAAATGCAAGTCATGATAAATGTGATACACCACATAAACAGAATTAAAAACAAAACACACATGATCATCTCAATAGATGTAGAAAAAGCATTAAAGAAAATTCAACATCCCTTTATGATTAAAACTCTCAGCAAAATTGGCCTACAAGGGACATAGCTTAATGTAACAGCCAACATAATACTGAATGAGGAAAAGTTGAAAGCATTCCCTCTGAGAACTGGAACAAGACAAGGGTGCCTACTGTCACCACTCCTCTTCAACAGAGTACTGGAAGTCCTAGCCTGAGCAATCAGACAAGAGAAAGAAATAAAGGGCACCCAAATCAGTAAAGGGAAAGTTAAACTGTCACTGTGTGCTGACGAAATGATCATTTATTTTGAAAACCCTAAAGACTCCTCCAGAAAGCTCCTAGAACTAATAAAATAATTTAGCAAAGTTTCTGAAAACAAGATTAATGCACACAAATAAGTAGCTCTTCTATACACCAACTGCGACCAAGCAGAGAAGCAAATCAAGAACTCAACCCCTTTTACAATAGCTGAAAAAAAAAATCCTTAAGAATATACCTAACCAAGGAGTCAAAAGACTTCTACAAGGAAAACTACAAAACACCACTGAAAGAAATCAGACAGCATAAACAAACGGAAACGCAGTCCATGCTTATGGATGCATAGAATCATTGTGAAAATGACCATACTGCCAAAAGCAATCTACAAATTCAATGCAATCCCCGTCAAAATACCACCATCATTCTTCACAGAATTAGAAAAAACAATCCTAAAATTCATATGGAACCAAAAAAGAGCCCGCATGGCCAAAGCAAGACTAAGCAAAAGGAACATATCTGGAAGCATCACATTACCTGATTTCAAACTATACTATAATGCCATAGTCACCAAAAATGCATGGTACTGGTATAAAAAGAGACACATAAACCAATGGAACAGAATAGAGAACCCAGAAATAAACCCAAATACTTACAGCCAACTGATCTTAGACAAAGCAAACAAAAACATAAAGTGGGGAAAGGGCACGCTTTTCAACAAATGGTGCTGGGATAATTGGCTAGCCATATGTAGGAGACTGAAATTGGATCCTCATCTCTCACTTTATACAAAAATCAACTCAAGATGGATTAAGGACTTAAACCTAAGACCTGAAACTATACAAATTTTAGAAGATAACATTGGAAAAACCCTTCTAGACATTGGCTTAGGCAAGGATTTCATGACCAAGAACTCAAAAGCAAATGCAATAAAAACAAAGATAAATAGCTGGGACCTAATTAAACTAAAGAGCTTTTACATGGCAAAAAGAACAGTCAGCAGAGTAAATGGACAACCCAGAGTGGGAGAAAATTGTCGTAATCTGGACATTTGACAAGGACTAATATCCAGAATTTACAACAAACTCAAATCAGTAAGAAAAAAACAAACAATCCTATCAAAAAGTGAACTAAGGACATGAATAGAATATCAAAAGAAGATACGCAAATGGCCAATAAACATGAAAAAATGCTCAACATCAGAAATGATCAGCAAATCAAAACTACAATGCGATACCACCTTACTCCTGCAAGAATGGCCATAATCAATCAATCAATCAAAAAACAGTAGATGTTGGCATTGATGCAGTGAACAGAGAACACTTCTACACTGCTGGTGGGAATGCAAACTAGTACAGCCGCTATGGAAAACAGTGAAGATTCCTTAAAGAACTAAAAGTAGAACTACCATTTGATCCAGAAATCCCACTACTGGGTATCTACCCAGAGGAAAAGAAGTCATTATTCAAAAAAGATACTTGCACATGTATGTTTATAAAAGCACAATTCACAATTGCAAAATTGTGGAACCAACCCAAATGCTCATCAATCAACAAGTGGATAAACTGTGGTGTGTGTGTATATATACATATATATACACAATGGAATACTATGCAGCCATAAAAAGGGATGAATTAAGAGCATTTGCAATGACCTGGATGAGATTGGAGACTATTATTCTAAGTAACTCAGGAATGGAAAACCAAACATCATAAGTTCTCATTGATATGTGGAAGCTAAACTATGACAATGTGAAGGCATAAGAATAATACAATGGACTCTGGGGACTTGGGAGGAAGACTGGGAGCGGGGGCGAGGGATAAAGACTACAAATATGGTGCAGTGTACACTGCTCAGGTGATGGGTGCGCCAAAATCTCACAAATCACAACTAAAGAACGTATGTAACCAAATACCACCTGTACCCAAATAACTTATGGTGAAAGAAAAAGAGACAACAATGTTAATAGTTGTGGATTAAGTCAATGTTTCCAAGGCCCAACTAAAAGAACAAACGTTAAGGGGTGAGAGAAGTGGTGAGGATGTGGTGAACGGAAGGTCATGTCCCCTGTTATCAGCATTCGATGTACTTTCAACACTACGAAGGCCACACAAAATAGTTTCGGTTTAATGGCCCCTGGATTTTGTGCCTGTTTTCTTCCTTGTGCTTTTGTATTCTGCAGAAATTCTTTTTGTATTTCTCAACTATGTAATACTTTTGTAAACAGATTTGTTTAAAAACTCAGACATTTACATGAGAAAGATTCAGAAAAAGACCTTTATTTTTAGGTTACATTATCTTACACAGCAGGCAAATGGGGTGTGATTTTGACAAACTAGTGGTCTTAATGAAAATATGAGTCTCACAAACTATAAACTAAGGCAGAAAAGATAAACATTCTTGTCTTAGGCCTCAAGTGGAGGTGGTGGAAGGGTTTATGATATTATGGTAATAGTAGAAGCTTTGCCAGTACTGTCCAAGGTACACCACTTCTTTGTGGAGGCCTAAGCAATCGTGGTATCCACGGTAAATACACAGAGGGGATGAAAGCTAAGCATTTTAGTTAAATGAGCAGGGGTGGCTATATAGATGGGCAAACTTTACCAGTGCAGATGGGATGGCGAGAAGTCAGAAACAGGAAACGAGGGCCTGGCTCTGGTTGTTGTTCAGGCTAAAAC
Organism: Piliocolobus tephrosceles; assembly: GCF_002776525.5. Taxonomy (NCBI): domain Eukaryota; kingdom Metazoa; phylum Chordata; class Mammalia; order Primates; family Cercopithecidae; genus Piliocolobus; species Piliocolobus tephrosceles. The sequence continues at coordinate 101,164,981 of NC_045444.1, forward strand.
CAGTGAAGTGAAGACAGGAAGACGCCCAGCAGTACATGTGCATGGGACACAAAAGCCAGGATACTCAGGACTGACACAAGCTGTGCTACCAATAGCCACTTTTCCATGAGCTTGCTCACAGGGTTCCTGGAAGGCGAGTTGTGAATGCCTACTGTGTGCTGAGCACTTTCACACATCTTTACACCCGGGTGAAATAAACAGTATTTCCCCCGCTTTATCACTGATGATACAGGTTAGACTGTTAACAGACCCATGTCTAACTTCAAAGCCGACCCACAATCCTCCCTAGGGCTGGAGTATTAGTCATTAACCCTGTAAGCCTAGTCAAAGAACATGCTTTTCCCACTTCTCTCACATCACCATTCTAATAGAAACTTACAGGTATCGGAAAGTGCGCCTTGTGCCTTAGAAAGCTAAACAAATAATCAACAATCCCTAATTTATAAGAATGTCTGCAGCTTAATTAGCCAGGCATAAGCCGCATTAGTTGACTAAAAAATTACAGCTCTTAACCGAAGACAACTTCTCAGCAGCTATTCGTTAGTTCCTACCATTTTAATGTGTTCAGGGTAGGAAACAGAATAGACAATTGTGACTGCAACGAGGTCCATGAACATTTAGAATACAATTAATGTTTTTTCCACACTGACTCATGGAAACAGTAACAGCTAATGTAGCCCCATTCCCATCCATGAATCATCATTCCCACAGAAAACATCAAACCTCCCCAAATATCATCCTCTAGGCAGAGGTCACTTAACTATTAAATTCACAAAGCAGGTGCAAAAAAAAAAGGGACCAATGAAATAAAGGAAAAATTCTATTTACTAAAATTCATGTAGCTAAATTACCTCTTAGGTGAAGTCAGTGATAACTCTCACACATTGCTCATTTACCTTTATTTCAATCATAATTCTAATATACTTCCCATCTGGTTTCTATTTTTCAGCAGGTCAAAAGAAAAAAAACATTAAGTTAGATATGGTAAAGCATTAGCAGAGACAGAAAAATAGCTACAAAGTGGCAGCTGTCAAGGAAAAAGAGGAACAGCTACAAATTCAAGTAGAACTAGAAAACAGCCACGAGAATGTGGAAAAGCTACCAGCCTCTCACTTTTATAGAGTCACAAAGGAATCAGTGTGTAATTGTTTCTTAATGACGATTTCCAATTGTCAAAGTTATACTATATTCGGAATAATCTAAGGTAATAAAGTATCTAGTACATTTTAGAAATACTTTTATTCAAAATTAATTAAAAAGTGTTATGTTCAAGATGATAAGATTTTGTTAGTTAATAGATTTCCTCACCAAGTCATGTTGGGCCTCATTCAACAGCACAAAATAAGCCAATTTTATACAAGACACAGATATATGGAAACACAAATAATTTTAATGATTTATGGTAAATAAGAAGGAAGCTTGAATCTATGATTGAAAAATAAAAATTACATATATATCTAAACAGAGTGTACAATCACAAGTTTCAAGAGCTTAAACAAACTAACTGCTGTCAAAATAAATATTTAACAAAACAAAGATGAAACTGCTTAACAGTCAGGGAAAAACAACAAAAAGAAGGGAGGGGTGATAAACCAAGAAAATGAATGACAAAAACTGAGCAAGAGACCTCAAAGGTATCTTCACAAACAGGAATTCAGATGCAAGCAACAGACACAAACCTGTCTAAAATGTGACCTATGAGGCAATACAAAGTGACTTGAAGTCAGTTATAAATAAAAAATGACAACCAAAATCCCAGAGAGTCTTAAATTATTTAATCCAGACATTATCTAACCCCTCGGATTTTTGTTTGGTGCTATGGTGTTCGTCATTTTCCATCAGAATGAAATGTGGGACAAATGCATTACTGGTTGCAGAGAGTGTTTCAGAGCTAATTCACCCAGCAAGGTCAGGGTCAAAAGGTTATTTTGTTCATACAATATATTTCTTGATACGAAAAAAACAACATGTCAAAGAAAGAATGAAAGCAAAACGTATTTTCAAATGATAAACAGAATCTCAAACTTTCAAGTAAGTGCATCTTAAGATGTTGATGAACTTCAGAGATTCTCAGTATTTTAAAACTAGGGATATTCTATTCTAGTTGTTATCAAACTGTCCTCTTTTGTTCATAAGGAACCAAACTGGCAGGTCTCTCAGTGTCTCCTTCGCCAAGTCTTTAATTTTATAAGTACATTCAATGTCTAGGAAGAAATTATTAAAGAATTCTGCTTCTTAAAAAAATGTTTCAAAATAATCTAATGTATCCTTGTGGATTCGGGAATGAGAGCACCCAGAGCAGAGTAACCTCCCCAGGCCTGACCACTCTCCGGTAGCATCCCGCCCACTCACTGAGGCCTTGCCTGTCTGATACTAGTAAGCCCTCCCCATGCCTCCTTCTACACTTACTGTATGGCCTTTTGTATGATTTGGAAAAAATCTGTTGTAAATCAAGTAATCACCAACTTCTGCCTCCATGCCAACCTAAACACTTTTAAAAACTTTACAAAGGAAGAAATTAAGACCTTCAAAATTATTTTGCAAATACCAACAAGGTTTACCAGAAGAAGACTGCTTTTTAATTTAAAGTAATGACGTTGGACTGACAATGTGCTAGATTGGTCAGACTTCTTAAAAAAATACTGATATTAAAATGTGTCAGAGAAAATGCTCTAAGTATATATATAGAGAGAGTAGATAAACAGAGTTATATATTGATAGTTATAAGCAAATGTACAGAATAAAAATATGTACCATGAGCCTAGTGTTGATTTTTACCACAAAAAAAAATGTTAAAAGATTAAATCACGATTTCCTGATGAATATACAACATAAAAAACAGAGATAAAAGTGTAGAAACAGACAACAAAGTAAATTACAAGAAAAGAAATGAACACAATATAGGATAAAGACAATTGCAGATAGGAGAATTAAACACCTAAGGTGGTTGGTATATTTAGACCAAATACTCTCTTTGCAATAAAGCCAAAATATTTGATAATATTCTCTGTTTACTTAAAAAAAATGGCACGTTTTTTCACTGGTAGCAGGTATGGATTTTATTAAAGAATATTAAAAGACTCAAACAGTAATGATTCCACTTGTCTATTTAACCAGGATCCTGGTGTCCTCTCATTAATCTTTGATACTCAATAATCTGAACAGAAATACATGATGAATCAAAAAACATGCCAATTTTAAAAAGAAAAACCTTTAAAAGCAATCCCAGCATCTAAATGGTAAACACAACATGAATTACTAATCTGGCATTAGACCCTTTTTTTTTTTTTTTTTTGATTCAAAGACAAATATGAATGACTCTACCTATTTGTAAAAATGTGAAACATTAAAGACAGTACAATGACTGGGCTCTCACAAACCATGCAAGTTCAATTTGAAATGTTCATCTGGTACAATATTCAGCTGTCAAGAGGAAGCAACTCAAAGGACATCACACAGTCTATAAACCAGCTTGAAGGAGCCTTCCAGACTTTGCCCTGCCGAACCCTCTCTGGGTGATAATTAGACAAATCCTCATAGATGATATACTGCGTGCAGAAGCGCTGATCAGAATCGGGTCTTGCATGGTATGCGACTGTATTGATGGTCTGAGTCACGTCACTGTCTGGCTTGGGCTTTCTACTGAGGATCTGGCCCCCACCTGCAGTGACGAGCTTAATAAGGTTGTCCTTTGGATGGTGTTTGAAAGATCCCCCCAAATAGAAGTAGCATCCATCAAATAGCTTTGGCAACTGAAATAATGAGAAAACATTTGTTAAAGGCAGATCAAAATACTGTATTCAAAAACACTGCATATGAATGAGGAAAATAAAAATACACGTTCAGTATCCTTTACCTGAAACATTTGGACCAGAAGCATTTCAGATTCAGAAATTTTTTGGGTTTTGGAAAATTTGCATATATATGAGATATCTTAAGGATGAGACTCAAGCCTAAACACACAATTCATTTGTTTCTTGTACACCTTATGCACATAGCCTGAGGTAATTTTACACAATATTTTCAGTAATTTTGTGCATGCAACAAAATTTGACCGTGCTCTGACTGTGACCTGCCACATGAGGTTAGGTGTGGAATTTCCCACTTGCGGCATCATGTCAAAGTTCAAAAAGTTTTGGATTTTGGAACATTTTGGATATTGGATTAGGGATGCTCAATCTGTAATAATTATGAGCAGCTAAGAAGCTACTTAATGAGGTGCTGGGACAAGTTAAATTTCAAGCATACTAATTGGATCAAGAAAAATACTTAGGCAAATAGGGGCTTCCTATTTACAATTTTTTCCCAAAGATTCAGTGACCATTTTGGTTCCTTTTCATTCTTCTAAAATTTTAGATGTGTTTGGTATAAAAAAAAAAAAAAAACTGTTCATCAAACTTTTTTCATCAGGATGTTTATGCTTATGTGGTGGGGCTTAAAACCACCACAACTCCTAGCTTTTATGAAATAGGCTTCAGAGACATAAGGCTAAATGTAATTACAAGAGTAACATCTTTTCCATGGACTTTTATCCAGTTCTGCCCATCCACATTCAGGTCCCTACATATTACCAACCTAAGGTCTCCAGGGCAGCCACCGTGGGGGGTGTGCCCTCCATGGTTCCAGAAATGTATTCACGAGCACAACAGATTATTGTGCTGAGGCTAGGGATCCAATTAGCTATGAAACACACTTCTGTATGCTCGTTGGAAATTTAAAAAAGTTTCATAATTCCCTTCTACGGAAATTTTCTTTGTCACTTCTAATATACATATATATATCAACAGGATAATGCAATATTATCCATTAAAACTACAATATGTGGCCATCAAGACATATGGTAACTAAATCCGAGCAGCAGCTGTAAGTCTTCTTCCAAGCTACTTCCTGTATCTGAGATTTACCTCCGATTCTGAAAGGTTTATGGGAATGTTTAAGATGCCAAAAATCCATTAACAGTATGAAATTATTACCTTCTGGATTTTACTGCTCATCGTGATCATCTTTCAGAATCAAGTGCTTGAAATAAGCACAATTAAAATTTTAATCAGTCACCTGTAGTTGTTGAAAGGGCAGAAGTTTTTCCTGATGGTGATAATAATAGTATGTCATAATAAGAACAATGAAAGTTGTATAAAAGAAAAATACCAGCTGTTCTCTGTTGAGCCTGCTTCTGTGTGGACCTTCAGGAATTTCATACTTTTCTTCCTGTTCACATACTTTCCTTCGTAGACATGCTTTTACCCCTGACAAAAACACAAGAATTAAAGCAAAATAAGTATCAACTAAGCATTACTTCTCTCTCATTGAAATTAAGCAATTTACCTAAGTGGTTTTTCTTCTTCATGGCAGTTTTTAAGTATTATTCTAAAATGCAAACAGAAATCTTACTTATGCCAAAACAAAACATAACACAATTGGTTTTCTATATAAAGAAAAGATTTAAAATATTCTTTCTTTGGAGGATTAAGCCATAAGTTAGTACTGAACACTAACTGTAATTTTAATCTCCTTTCGAAAAACCTAAGCCAGGATACTATTTCAAACACACACACACAAGTCTACATTTTCACTCATAGCAATTACCCAAATTTAAGGTGAATAAAAAGTCCATGATGCAGTCCTGCCCACAATAACCTAAACTGAGCACTTACCATCTACACTGCTCATTTTGGCAGTTATATGTCTAATCGTCTGTTAAACTGTAAGTGATCTGACATGACGGAATGTGCTTTAGTCTACAGCACCTAGCTGTTAGCCACACAACAGGGGCTCAACAGTGCTGGCTAAAATAAACAAGCAGAGCTTGGGATAGGTTTAGAATGTGACAGGAACACAACTGAGGTCGCCAGTCTAGAGATGATTTGGTTGGGCTTTGCAGGAAAAAAAAGCATTCTTTTGATGGCTTGAGTAAGTCTGTTCACAGCTTCAGGTTAAAAAGCAAGATGCAATAGAGACAGCTCAGCTTGGCACTGTTTAGAGTCATTCCACTGCCTGGCACCTGGGTGGGGAAACCCTAAGTAGGGCCACTGGCTGGCAGGCAGTACCAATTGTCTCGCTAGGCTCTAGAAATGAAAGGAACCCTTGGATGCCCAGGACCAATCATGAAGGACATGGTCAGCTTCAGCTAGAGACAACATCTTGGATAATGCCTGTTCACCAACAGGCGAGGGAACTGATGGCATGTATATATGTATTTATTATGCTTCTGTTCTGATAGCATATAACTACTAAATTTGAGATTTGGAGTTGAAGGACTTGGTTATCCCAATTACTTGTTCTGGAAGCTTCCTTGCCTAAGGAAATAAAAAATGAAAACAGTGTTTTTCACCGGGCTTCTGTGGATAAAATGCAAGAAGCATTCTATAAACTAGATACTATAATGAATTATCTTCATTATAAAAACAAACCCTCCATACAATTTCCTATTTGTCTTTGAGGTTGTTTTGCTCAATATCTCATTTTATCACTGAGGGCAGAAACCATATATTATTCACTTTGCATTCTTCAGAATTTCATACACTCTCCCATAGAACAGGAGTTTAACAGCAGAGGGTACTGGGAAAGTTGGAACAATAACTCAGGTATCCCATTCACTGTCTAGTGTTGTTAACACAAAGGAACAAAAGTTTTTTAAAATTCACTATGGACACAGCATTGATAGATTGTATCCACACCAATAAAAATAAGTAATTGTATAGCACCTGTAAGAGTTCAGAGTTACACATAGTTTTGAATATCAAACTATTATATCCTGTTATCACTTGATATCTAATGGCTTAAAACGACCAGAAAAAAATCTATGGCTGCATAAACATATACTTTAGATGGAGGATTAGACATGTATGTTGGATATACTACAGTGTTTTGGAAACCTCTTGAAAAATGCTAGTGATAAAGTTCTGTCCAGCTGATCCCTACTTACTTCAACAGTAAATTGATTCCAACACAGGAGCGGAACCACTACTCAGCATGTAAACTCTGCATTTGCCTGTAAAAGAGCTCCTTTCTTGACTGAAGGGTGGCCAAGAACCAACAGTTAATCTGCTACCCAGAACTGTCCTGGGATTGCATCTACTATACATTTAGATTCACTTGTGTATGAGTGAAATGTCTCTTGACCTACAATGATTTTTTTTTTTTTTTTTTTTTGAGACAGAGTCTTGTACTGTCACCCAGGCTGGAGTGCAGTGGCACCATCTCGGCTCACTGCAAGCTCCGCCTCCCGGGTTCACGCCATTCTCCTGCCTCAGCCTCCGGAGTAGCTGGGACTACTCCGGACTCACCACGCCCAGCTAATTTTTTGTACTTTTAGTAGAGACAGGCTTCCATCGTGTTAGCCAGGATGGTCTCAATCTCCTGACCTCGTGATCCGCCCGCCTGCCTCGGCCTCCCAAAGTGCTGGGATTACAGGCGTGAGCCACCACACCTATAATGATTATCTTGAGAGCAAAAACTTATACTGGAGAAGACAAAGAAATGCAGTGTTTTCCAAGAGTTAAGTAATGGTTCACTTTAGACTGACTCAAACTTTATGGTATAATCAGTTTTAAACTTTCTTCTTTATTACCTCACACTGACACATCGGATTACAAAACTTCATCGGATTACAGGAGTCAATCAGCAGAATTTGGAGTACGCGACAGAACTGAAAAAACTGGTACTTTCTGGGGGAAAAAATGTGTTTGAGTCCTGTTTATAAAATGTTTCATTTATTCTAATCTTGTAACTTGAATTTTGAAAATACGCAGAATCAAATTACTTACGAGGTAGAAAAGACCCTGAAGAGCTAGTCCTACTTTCTTGTTTTATAGATTTGCACAGTCAAGTGCAGAAACAGAGTGACTTGCTAAGATCACTAATAGCAAAGGTAAAGTGAACCACTTCCTAAAGCAACAGACTTCCACATCGGTGCTCTTCCTATATCATATTTACAGGCCAAGTATCCCTTATCTGAAATGCTCGAAACCAGAAGTGTTTTAAAATTCAGTTTTGTTTTGGATATTGGAATATTTGCACATACATAATTAGGTATATCTTGGCAACAAGACCCAAGTCTAAAAAAGAAATTCATCTATGTTTCATATACACTTTATACAGATAAAACATATATGAAGATAATTTTATGTACTATCTTTAATAATTTTGTGCATAAAACAAAGTTGTGTCTGCATTTAGACTGTGAGCCATCATGTGAGGTCAAGTGTGTCATGCTGGCACTCAAATAGTTTAGTATTTTACAGCATTTTGGATTTTCAGATTAGGAATGCTCAAACTGTGTTAAACACCTATTATGTACAAGAGAAGTCATAATCTCTTCCCTAAGAAGAAAATCCTCCTGTTTCCTGTCACTTTATTTCAATAATCTAATCCTGAACTTTCATTAATATTAGAATGTTCTATCTCAGACTGCCTAATTTTAAATGAAATTTTATTGCTTTATTTTCCTCTATCAACAAGCAATCCATTATCAAATTTAATTTTCCAAGCACATTTAAAATTACATCCATGTTTTAAAGATATTAAGGATGCCACTGAGATAATCTCAAGTCATGGTATATATAATAACAAAGAAAACTCCCTACTCTTGTCCAGAAATTCTAAGAACTTCATATTATGTAAACTTCTGTTACAAAGTCAATTAAAGAACAAAGGTTAATAGTTTATCATAGACAAACATGAGAAGATCCATTTTTCAGATCCAGCTTTTCCCTCTTTTTCTATTTAAAATGGCTAACCTTTCAAAGAATAACAAATTTGGGAGCAGATTTGATTGTCAGAAAAATAAAATATGCTTTTATATTTCGCATTTATTTCAAATGTTAAAAGCAAAGATAATAGGTTTTTTGAAAAAAAGTTTGAATGCAAAGTTGTTTATGAAAATAATGGAGGACCAGTATATCCTAAATATTAAAAAAAAAAATATTCTGGAAGTATTAATGATTTACATGTATTAGTGAAGTGGTATTCAAAAATACTAATAAAGCAGGAAATAATACACAGCCAGAGTTTTAGTCATTTATAGCTCTTGTTAAACAAAAATGAAATGGCAATATTAAATATGAAAAGAAAAAGTAGAATATCATTAATAAAATATGGAATAAATTGTTCCATTGTTACTTCCCTGGGTTTAAATTGAGTAGAACCTGAGAATTTATTTGATTGTATCTAAGTTTATTTTACACCTGTAAATACTAACAGACAGAACTCTCTTCTTATAAATTGTTATTAATAGAGAACCATGAGAGCAGCATCATTTTATAAAAACTATGAATGCTATGTTACCTAATATTCATCCAATGAGCAAAATACTTTACTATAGATTGAATGTGTACACTGTGCAGTGCTCTGAAAACTTTAATTTTTCCATAATGTAGAATAAAACAGTCATAAATCATAAGGCCTAACCAATCCAATGCTAAAAATCATACACCAATATGTTCTGGTCAAAGGAGAAAAAAAAAATTCTTAAAATACCAATTTATTCTATTCTGTTTTCTTTTTACTTTTCTAACTTTAAATGACCAAGGACACAACTGTTTGTTCTAAGAAAAGATCCTGATAAAAATTACTGTGATAACAGCTACTAAAAGTACTTGTATCCTTCCCCAAATACAGCAAGAGTAGTATACCCAATGCTCATTATCTGCAGTAGTTATGTTCTATAAAGATGCTATGAACACCGAATTAGTGAATAATGAACCACTGTTGTTAAAGGAAATACAGGGTTATGTTTCTGTGAGCCTGTGGTTCCAGCATTTTCATCAACTGATGAATACTTTGTTTTATGTATGTTTCTGTTTATACACATTATTTATTGTATACTGTTGACTCATTAACATTAAACTTAGCACCAGCAGTACTACAATTAACACCTTAACAAAGCTTATCTAACACAGTATTTAATATTTTCCCTGAAAGGCACATTACAATCTTCTTGAGCTTAGACACATAAAACAGCACTTCAGCACTACATTATGAGGCCATTTTAAATAATAAAATCATCAACAAAAATACAAAAATCCAAAAAACATGGCATCAATAGACTGTGAAAGGGCCACTTGTTTACAGTGTGAGAGCTGGAAAAAGGAGGCAAGTATCACCTTGTTTGACCTCAGCTGGGGACACACTTGTTTGGCAAGTAAAGTTCTTCACTACTCTGTACATGTCTACAAAAGCACTGTGAGTACTGATTTGGGGATTACAAGAAAAATTTTAGCAAGTAAGAAAACTCACAAACACAGAATCCACGAACAATGAGGATTTACTGTATATTACTTCCAATTCAGGGGAGGGAACTGAAACGCTAAGAAGTTAACTTGTTAAAGCCATTCAGCCATTAAGTGGCAGAATGTGAATCTGAACCTAAATCTGCTTAGTTTTCTAAAGGCTGTGTATTTCACACTGGAATATAACTTAGTGGTACACAAGATAAACCTTGGGTATTATCTTAGCTTGATGTGAATATGTCAAATGCTTAAAAGCTGCTTGAATTGAGTGTTCCAAGATGTTGTTTATTATAAAAAAGGTCAGAAGCAGAAGACTAACAACTGAGTACTCCATCTCTCCAAAAGCAGAGGTTTGTCAAGAGACGGAGTCTTTCCTGAATTGGGTCATTAATGCATATTCAAATTCAACATTCACACTCAGGACATCTATAATTACCCATCATGTCAATCTTAATTTGTTAGTTTTATCTGTGCTTCATTTGGCACTCATCTCTCTCTCCCCCATTGTTTTTAATATAAAAATCATATTCACACAAGTTTGCTCAGCTGAGTTTCTGAATCTTTTAATTTTAAATTATTATAAATGTGCTTTGAAAATTGTTTTTTACATATAATAATTATACTCTAAAAAGGGCACACATTTTAATAAGCACTCACTGAATTAAAAACTACCTTTCTAATAAAGCTAATATAAAATATTAACTTTACTATACATTGAAAATGAGACTCAAAATGCTTGACTGGGTCAAAATACCATACTAGAAGCCCTGCCAGTATGCTGGAATTATGTCATATATTGTTTCTATATTAAAGATCAAACCAAAAACCATCAGGAATCCAGTGAAATGGTTAACTCAAATTCACTATATGTAAATTTTTTAATTTTCCTCTTTACATAAGCAGGTATTCCGCTTCCCAAATCTATTCCCCTTCCCAAATCTCCTTCCCAATGATACTTGCAGAGCATTCATAATTGTATCTTTAACTGAATATGGTGGCACAGAAAGTCAAGGACTGAACACTTCTATGATATCTCCTGTATCAAATGAATGGCTAATATGTAATTGCAGAATTAAGTAGGCTGTGCTTACGCCAGCTGCTTCTCCATTTTATGGGTTGATTTGACTATTTACAAGAAATACATTAAAATGACATCTATTGCTCCTGACAACGTGCTGGCATTAGTCAATCAACAGAATTTAACCTTAATAGATACCAGAATCCAGTAAGCATGGCATCAAGAAAAATGAGATGGAAGATACCAACAGGGCAGCATGGTACTTCAATGGGAAGGAGCCAGTGTAAGTCTTAACTCATTAAGTATTCAGTTTCATGAGAGTTGTGTAGTAAGTTTCTGTCAAGAAAGGCAAATCCAATGCTCTAATTATAATGATTGAGTTAAACAAATACACTCCTCTAATATGCTTTTACTCCAAGCAACAGTTTGCAAAATTCTTATGTCATCTAAGACCAACTAAGGAAGAATGAAAGTAGCTCTTTTTCTTTTCCTGAAAACAAAGGATGTTTCCAGGTCTATAACTACATTTGAATGGTGGCAAAGTGTTTTGTTAGAGTTGCTGTCATAGCATAGAAAATCTCAAGAATTTTTTCAAAACTGGGAGTGATATCTACTCCAAAGACTGTGACTCAAATGCCTACAAAAGCCAAGTAGATTACATAAATGTGCTAAGAACCTGGTGTGAAGTGGTAGGAAGCTATGGAGACTGTAACAAACATCATACCTAAATATATGAAAATTTAATTATGTTAGAAAAAAACCACAGACATTGTATTTCCTTCAGTCCTCAGAGTCCTCAGTCTACCGATTTGAAACTTCTGATGCTTTGTCTAATCAACCTCTTTTATAGATAAGGAAACTTAAGTCCCAAGAGATTTAAGTGCCTTTCTCAGTGACATAACTGAGATGAGAACTGAAATATCCTACATGTCACAGATCAAGTTTTTTTGTTAATCTTTATTCTTAGTTGGATCAATGTGTTTACTCAATCTGACATGCTATAAGGTTGCTACTCTCTAACTTGTACCCTGTGAGTTTCAGAATGATGACATACTCCATAGACATTACCATAGTTACAAATTCATACCAACTTCCTACTGAACCTTTTTTAAGACAAATCAATTGAGCTGATTTACTAAAAAGTAAAATAAGAATGAAATGCTTTAAAATAAACTTTCAGCAATTCAAATGGTGATACATTATCAATGCAATGGAAGAACCTACCAGCCAAACATTACTTAATTTAATTAACCCAAGCCTAAATAATGACTAACATTTTAAGATTTTATTTACAGAATAAAAGTTAAGCAATCTGCAGCAAGAATTTTTAACCTATTTTCCATTTAAAACACACTTACATCTTAAGATTTAAACTATTTTATATTTGTAATAAACAGTTAATAAAGTCCATAATTATTTTCCATCAGTTTAGTAGAAAATAAACTCTTATACTTCCTTTTGAAGAAAAAAAAGCAAAAAATACAAATACAAGACCACATTTTAGTTAGTTTTCTTGGCTAATAATTTCCTTACTAAAATTACCTTGCATGAATCAGTTGTTATTTATGTAAACATAACTTTTGCATATGCCAGAATGATACATACTTGAAAATGTGTCAAGCCACTATCCTTATAAAATGTATGCTTTATTTCATCTTTGTTAGTTTTCATATGTTCCTTTATAGTTGAAGGTTTTGACTGAAGCTATCACTTTGCAGAAACAAAGGATGAACTACTTATCTATTAAAACTAAGAGATCGTTTTAGCCCAGATGTATTCCTGATCATGTTCTCCATTTCATGTAAGCTCTCCTTTTTCCCTGAGATCTTAATACTTTTTTAATAGAGGTAAGCAGCCCCATTCCTAAAGTATTGATTAACCCAAAGTAATTAACTCAAAGTCATTAAGGTAGCTCTGTTTATCTTAGCAAAGCCTGGAATTTTTGTATAATAATGAAGCTTATGAATTCCAGGGCTACAACACTTTTCTATAAAGAAACTTCTATTGTACAGAAGTTATTCTTTTATTCTAAATTGCTAATAACCACTCTCTCCTCCTACCTCATAAAAGCATATACATCAGTAGATATATATTTCTATTTTAGCTGCATGGACCACTAATGATGGTCATGGATTTATATTAAGCTTACTTTTCCTATAATAAGAAAAGATAATACAAATAAAAGGAGATTTTAAAAAGGAGGGCTGTTCCTGAATCCACAGTTAAAAAAACATGATGAGAGAATACAATGAAGGTGGAAGAAAATTTCAAAATGGAGATCTGTTAAATGTCCAAAGGAGGAGACGATTATTAACTCTGCATGGAAAGCCCTACGTAGAATTTTCTCAGTCTTCAAATCCCACAGTAGTAAACAGATCCACATTTTAAAGAATTTTTAGGCCAGACCTGGTGGCTCGCACTTGTAATCCTAGCACTTTAGGAGGGCGAGGCAGGAAGACTGTTTTAAATCAGAAGTACAAGAACAGCCTGGGCAAGAAAGTGAGATCTCTGCCTCAACTAAAAAGAAAAAAAAAAATTAGCCAGGTATGGTGGTGAGTGCCTGTAGTTCCAGCCACTACGGGGGCTGAAGCAGGAGGATCACTTGAACCCAGGAGTTCATGGCCGCAGAGAGCTATGATTGCACCACTGCACTTCACCCTGTGTGACAGAGTGAGGGAGAGAAAAAAGGGTTGTTCTTCTTCTGGAATTAATGGCTATTTATAACTGAAATAGCTATGGGAATCAGAATTAACCACTCTTAGTCAAGACAAAATATCCTAAAAAGAAAAAAAAATTAAAATACAGAATCAAACATCACTACTCCATATGAAAACAAACGTTCTAATAAAATATGTCATTAGATCTAAACTAGGGATGTTTAAACCAGGGATGTGTGTCACTCAAGGTAACAGTATATAAGTAAAATAAACATTACAGAATTTCCTTTTGATTCTATTAAAAATCAACACCCGGACTGTAGAAGCAAAACAACTGTTTTGCAAATGATTCTATTTTAGACTTTTTAGTCAAGCAGACTATAACAGCACTAAACTTTAGTAAAAAGGGATATAAATGATGAATTGATGGGTGCTGACGAGTTGATGGGTGCAGCACACCAACATGGCACAGGTATACATATGTAACAAACCTGCACGTTATGCACATGTACCCTAGAACTTAAAGTATAATTAAAAAAAAAAAAAAAAAGGGGAAATCACAATAGGCAGCCTACAATGACAGAAATGAAAAAACAGTAGCATACTATCACTGCAATTTCTGAAAAGCTTAAGTGAAAGAACAGAGAAATGAGTTTGAAATTTGAAACTTCCATGGCCAACAGTGAAAGGACAATGAAATAAAGGCTGAAAATATAAAATAAAGGCTAAATGTTCCCATTTAAGATTTGAGATATCTCATTAAATACTGTCACAGGTCATTAAATCCTGGTTCCATATAAATATCATTTAGCAATTATTTATTTTTTGACATTGTAGTAAAAATTCTAGCTATCAGCATATTTATATGTAGAAATATATTTCTGCATATGACAATATGTGTAATTTGCTATTTAATGTACTGAGAAGCAGGTCAAATTCTATTGTAAAAATATATTATTACTTCATAAATTTTTCTTAGGCAAAACTTGGGTATCAATTCTAAGACCTTATATTATGAATAATATCAAAATATCAAAATAGTCTGTCTCTTGTATTATGAATAGTATCAAAATTATCTGTCTCTATATAGGTATGGTTAAAAACCAAACAGTCTAATGTCCCAAAATTGTCCTATTAGTAAACTCATGCTCAGTGTTCTTTTGAAGTCATATATTAAAAGTTCAAATTTTTATGTAAAATTGTCTGTTCTGATTAGGGCAGTCACCATATTCAAATGTATTTGCTGAGTATGCATTAAACAGGTATAAGACCTGGTGTATCAGATAGGAGGAATAAATACATGTAGGTTTGAATTTCCCTAATTAAGACCAAAGCTCTTCCCTATTCAATTAATCTTTAGAAAAGTGAAAATACTTCCAATTATTACAACTTGAAAATTCGAATGCATTAATTCCTAGAGAACTTAAATTTGATCTAAGAGGCACACATTATTTTTAAAACTGTTATAAACAAATAGTTCTCTTCAGTAACCCACCAATTTACTGTTGTTTCTCTCTGATTTTTTTTTTACCCACATGCATGCACACATTTATATATTGTTGAAAGTGAAGATATATTTGATGTGTTTAAAACCTAAACAATTCCATTTTTCATAAAATTTTAGTCTTAATATTTATCATATAAAATATGAATTTTTTTCAGAGAATATCTTCAAGCATTTCAGAATTTTCCTAATCTTTCATATGCAGGTTATATTCCCTACTTCTTGCTATTAGAAGTAACACTGCAAATACTCTTTCTTTTCTTCTGTATTTCTTGCGTAGGGTAAATTCTCAGAACTGGGACTATTAGATCAAAGGATGTTAATTTTTTTTATTCTTAGACAATCTTTGGTGGAGGCCTTCTGTCAGCATAAAGTTGCCTAATCAATCTTAATTTATAGGAATGTTTTGGTACTTTTTTTTACAATTAGCAAAGTTTGTATAGAATAAAAATTGTATTTAATTTTAAAATTCCATAGTACTCTCAGTATCCATTTAAAGAAGAAAACTTGTTAGAATTTGTTTGAAAAGAACGTGTTAGCCTGATTATGAGATTATTACTTAAATGATGATGTAATGATTGTCTTCTAGGGTCCACCTCTCCTCAGCTAAAACAAAAATGAAAAAACACTCAATTTAGCCCTTCGCCATCTCACAGACATAAATCCAGCGTAAAATGTCTGGCACATTCCTTCAGTAATTCCCTTAGGTACTGGGGAATTTTACAACTTCTATAGCTGCAATTTTATTTAAACTTAGATGAGAGTGGAGAAGAGAGAAAGATTATTAAAGAAAAGATGACAGCAATCTGTTCTCCCCTTCATAATGAGATAAGAAAAGACGATGCAGAATGAAATTTCTTTTAGAAAAAAGGCTAAGATAGAAAACAAAAATTGAAAGCAGTGTACCAAAAGAACAGGTCAGTAGAAAACATTTTATCTTGGCCTAGTTTGTATCTTTAGGATACAGTTTCATCTTATTCATACTCTATGAGATTAGTAAGATGATTTATTTATATACCTTCCATTCTTTTCTTATCACCTCTTTAATACGAAAATCACCCTTGTATGGGTGGTTACTAATGGCCTGTGAGAAATTAGCACCCAAACTAGGACTAAAGTAGAGTCTCCCTCACCAATTTGATGTTGAAGAAGGGACTTTTCTTATCTATAGCTCCTATTTCTGTAAAATATAAAATAAACATCATTCTGTAAAATATCTGTAAAAGAAATATAAGATATACTGGATGGTCTGTAAAATTATGGCTTAGTCTCAGAATCTTAATGCTAAGTTCATTACTTGTGGCACTGTAAGATATTCTGCATAAACAACGTAGGAGAATAAGATATTAACCAATTAAGACAGAATACTTCAACAGAAAACTTCTCATAGTTAAATTTGGACCCAATGGATCCAAATCTTTTGTATAATTCTTTTTGTTAAATTGTTTAGTTTGTAAAATGAGTCGATTATCTACAGAAAAAATTACAAATAAAATTCCTCTTGAATCTATTTGGTTTATGAAAAATCTCATGAAAAGTTAATATGAAAGTTTCTTAATAGTTAATCCTGAAGTTTTCTCTACCAGCAAGTTAATGGACAGACTCAAACATGAGACCTAGTTTTAAAAAGTCATAAATCTTTAAAATTAATTTTGAAAGCTTTGGTCCACCTATTATCTTTTAATATGAATGGTTTTCAAATAGTTTTAAATAGCTCTGAAACATTTTAAAAAATCAAACTGAGCCAGGTGCAGTGATGTGCACTTGTAGTACCAGCTACTCAGAAGGCTGAAGCTGGAGGATTGCTTGAGTGACACCACGTCTCTTAAAAAACAAAGAATCAAACTGAGATGCTTGATAGAAATAGAAAGTATAGAAACTTTATAGTATAGAAACTATTTATAGAAACAGTTTCTATACATCTTCTATACACAGTATAGAAACTATGAGAAATATATATTAGGAAAGAAGTATTTGAAGGTTCTTGCCTTCTTTTTGTAAACCCAGTGACTATTTAAAGGAATTGTCTCAAACTTTGAACCTGTCTCTCTTTGGACTCTATATTAGAAAATATGAGGATATGAATTTCAATAAGGGATTCCATCCATCCTTTATCCTAAAAGAACCACTGATATTAGAGGATGTTATTCACTACTGTGAGAATCACCAAATAGCGCACTATTAAGTCAGTCTGAGTCCATCAGTGATTCTATAAAAATGACACGGCCAAGATATTAAAGTGACAAAACCTACATTTCCCAAAAAAGGCAGATTTTATGGAAATGAATCATGTAGCCTGTATATGCAACCAAATGCCAGTTCAGCATATTCACAAGAACTAGACTCAAAAGTTAAGTGGTAAATGTCTTAACATTCAAAATTACATATGGCTTCTTTATTACTGCAACCTTATTATGAAGAAAATCTATTTCTTCCTATAGTCACTGGAAAGGTCTCTGGCACAGGTTTGATACAAAAGCATCCCTGATTATGAAACCATTTTAAATGAATTTTTAAAACACTGAGGCTCAATAAGACTTTCACATATTTAAAAGGAAAAAGAAAGTTCAAAAATAAGTGAGACACATTAGTCCAATTACTTATACTTCTCAAACTCGTCATAACTAGGAGGGACTAATTAATAGGGATTGATGAGAACAGATGGAGTGGCATTGCTAGTCACAGCCTCTTAGCTGGATGAGACTGCATCGGTTGAGACAAGCATCACAAGGAAAGAAGTGGTAGCTGTATTTGAAAATGACATGAATACCAATTGATGAAAGAAAACTGTTTTACAAACCAAATCAACTTCAAACTACAGATTAAATTAATAATATAATTAAGATCTTGATAAATCAAGCATTCTACCATAAAACCTTCAAAGCACAAAGCCATAAAACCATTTTTATAAACTAATTTTAATCCATCAGTTGCTTCATAAAGGGTTTCATTAAATATACCCATTGTTCTTTTTTAACATCTTATTTAAAAATAATTATAGTCACAGGAAGTTTCAAAGGAATGTACAGATGTCCCACGTACCTTTTCTTCAGTGTCCAGTGTTAACATCTCACACCACTATAACATAATACCAACAAATTGACTTCAATACGATCCATAGAGCTTACTCAGATTTCAACAGTCATTTATTTTTTTGAGATGGAGTTTCACTGTTGCCCAGGCTGGAGTGCAGTGGCACCATCTCAGATCACCTCTACATCCCAGGTTCAAGCGATTCTCCTGCCTCAGCCTCCCGAGTGGCTGGGATTACAGGCATGTGCCACCATGCCCGGCTGATTTTTCTATTTTTAGTAGAGAAGGGGGTTTGCCATGTTGGCTTGGCTGGTCTCAAACTCCTGATCTCAGGTGATCTGCCTGTCTCGGCCTCTCAAAGTGCTAGGATTACAGGCATGAGCGACCGTGCCCAGCCTGATTTCACTAGCTATAAATGCACTCATTTAATTTTATCTCAGGTAGTCTTGTGTTACATGAACTTTTGTAACCAACTAACATCAAAATACTCAACTGTATTGTTCCCCATGTTCCCCCTTTGTAACCACTAATCTTTTGTAACCACTAATCTTTTGTAAACAATTAATAAACACAAAAAAGTGAATCCACTGTTCTATGTTAGCCATAGTATCAAAAGGAGATGTGTTGACTATTAAGGAGTAGAAAATAATTTGTGTATGAGCTTCCTTTTCATTTTAAGTCCCAAGGGAATCCGAGTAGAAATGTAAGCGAGTGACAGTAGAGAAGGTGAGAGGCAGCTCTGAAGGTGGTGGTGGGTTGACTATCAGCAAGAAGAGGGGAACAGGAACACATTTTCAGTGGAGGTCGAGAAAGCTCGTGTAGTGACTCCAACTAAAGTAGTACAAGGCAGTCATTTCCCAACAGCTTCCTAAAAATACTGGATTAAATTAACTAAGACCAAAAGGGTATTATGCAGGTAATCATAAAGGAAAAGCAATAAACTGCTTTCATTTCACAGACATGTCATGCCGTATATTTAAAACATGTATTATTAAATTCAATATATCATTTAACAGTAACATGAATTGCTTAGGCTTAAAAGTGCACTATGTACTCCATTTACTTTTCATTGAAATAGTTGGTATTGTAGGAAAAAAAAGACTTTAAAATCAGAACATACGTGTATACATTTACTAAGGACATCTAAATGACACCATAAATATGAGAAGCTTTTTCAAAATGCAGTGACTAACCAGAGGTAAGAAAATTAACATCAAGTTCCTTAATCACGGGCATTAATAACCATGAAAAATGAAACTAGTCTAATTCATTTCTTAATTCTCTCAAATCCAACACTTACATTCAAATTTTAGAATCCAGCATCCATTGAGAATTCCAAGCATACACTTCAAAGTACTTTGAACTGCATCACCAGGAACAACAACATGAGTTACTAAAATACAAAAAAGGCAGTAAGAGAAAGAAAGATATAAGCCAAAGTATTTCTTTGGCCTGCTTTGTATAACTAATCTATATTTTAAAAACTTGTATATGAATCTTCAAAGGCAACAATTTTTACACTTAAGTGTAAGACTACTTCTATTTAGTACCTCGTTCTCTAACCTGGCCATCAATATGAAAAATCAGATCATAAACCATGTATCTTAAAGTCATATTGGCAAACACAAATTTTTATTTTATTTTCAAATTACACCTAAGGGATTATGACATTACACTGCACTACAATTTATTTGTCATTAGCAAAGTCACAAATTTGCTCTTTTGAAATACTGTCTTGTCCCAAAATATATGCAAACCTTTAAACTTTACATTTCCTAACTACATTGTCTATAAGTGGTTTATTACTGAAAAGAAACTTAGATTTATTACAAGATGCAAAGTATACAGCCATCACCCAATGGTTAAAACATATGTAAACAAAGGTAGTTCTCCAAAAGGATCATCTAACATTTTTTTCTACCCCCCCCCCAAAAAATTCAAAATCCTCACCTGTACTGTCAAACTCAGTACATTTTTTAGCCTTAAGAATTGCTGCAAGCTCACTGAGCATTTTCTGTTGTTCTGAAGACAGCCCACTGCCTATAAGTACA
Source organism: Piliocolobus tephrosceles (assembly GCF_002776525.5). Classification (NCBI taxonomy): domain Eukaryota; kingdom Metazoa; phylum Chordata; class Mammalia; order Primates; family Cercopithecidae; genus Piliocolobus; species Piliocolobus tephrosceles. Next base: position 101,185,473 of record NC_045444.1, read on the forward strand.
AGAGGTCCATCCCTACGCTGCCCAGTGTTCATCTGTTAATATAAAAGGAGAAGCCACAGTTAAAAACATTAGAAGACTAGACAAAGACATTAAACAGACTGTTACTTGATATAAACTTGAATTTCATTACTTAGTTTACTCTAATAATTTTCAGTAATTTCCAATGAATCGACACCCAGAACCTTTTAATTATTTTTCTCTTTATTTTTCCCTCAAGAAAATGTCAATTGAGATAGCTCTGTATACCCAGGACATCTTGTTTCTTCATTTTTAAATTGGGTCTCTCCAGGGTTTTACTTCATTCTGACACCAGTAAGTCCTTTTTCTTTCCCCAAGTAACCCAAAATATCCACTTAAAATCAGTAGTTCCCTATTCCACCTCCACTACCTTGTCCCAAAAGAGTAACTCAAACTTAGTCTGTTATTAAACTGAGATTATCTGAAAAATCAAAGAATGCCAAGGCTTCTAGAACGGTGCTGATTTAAAAAATAGAAAACAAATTATCAAAATAGTAACCCCTCGAAACTAAGAAAAGAGAAAAACAGACAAGTTAATTCAAAACTTAGGAGATCAGATTCATAAATAGTAAGAAGTCCATGCAGCTCATGACTAAGAAAGAAGTGCTCTAACAAAGACTAATAGTTTCACTTTAAAATCTAGACCTAGAATTCACAGAAGTTAAAAAGGACAAAAATAAAGAGAAGGTAACAGTGGATAGCATTAAGGCTGAGAAGTGAAAGACTCAAGGAAACAATATGTGTCCATATATATCATATATATATATATATTTACATAACAGTGTTTGTAAATGACAGAATTCAGCACTTAAAAGTTCAGCTCATCTTTCCTAGTCACTAAATTGTAAGATGATGTAACCACATCTAACCTAAACGTTATAAATACTCCTCACATGAAAATAAATAATTCAGCGTACTTTATGGATTATTCAATTACTCTTTGATAATATTTAAAAACACTACAGTATTTCAAAAATTCTTAAGTTACACAAATACCATAAAAATAGAATACATTACTAAATACATCTAAATAGAACACATTACTTCTCAATATATAACACTACTTCAGCTACATTGGTTCTCTGCACAAAATACAAGAGTGAAAAAGATATCATTTCTAAATACAGCATATGATACTATTTCTAGCAACCCAAGGAAAGCACCAAAGTGGGTCAAGTATTTTCCTATCATACTTTTAAAAAATTGCATAAAAAATAGAAACTGGCACTCATTTCTCACAGTTAAAGAATGCTATAATAAAACATAAAGCAAACAGCTGCCAAAGCCACATGTCTGATTTGGGGTGAGGTGGCATGGGGGCTGGGGATGTGACTTGAATAAGCATAGGTCTCTGACCCATGAGGCTCAAAAGAGGTGCAAAAAAACACCCCAAAGGTTGAATACCTTGATTTATAGAGATTAGATACTATGTTCATTAGCATTAAATTCAAAGGAATAATTAAATAGGGTACTTTTTCTTAGATAAAATCATTAGTTTTTCTTAAGTTCATCAAAAATGGGGTTAAAAAACCTAGAAAAAAATCTTCTTAGATAAACATGCTACTCAAAATGAATCATGAACGGAGAAGTCTCAAAACAAATGAATGATAAGAAGCTTTTTAAATTTTTAAAAGATTAGAGGTTACTTCTCAAACTTAAAGCCGTTTTCCAATAGCCACTAAATTTTACTTGAAACACAAAAATCCTAAAGGGGAAGTAGAGAAATTCAAACCCCTTCCCATCTGCGTGATATTCCCTAAAGCAGCTCACTGGACACCACTATTTAAAGGGTTCCAGACTAAGCTACCAAGCACTTGTGCTTGTTTCAGAGGCAAGTATGTATCATAAAGAATACTCTAATGCTCATTCATGCATTCAGCAGACACTTACTGAACACTCAGTATGTGCCAAACACTGTTTGTTCTCAATGCTAGGGCTACTATAGTAAACAAAAGAGCTAGCCCCTGCCCTCACACAGTTTATATTCTACTTGAGAGGGGAAAACAACACAATAAAATAAAAATACACTACATCAAATGAGAAATAGTATTGTACAACACAGCAGGGGAAGGGGGCTAGGCAGCATTGGGAGGTTGCTATTTAATATGCAGCAGCACAGAGTCCTCTCTGCTAAGACTATGCTAGAGCTGTGTCTGAAGTGGGTGAGGAAGCTGGCCGTGGGAACATCTAGTTCCTGGAAGAAAAAACAAACAAACAAACAAACAGGTGGTGCTGCACACCTGAAATGAGAGTATGTTTGGTGGACTCAAGACACAGCAAGGCAGCCCATGTGACTGAAAAAGAGTGAGTGAAGAAGAGACTGGTAGTGGCTGGGGGAAGGTAGACTCCAGAGGTTCCATCTTAAGGACTGCACATTAAGAAACTACCCTTTAAACTTGAAGGACTTGATATTATCTTTTCCTTAGCCAAGTACCAACCATTAAGACAGTAAATAATAATACCCAAAAGGCCACGTCTACATGACATGCGCGAAGTATAGGTCTCTTCTACATAATAAGAACCCTCCTTTTCTGAAAGGCACTGCCACCCTCAGACTCTAAGAATATCATCAAGATATCTTTATTCTTGACACCTTTAAAATAATCATTTTCCAGCTTTTACATAAAAGGAACACCAGCAAAGGACAACTTTGTTATTCTACGCTGTCAGACTGCAAGTACAAATGAAGAAAACAAGTCAATTTATAGTTGCTGAGTATGGTGGGACTGAATGGAGTACTGACCTAAGGTTTCAGAAATGTGAGTTCTAACTGGTCCATTAATAAAGAAAAAAACAACCTTTTTTCTAAATGGGTGGTTAACCCTGGGGCAAATCAGCCTCTAGGTCTCACTTTTCTCAATTGTAAACGGGGAAAATTAAACTGCTGATTTCTAGCTTCTCTTCCAATTCATTACCAAAACTATAGCTTGGAACACATAAGGCTGAAGTCTAAAGCAAAAGACAAAGGGTATTCAAGATACGAAAGTAACTAGCTCATGAAAGCATCTATGAGAGTATCAAACTGTAGCTACCTTAGGCTACCTCTTATCTTAAACAATGGCATCTATTACTACTCTCGTGAATGATCCTTGACCTCAGCTCCTCCCTTTCTGTTATTTTCCCCCATCTGAGCAGTACTAGATATGGTGAGTCTACCAACTCTCTCTAAAACTCCTCTTCTTCTCTCCATCCCCACATAACTGCCATCTATAATTCCAGTCCTCAGCATTTCAAACCTGGACTCCAGTACTGCAGCTTCCCAATCAGCCTTCAGTCTCTTCCCACTCTCAGCTACCCTGCAGACAGTCCTATTTCAGTTACAAACACACTGAAGGTGCCCTATTAAGTCTAAACTCTTATCGGGGAATTTAAGGCTTTTCACAATCTGGTCCCAACCTAGCCCTTTACCCTGAATCCCTCTTAAACACACGTCATACTCCTCTCACAGTAAATGCTATAGTTTCTCAAATTCCTAAGGTCCTTTATGCCTTCTTGTCTCTGAGCAGCTGTTCCTTAGATGTGGGCTGCCATTCGCACCTTGTACAAGGTGACCGCAGTGGGGAATGTTGGCTGTCCCCTCAAAATCTATTGCTCACTTCCTCCACACTGACAGAAGCCCAGTTTTATTCAGGTAGCCTCCCTTTCAAAGACTGACCCTATCCTCCAGCCCCAGGAGGGGCTGTCAAATCAATTTCTGACAATAAGACACAGGGAAAGCCGACGGAAAGACTTTAGTGTCTCTTTTCAGTTGGCCACTGCCATATCTAGAATTGTGGCAATCATTCTACAACCACTAAAGGAAACTTCTTAGTGAGGACAAATCCCCCAAACTGAGGATGGCAAGGTAAAGAGATACAAAGAATTGGGTTGCTTGATGTAACCACTAAGTGCTAAATTAAGCAAATGCAGAGCTATCTTGCATTGGGATTAATTCTATATAAAGTAATAAATTGTCTTCAAGCATTTGAGTAAAGGTTTTCTGTTACTGGCAGCCAACAGCATTCTATTAGATACTTTGCTAAAATGTTTACCCTGAAAGACTTAGGACACTTTCTCTGTGAAATTCTGTCTCTCTCTCTCTCTCTCTCTCTATATATATATATATATATGCATATATATTTTTTTGAGACAGTCTTGCTCTGTTACCCAGGATGGAGTGTAGTGGCATGATCTCAGCTCACTGCAACCTTTACTTCCCGGGTTCAATTAATTATCATGCCTCAGTCTCCCTAGTAGCTGAGACTATAGGTGTGCGTCACCACACTTGGCTACTTTTTGTATCTTTCATAGAGACGGGGTTTCACCATGTTGACCAGGCAGGTCTCGAACTCCTGACCTCAAGTGATCCGCCCACCCCAGCCTCCCAAAGTGCTGGGATTACAGGTGTGATCCACTGCGTCTGGTCTTTCTGTGAAATTTTTCCTAACGTCTCCTATAGTTTCTACTTACTTTGATTCTATATTGTATATTTTTATAGCTTATTTTACAAATTTATTACAATGTACAGTAAAAGTTTTTACATCTGAAATCCCTGCTAAGCTATGGGTTCCTAAGAAACAGGCACTCTTTCCACTTTATCTCTAGCTTGTACCTCTCTCCTAAGCTCCATAGTTTCATATCCAATGATCTATTTGATATCTCCATTTGATGTTTTATAGACATCAAATTGGCACATATAACAATTGATTTCCTTCTCCACGGCAACAAATGGCATTACCATCTACTTCACTGCTAAGGTCATACTTATTCCATTCTTTCCCCACACTTCATATGTAATCCATCCAAAAGTCCTGTTTAGATGCTTGCTAGTCTCCAGCAATAACAAACTTCTTTCTAACCTTCTAACATACCAGTCTCATTCACTGAAGGGCCTATACACTGTGTCCTCCACACAGTCACCTGGCAGCCTCCTCACTTCCACATTCAGGTTTCAATTCAAATCAGTGCTTTAAGGCTCCCCTCTGTGACCCCAGCTAAAGCAGTGGCCTTGCGGAAGCCCACTACCTCCATCCAGCGACACTCTACAACATCTTCAAAGCACTCATGTCTAAGTTTCTGAAATTATTTTATTTATATTAGTTCACATATTTCCAGTTTGTCTCGTTCCTACCTCTCACCAGATGGTAAGCACCTCCCTGAGAATAAGTGTTCTATCAGTCATAGTCATTGTTTCATGAATGCTGCCTAAAATACACAGCAGGCTCAGTAAGTATTTCTAGATGGTCATACTCTGATTATGTCTTTGAATCCACAGTAGTTAACACTCAGGAAGTGCTCAATAATTGTTTGGTGAATGTAAGCAATTTGCCAAATGGAAATTTTTCTATTATATTCCTTTCATAACCAATTTCAATAAAATATATAAATGTCCCAAAGCTGAATCCATACTTACTACCAAGCAATGGCTAGTTGTGGATGATTCATTCTTCTCTGGTAGCAGCAATAGTGATTTCATATTTTCATCGTCTGTATAATCCACAGGCCGCAGACCAAATATGTTACTGGTAAAGTAAGTGCAGATGTGTTTAAGTAAGTCAAATGAGTCTCTTAACTACATGAATGCACCAGTAGAACAATTTTTCAACATCCTTAATAATATACAATTTTAACTAAAATAAATTACTCAGAACTCACATGAGGTAGAAGAATCTAGAATCAAAAGCTGCTGAACTCAAAGGAGAAATGATGTAAAATTTCAGTCTGACATCAGATTATAGGGATTGTTTTTATTGAATATAGTATTATGAATTTTTTCAAAACTGTATTCTGCATTCTTATTCATATTAAAATATAGCTTCATAATCACCAATCACTATGAGTGACAGACTTTCAAATGCCAATAAAAATCATTTACTACAGCTATTACAGGCCCTGTAGTCTTTATAAACCAATACAAAATTAGACAAATTCACAGGACAGGGATTTTGTTCTATTAGAAGGAAAATTATGCCACATAACAAACAGTTTAATAATGTAGTGAAAAGAGTACTTTCAAAATTAATTTAAACATGTATGCATACAATAACTTGTAATCATCACAACCATCGCAGAACAAACTATTATGGCTCAGAGAGATACAAACGTCTCAGCATGTACTAATTCACGAGTCACAGAATGTTCTGCTGGAAGAGATTTTAGAGATCCCAGTTTGATCCTGTTCAAGACAAGAAAACAAAGAGAGAAGAACAAGTTCCAATGGCTTAACTAAGGTCATATTCTCCTTGTTCAATTTCACTGAAATTAAATATTGCCCAGCCTAAAGTCTTTCAATTATAAGTAACTTGTTAAAACTAAAGGACTTCTGTCTACTATTCTGTTTCCTTACATACGGTTTCAATATATGATTTAAATACACTATACTGTGGCAAAAAGTTTTCAAAATGAGCAATTCTTTTATAGTCTTTTATGGTTTTTATTAAAGATTATGCTATATTCATATAATGGCCACTGAAGTTCATGTGAAAATGCAATGTGGTAAATGGGATATAAAGTTATAAACATGGTATAATACTAACTCTGTAAATTGTATCAAATGTATAGAAAAATATCTGGAAGGAAACAGAGAGAAACATCAAGGGAAGTGGAAGGTAGAAAATGCCAATTCTGTTTGATGCTGCATAGAGGTCATGTAGATGAAGGATATAAGCATCTACTGAGTTCACAGACAAGGTCATTAATGACCTTGGTGAAAATTGTTTTGATGGCAGAGTGGGAAAAGAAAGCTAGTGTATCAGAGTAAGAAATGAACCACAGCAAATGTTTCTCTAATGACTGCAATTCGTGACTATCAGGTCCAGTTGCTTTCTTCTTTGGACAGTCCTGGGTAAACACGGACAAGTTTGTATTCTGACTCTTCTTTATGTCCAACAACCTTCCTCTGGCAACAGTCTTTCTCCAGCCAAGATATAACACAGTGGATTGCATTTCAGCTTTATAATTTAAAACAAAGCGACATACATCACAGCTTACATTTAGAGCAGACAATCTCAGGGTATTTTAAAAGAAATTCATCCACTGTTTTTGATACTTCCTAATTCATTCTCTAAATTATTATGTTCATATACCAAATACACAATCTCTTCACACACATATGCTATATATATGACAATAAAAAAACAGAAATCTGAGTTGAAGAACCAGTGTTTTAGGTCTTAAACCACCAAGTGCAAATATGAATAAACAAAACAATAAAAATACGTCACATTATATGCCATCCAAAAAAAATAAATAAATAACTGTGTAGCCATGATTGTGCCACAGTACTCCAGCCTGAGCAAGAGACACAGTTTCAATGAAAAAAGAAAAAATGAGGAAAAAAAAAAAAAAAATCCATGCATACACTAGGCCTTTTTGACAGAGACAAATGTAGATCTTACACCTCAAAAAAATAAAATATAAGAGCCCAATCAAGTGCATTTTAATGCACAGCAACTTAATCACATTAGCGTAGTTATTTTACACATGTATGAAAAAAAGTCCATGATGACAACACGAAAAACTGTTCAAGTGCTTCTCAAAGTACTACCATCAGCTAGGGAGGAATTTAAACCAAAAATCAACCAGTAAAACATGGTCTAAGCCAGTAAGATGATTTTACAAAGTGACTAACAGAGTTCCAATTTACATTTAGGATCCTTACTATACAAAGCTTACTATCTGATATGGTCTTAAAACATGTGGTTTCTCTGCTTGGATTATGGATGGCTTCTGCTCACACACAATTCACTAAACTCTTAGCCCTCCTGTAATGCTAATGAACTGAATGGCACATTACAAGTGCTACAGATGGAAAGATAATCGGTTAATCTCAGTCCTGCATAATGGGAAATAGAGCCTATTAAATCCAGTCATGTTGCTTCTGCTTTGTCATGAACCATTAACCTTTGGAAGTAGACGTGAGTTTACATGTGAAACCTTCAAAGACCACAGCAAGGAAAGATGGGGCGTGGGTAAGATTTCTTATTATTTGGGCACAATAATGCGTGCTTTCTTCCCATTGATATATTTGAAGAGACTAACACTTTAGTTAGAGAATTAGTGTGAAAAATCAATTTAAAATGCACAAAGGTGGATTTTATTTCCATTATAAAACAAATAGGTACTACATAGAGGAAAAGTTATGTTGCAACATATCTCAGGCACTGTTAATATGACTTATTACTAAAGAGAGAAGTCAGTGATAAATACATTATTCTTCATCATTATACAAGGGAAGAAGACTTTTTAAGATTTACTACATCATGGACTCAAAATAGACATCAATAACTTGATGTGCTATTTATTAGAATGGGTGACCAGGAAAGCTTATAAAATGGCTTTTTCTAAATACACTTAAATATAGTAAATTCTCTCTTTTCTAGCATGATTTAACCTAAAGCTTTACCACTCAAACTAGGTGTTTTGGAGAGATACATAAGACTTAGAAAACACTGTCCTTGCCTATAATCCTACTGAGGATAAACATTCCTTCAACAAGCTGGTATCAAACTGATAAAGTATAAATCAAAACAAGTAATAAGGTGAAATAAAAGATGGATTTAAATGGCCTTGAGCCCAGGACTAGAAACTGGAATATGGTGGTTAGCCATTAAGGGCCTGTGTAGGGAATAAGCAACATGATTACTGAAATGTATGGAACTGATGGAAGAAAGCCTTCTATCAAACCTTCTAAGCATTGTGTGCCCATGTGTAGAAACCAAACACAGTATGAAAAACCAATGAAAAAATCAGGTATAAAGCAACAAACATTAAAGACAAAAAATGTACGTCGCTGTGAAAATGGAAAGGCACATGTATCTACTAGTTAAATGATATGGGTCAACGCAACACCAAAGTATTTAAAACTATTTTGGAATATATGAAAATGTTGAGATCTTAACTGCTGAATTTACATCTAGTACATGACAGTATATTAATATCTTTTACATGTACCACTTTCGACAGTCAGTTCTTTTAATGCCTTATCAAAGACACTCTCGAATTCAGTGAATTGCAAATGAGTACATGTAGATAATATACTTTACTTATACTGATATGGTTTCGATTTGTGTCCTCACCCAAATCTCATGTCAAATTATAATTCCCAATGCTGGAGGAGGGGCCTGGTAGGAAGTGACTGGATCATGGGTGCAGATTTCCCCCTTGCTGTTCTTGTGATAGTGTTTGAGTTCTCACCAGATCTGGTTGTTTGAAAGGGTGTAGCACTAATGACCAGGGAAATGCAAATCAAAACGACACTGACACCTCCTTACTCCTGCAAGAATGGGCATAACTAAAATATTTTAAAATAACAGATGTTGGCATAGATGTGGTAAACAGGGAACACTTCTACACTGCTGGTGGGAATGTAAACTAGTACAGCCATTTGGAAAACAGTGGAGAGTCCTTAAAGAACTAGAAGTAGAACTATCATTTGATCCAGCAATCCCACTACTGGGTATCTACCCAGAGGAAAAGAAGTCATGATATGAAAAAGATACCTGCATACGCATGTTTATAGCAGCACAATTTGCAACTGCAAAAATGTGGAACCAACCCAAATGCCCATCAATCAATAAGTGGATAGAGAAACTGTGGTGTATTATACTGTGGTGTATTAGAATACCACTCAGGCATAGAGAGGAATGAACTAATGGCATTTGCAGCAACCTGGATGGGATTGGAGAATATTACTGTAAGTGAAGTAACTCAGGAGGGAAAACCGAACATTTTATGTTCTCACTCCTAAGTGGGAGCTATGGTATGAGGATGCAAAGGCATAAGAATGACGTAACAGACTTGAGGGACTCGGGGAAAAGGTGTGAAGGTGGTGAGGGATAAAAGACTACAAATTGGGTTCAGTGTGTACTGCTCAGGTGATGGGTACACCAAAATCTCACAAATCACCACTAAAAAACGTACTTGTGTAACCAAATACCGCTTGTTCCCCCAAAATCTATAGAAATAAAAAAATTATAAATAAATAAATAAAAAGGGTGTAGCACTTCCCTGCCTCTTCCTCCTGCTCCGGGCATGGAAGACGTGCCTGCTTCCCTTTCATCTTCCACCATGACTGTTTAAGTTTCCTGAGGCCCTTCCTGTACAGCCTGGGGAGCCATGAGTCAATTATACCTCTTTTCCTTATAAATTACCAGTCTCAGGTGTTTCATAGCAGTATGAGAACGGACCAATACATATAACGAATCCTAAAAATTCAAAGGTTCTAACTTTTTTTCTGTTCCTTGACAACACAGTACACTGGCAGATTTCACCAGTTTTTTCTCTCTAATATACTCTTGTGCTATTCCTTTACCTATGATTTTAAATCATAATGTGGAAAACAGGCCTCATATAAAATCTTTAAAGATATGACTGGAGATTCTAAGTTTTAAAATCTTAAACAGACAATCCAGGTGTTCATGTGTCATTGGTTTTTGCTATCTAAAATGTAGTACGAAATACTAGATGATTTGTTACTGATGTTGATAGATTCGATGTGAAAATGGATATATGTATTAATATACATAATGCGTGATGTACATACTGCATGTATCAGAAGTAGCATTAATCATTTATTTATTTAACACACATGGAATGAGTATATTTGTATAACCATGTAGGGGGAAAGTCACAAACACTGTTTTGTAATTAGTTTGGAAAATACTCATCATTCAACAAGTACTTTGAAAAAAACTTACCAACAACTTTTGGCACTAAAGAAACAATGAGATAAAAGGTAGTTTCTGCCCTCACAGAACTCAGAGGAGGAAAGCAAAGAAGCACACAGAAAAGGTTTTGCAGTCTGGTAAAGCTCCCCAGACCTGAAAGGGTAAGGAAGAAAAGCGGGTACATAAACAGAATAAGAATAAAACTTTGAAAATCCTTTTCCTAACTAGGAATCTTTCTGATCCTGAAGATAAGGAAAAGGAAGTACTTATGAAAGGGTTAACCTGTGGTGTTTAATGTTTCAGTTTTGTCCCAAAGGCCACATTCAGGATGCAGTAAAACCTTTTAATATCCTTTTCGCCTCAGTAATAATATGGCAGACAATGGTGATCTGAATTCATTACACCACTAATAAAAGAAAGGAGGGATGGGCAAATTTAAACTTGTCCTTCCATGTACAGATCATCCAAACTGCAAAAACATATGAAAAAATGCATTTTTACTAATGCTAAATCTATCACCATGACAGGATACCAAGAGAGTTCATGAATGAAATCCTTCATGAACAACTACAAAATTGCAAAGACATAGATTTAATTTTTCAAGTCACTTTGCTTGCTATGGAGCAGGATAAAGCAGAGTAATTCAAAATAGTGACATGGGTTTTTAAAGCTATAAAACATAAATTATCTCTGTTGTAGGCAATTAATTTTTTAAAATTAACCTAGGGCAGTGGGACAATTAATAGGTCCAATGGTCCATATAATTTTTTCTACTTCAGAATTCAACATCCTTCCAAGGAAAACTCTGTTAATGGCAGATCAAGTACCACATTCTAAAATCCTACATATCCATTTAAAAAAATAAAAAAATAAAAAAGCATATGTTACTCTCCACACACTCAAAATGGTTCTGATGTGACCGTAAGAGCTGTGGTTCTAGCTTCACACTGGGATGTACAGAAGGCAGTGGGGAAGACAGATTACCAATGATGTTTTGAACAGTTATAAATATTCCCAGACAACAAAGATTATATAAACCTTTTTCTCATGATCTAGGGTTAAACCAGAACTGATTTTCTTTCCTATTGTTTTAGCTCATAAAAGGTACATTTTTATGCAAAAAAAAAAAAAAAAAAAAAATAGGGGTTAAATGAATTAATGCTGTTATTTAAATGCAAGACACATAAAAAAGTAAGTTGCCAGAATATTAACGTTAAATCAAAACAAAAGAGAAAGTCTGAAGTAGATATATGACTTTGCCCTGTATATTCGAATCCTCCATAATATAAAGATTTAGGGCCCAAAAACATTGCAGTAGGAAAATTAATAAAGAACATAGCCTCCATGGGAAAAAAATAGGGTTGGGAGACTTCACTGGTGAACTATAAAAGCTTGTTTATTTTAAAATTAAACAGTGAAGATGGCAAATAAAGAGTATCATTGACTTTAAATTCATACCGCAATATGGTTAATTCTTAGCTATTGTGCCTTGCTTTATAAGGTTTCAAGATTTCCCTCCACCAATATTCAATAGGATGCTTTTAAATTCACTTGGCTTTGCAGCAGAAACATACTCCATTCTTTTTCCTATGTCTAGTTCTCCACACACATTCAATGCTTAACTTATATGACTGAGGTGTTAACTGTACCCACTTCCTGGGCTACAAAAAAAGCTCTCAGTTATCTTTGTATTCTATAAGTTACTACTGAAAAGACAGTTCTTAAGCCTGGTCTCTAATATTTAAAGTCACATCTTACTTAGCACCATTCATCATAACTTATTATTATTTTTTGAGACTGAGTCTTGCTCTGTCGCCCAGGTTGGAGTTCTGTGGCACCATCTTGGCTTACTGCAACCTCCGCCTCCTAGGTTCAAGCAATTCTTGTGCCTCAGCCTCCCGAGTAGTTGGACTACAGGCACACACTGCCACACCTGGCTAATTTTTGTATTTTTAGTAGAGATGGGGTTTCACCATGTTGGCCAGGCTGGTATCGAACTTCTGACTTCAAGTGATCCACCTGCCTCGGCCTCCCAAAGTGTTGGGATTACAGGCATGAGCCACCACGCCCGACCCATAACTTACTAATAATACCAGAACATGTTATCAGGATAAAACCTGGATTACTTAGCCCTCTTATACAAGCTTTCCTCTCTCCCAGTGACATCTGAGACTAACTTTAAGGCTGGACTTTGTCTTAGTTTTTCTTCTCTCTCCTAGGGCTGCATTACTAAAATATTTACTCTTCTAATTCAAACTAATATTCTTACAGTAACAGGAAAGTTATACAGTTAATCAAAATTGCAGCCTCAGACAAAATGGCAAAATAGGTAAAATTTTTACAGTCCACAGGGACTTAAGGATGAGCTTAATGGGATAAAAAGAAAAGTCCATTTTCTCTTTAGTGTCTGTATTTTATTATTAATATATTAGTATTTCAGATTACTACTACTAACAAAACTGGAGAGATCTCCAAAAATTATATAATATGTGAGTTATCAAAATAGATAATGATATGCCAACTTAGCAGGGGGCAGGATATTTCCAGAAGATATTCTATTCATGTTCCAGAGAACAGAAAAGGTAAAAAGAAAAAAAAAAAAAAGCATCTTGGTTACTTTTTAGAAACTATAATTTTGGTATCAAAATCTGAGGTAAAAAAAGAAAGATAAAATCACAAATCACTCTAACTTATAATTATAAATGCAAAATTCCTAAAACCCTAGCAAATTTATGTAAAATTTGTGTTTAAAGAATAACATACTACACCAAGTCAAGTTTATCCCAGGAATACAAGCATGATTTAATATTTAAAAATGTATTAATAACATCAATAGTCAAAAAAACATAAGCTTTGGGAGGCTGAGGTGGGAGGATCGCTTGAGCCCAGGAGTTTCAGACCAGCTTGGACAACACAGTAAGTGAGACCCTATCTCCAAAACAAAAACAAACAAACAAGTTTAAGATCATCTCCGCAGAAGCTGAAAATCATTCAATAAAATAAAATACAGTCTTGTTAGAAAATAATAAAGGGAAGAAAGCTTCCACACAGCAATAAAGAACATTAATCTTTGTATTTAATATGGATATTAAAATTGAATATAACTCTACGGGTCAGTACTTTTTTAAAAAAGGAAGAACGAAACAAGCAAGCCAACTATCATTATTGTATCATTCTGGAAGCACTGACAAATGCAATAAGAAACAGAAGTTAATAAATTATAATTAGATCTTTAGAATTAGGAGCTGACTGGATAGAAATGTATTAAATTAATAGCTCTCCTATATATCAAGAATAACAAATTATGTTTATTAACACAATATCCAGTTTACTAGCAATAAATAATCAAATACTATACAGGTTGAGCATTGCTAACCCAAAACTCTGAAATTTGAAATGCTCCAAAATTGGAAACTTTTTGAGCACCAACATGACGCAAGTGGAAAATTCCAAACATAGTACTTAACAAAACCTTTTTAATGCATACAATTGTTTAAAATGTTGTATAAAATTACCTTTAGGCTATGTGTATAAACATTTATGAAACACAGATAAATTTCACATTTAGTCTTGGGAACCATCCCTAAGACATCTCACGATGTATATGCAAATATTCCAAAATGGGAAAGAAATCCAAAATACTTCTGATCCCAAGCATTTTGGGCAAGGAATACTCAGCCTATACCTAGAATAACCTAAATTAATAGTTATATGCATGTGTATACATACATACATATGAAACAGACTAAAAACTGTACTAAGATATATATAACAGAATGCTTAAACAAATGGAGACATGTATCTTGGTCCTTATTACTTTTTGGAAGCTATGAGTGTAATTTTGATATCAAAATCTAACGGTAAAAAATGAAAGATAAAATCACAAATCACTCTAACTTTTAAAATGCAAAATTCCTAAATAAAAACCTAGCAAACTGATGTATTCATTTAAAGAATAACACACGACATCAAGTTTATCAATCCACTTGATAAAAAGCAACTTTACTTACCCAATTTCAATCAACATCCTAATCGGTACTCCACTAGAATCTATGTACTTACCCAACTTCGAAACATCCTAATATGGTATTTTTGAAACAGTACAAAGTAAATCAAACATCATTTGAAAGAATAAATTAATAAATATGGCTATTCCCCATCCCACCTCCCTCCCACCATTACTGTCACTACTTTGATTTGACTCTCATCACTTCTTTCCTGGATTACTGGACAAACCTAACTGAGTTCCCTCCCCAGTGTGGAGGAGGAAGTTTTCACCTTAAAATCAGCACTCTGTTTAGCACACACAACCTTTCAAAGTCCCTGCCCACCTTCTCTGGCCTCTCATCCTCCTCCATCCTTTTATTCCACTTACATCACTAACAGAAGTTCCTAGAATGAATGAAGAAGCAGTCTGGCCTTGAGTACCTTAGCACCCATATCTTATCTTTCTGAAAAGCCCATCCTCCTGTTCTATGTTTTCAAAACTCAGAGTTCTTCTTCCAGAAAGCCTTCTGTGACTTCCTCTGTTCTTACTTGCAGCCCTAGTCGAGACTTTCATACTACTGTGAGCACCGTGCTATGAAGGCATGCCTCACACCATTCTATAATCAGTGCTTTAACAGCCTGTTTACTCCTACTAGAACAGAAGCCGCCAGACAACTGAGGAGGTGATGAGGCAAAGGAGCAACAGAGGGACTATGAGAAGACTTAAGAGGAGAGGAAGGCATCTAAGAGAAAACTCAACCTTGAGGTCATGAAGAAGACAGCCAAAATGTCTGTCCTAGAGCTAAAGGAGGCCACTTAGAAATTTACAGTAAGCAAAAACGACTTTACTTCTTCAATCAGTCAAAGTAGCGAACCCTAAAGAGGGTCAGACAGAATGGTGTTTGCCCTTGCTGGTTCTTACCCATCTTCCATGGGAAGAGTTTAGGCCTACTTATTGAGAAAGGAGTTCCACCAAGAATAAAAGAGATATAGTAAGTAGAGAAAGAAAAAGTTTGTTTGCCAACTCAGATTCCAGAATCTGAGCTGTTAATGGCTTATAAAGAATAAGAGCTTCAGGAAGAAAAATAGTAGTAAGAATCCCATAGTCTCCATGCTCCAGATTCCCTTCCCATGATCTTCTTAAGAAATGGAGGAAAGGGCAGGAATAAATTTCATCTATACTCACCTGTTACTACCTAATTCTAGAAGACAGCATCTAGAACACTGAAAGAGCGTGCACTTAAAAGTCAAGGCTATAGGAATTACTTTGGGTAGCCACAATCCCACAAAAAGTAACATGCCATGGATGCCAACTGGGCAAAAGCTACCAGGAACCAGTTCAACCACCTTAGAAAAGGCACAGATAAGGAGAACTTGGTTTTAGACATCTTGTCATACAGTAAAGGTAGTGGCAGAAGGACGCAATTCCCATTTTCATGTCATCTGACCTTTTATCTAAAGAGAGGAAAAAGTATACCATAATCTTCATTCATTCAAACACAAATTCACTCTACAAACAAATGTGGATACAGACTACATTAGGCACTTGGCAGAGCTAGGCAGGGTAGATGTGATCCCTGGCCCATACAGTTTACAGCCTCATGAGAAGGTAGGAAACAGTAAGTCCTGTGACTGGGGAGAAGCACCACATCAGGAAAGGCAGCCAAAAGGACAGGATAACCCAAGTGAAACTCAAATGAGAAAGTGGCTACCAAAAACAAATATTCTAGACAATGCAAAGGCATGTACAAAGGCTAGGAGATAAAAGATCCTAAACATTTTAAGGAAACAAAAATTCAGAAAAGCTGGTGCAAAAAAAGCTTGAAGGAAAGGGGGAAAGGAGAAGCTGTGGAAAGAATGATGAGAACAGAGAGGAAAGTAGCACCAGCCCATCCAGGGTCTTATAAATCATATTTTGGGGTTTAACCTTTATTTTAAAAAACATTAAGAGGAAGCCATGGAAGGATTTTAAGCAAATAAATGATCTGGCCAGACTCATGTTTTTCTGAAGGCACTCTGGCTGCAGTATGGAAAGAGAATTAAAGAAAAGTAATATGAAAAGGAGGAGAACAGTTAGGAAATTTGTAAAGCCAATCAGATGAACAATGACTACAACCTTTTTTAAAAGGCAAAAAACACAGGAAAATACTTAAGTATGAAGACCAATAGTCTGGAAAGGAAATTTTTGGAAACAGCTACCACACTCTTGTACCCTAGGATTAGATCTATGCTTTCATCTGCCCTACTATCCTTTATCCAATATCGATCCCAACGTCTTGTGTGAAATAAACCCTACTTCCCAACTATCCAGCTGTATCAACCAGCTGTCCAACACAGTAGTCACTGGCACATGTGGTTAAAATAAAATACATTTTAAAATGTATTCCTCAGTAGCAACAGCTAATTTTCAAGTGTTCAATAGTAGAGGTGCCTAGTGGCTACTGAATGTATAGCATAGATATAAACATTTCCATCACCACAGAAAGGTCTATTGGACAGTGCTGAGGTACAGATATACCTAAAGTTGCCACTTGACTAGGTAGTCCTACTTAAAACAACACTGAAAGCACCTGTGAAGGCAGACTCACTGTCTCATGCCACTCCTTGTATATTAATAAGCCCTCACAGTGCAGTGACGAATCATGGTGTACAAACCACAAGAGAGGCTCTGTGTTCTGGCTCATTAATCCTCACTATGCTCTGAAGAAATAGAAACGCAGCAGGCATCACCCATGTTTTATAGGCGAGGACACCAAGGCACAGAAATTAACTTGCCTGAAGCTATAGTCAATAATGGAGTCACAAATAAAAGCTAGATTCCCTAACGCCCTGACCAGTGCTCTATTCATTAAAGTAGTCATGGCTGATTTAAGAACCCTAGAATGATAACTAGTCAGTTTCACCTGACCCAAGCAATAATTTGCTTTACCAAATAGCTTGCAACACATACAGGAGGGTCATATCGCTTAGGTCCTTACAAAGGAACAGTTATCTCTGTCAGGTCCATGTATATGGAGACACAGACACAGACACAGACACAGACAGACAGACACACACACACACACCAGAAGAAAAAAAAAAAAAAAAAATATATATATATATGTTCAAATATGAATTCAAATTCAGGGGATGTGTGTGTGTATATATATGTGTGTGTGTATATATATATATACACACATATACAATATACACAAGTGTATGTATATATACACACACACACACACCCCCCCTGAATTTACAATTATCTTATAACCTGTTATGAGAGATAAAAGAGATTAGACACATTTACCGAAACTAACAGCACCAAGGTATGGTACATTCTTGCATTATTAATTTGGTTTTCAATTATGTTAAATAGTTACCAATAAAAAATTACAACCTAGAGGCTCTACATTTTATAATTCTTATTTGCATCTGTTACCATTGGAAACTTAATTTTTGTTTGCTCTTTTCAAAGCTATGGAAGCAACAAGGGCAGAGAGGCAATACCTGCATTTTCATTTCAACTACTTAATTAACTGAAAAGAATAAAATAATACATAGGGAGACATGAACCAAGTTACAGATTAATGATACAAAATCTACATACAGCATTTACTTGTGACACTCTTGACAATACCAATTTTAAAATCCAGCTGCTGGCATTCACTAATGCATCTCTGTGTCCTGATACTGCAAAAAGTTCACCTAGAACCTCATGTGAATGATGAGAAAAATCTAAGAAATAATTCAACTGCACTGGCCCAATATTTAAATTCTTACATGCTTTACCTGTCATTATAGTAAATACGCAGAAAAAATAAAATGGAAATGAAATATTTAAAATAATTCCAAAGTATTAGGAAGCATACAAAATAATTATTTCTACAATTGCTTATGAAAGTGTAAATCAATCTACAGAATATAAACACTTAAGTACATTTTTCCATTAAGTGAAGGCTTCCAAACTTGACAATTGTTTCTGAATTAAGAAAGTAAATCTCCCCTAAATATATCAGTTATCCCCGTTGGTATCTATGGGGAATTGGTTCCTCGATCCTGGTGATGTCAGAATGTGCACCTGCTCAAGTCTCTTGTAAAACATGGCACAGTATTTACTTGTAAACTACACACATCCTCCTGTATACTTTAAACCATCTCCAGATTACCTGTAATACCTAATAGTATGAAATGCTGTATAAATATTTATATTTATATTGTTTTACCTATATTACTTATTATTGTATTGTTATTTTTTATTGTCTTCTTCCCCCCTTTTTTTTAACTTTTATTTTATTTTAGGTCTCTAAGTTGTGAAGGTTTGTTATATAGGTAAACTTGTGTAACAGGTGTGTGTTGTACATATTATTTCACCACCTATGTATTGAGCCTAGTACCTAATAGTTATTTTTTCTGCTCCTCTCCCTCCTCCCACCCTCCACACTCAAGTAGACCCTGGTGTCTGTTGTTCCCTTCTTTGTGTTCATGAATTCTCATCATTTAGCTCTCACTTATAAGTGAGAACATGCAGTACTTGGTTTTCTGTTCATGCATTAGTTTACTAAGGATAATGGCCTCCAGCTCCATCCATGTGCCCACAAAAGACATGATCTCATCCTTTTTTGTGGCTGCATAGTATTCCATGGTATATATGTACCACATTTTCTTTATCCAATCCGTCATTGATATTTCCCAATTATTTGTGATCTGTAGTTGGCTGAATCCTCAAGTGTGGAACCCAAGAATATGAAGGACCAACTGTGTCATAAAGAGGAAAGGCATAAATGCCGATTACAAATGCAGAATTTGATGATCACAACTAATTTTAGTTGTGAAAGTGAAGAAAGCCATCAACTTGATGAGTATTAAAGTCTCTGCTTTATCACATACCTTGATTCAAGAATATAGATTGATTTTAAAAATAATTTTTAAGTTGAACTACTTACACAGCATTTCTGGAGGCTCCATAGGAAAGTAACAGCTTGACTATATCCATGTGCCCATTCTTGGCTGCATCATGAAGTGGTGAGTCATTTTGATACCCAGTGGTGTTTACCAGTGCTTTATGCTGGAGCAATAATTCCACCACCTTCAGGTGCCCGTGACTGCAAGCTTCATGCTAATTAAATTTTTTGAAAAATAAGTGAAAGAAGTGATAAGAAAGAGCAATGGATGACATTATAATACCACACTTTAGAAAAATAAATGTAAATGTCAGGCAGCAAATTTGTTACCTAAATACTCAAAAAGACTGTAAGTTGTTGACAGAGTGAAAGTTACTATTAATAATCTTTCTATCAAGATCTGTGTAATTCATGAAAAAAGAAAAGGCTATTCTCATTTGAGCCTTGGGTCAAGCACTTTTTTTTTTTAAAGAAGAAAATGTAGTTTCAAACCAATGGTAGCTCCTTAAATGTTCTACAATAAATGTAAAACATTAAGAAAAAAGACTGCATATTTAGTAACATGATATGTAAAATCTGTACCAGTACATACACATATCATGCAACAAAGTAAGTATCCATGAAGGAGGGTTTTAAGACAAGCTATTTGCTGAAACTACAGATTGCTGTATGGCTGCTGTTATTGATAAGAGAAGTAACATGAGTAGGAATACAGAAAGAGCTTGCTGAATGACAGAAGTGGCAACAATGGAGTGTTCACAGATGCCTTAGATCTAAATCTTTCCTTATGTCTAATGAACTACAAACAATGCTGTATTCTAACAAATCTCTGGCATTCTATACTTTTTAAGTACATCTATTTCAATTCATAATAAGTGATAACACACTCAACATCTGTAGGTCTATTTTTAGGAGAAAGGAATCCAAATTAGGCACTAAACCCTCTAAATCACTAACCAATCTTGACTATAACTTGCCTTAGTAGCTTTGAAGAAAAAAATAAAATTAACCTTTCTTTGAAAAGGTTAGCCAGCCAGTAGAGTCCAGTCAGCAAAGTGACTGATCCAGACTAAACCCTCCTAGCTTTTTTGCACCTAGCCTATTGAGTCTCCTAATTTCTTGGCTGAATCTCTAGTTTATAGGATGAAGGCATCTACTTCATTTGCTGACACTTCTGTGGCTGCATTCAAAGCTCATGTTTATTGCCCTAATGTAATTGGCCTACATAGCAATTGTTTCCAAGTATTTGTGTCATTCTGTTTCCAGATTGTGCCTCACATTTTTATTTTTAGTAATAATAAGCAAAGACTTTTAAAAATTGTTTAGTGTAAGCAAAGATTTCTACTGCCTTATGTAACTACAATTGGATAGGGTATAAGTAAGGCTAAGACAGACCCTCAGTAAGAATCACTTCCTTGTGATCACTTTCCTGTACTCAGTTCCTCTGACCTCTTTTTGTTCCAAGAAATTTGGTTCCAGTAACATGCAGGGCTACAGAATGGAGCCTGATGTCAGCTGTAGCTGTTACCTCCAGACATTAGCTAAATTCTGCAATATAGTACAAGTGGATTACTAAATTTAAAGGTAGTATGTCAAAAGGTAACCAATTTCTTGCCTGTCACAAATGAAAAGCTAGAAGGAAAATAATCATGTCCTCATATTTGATGAAAACATAAATTCTTCACACTAAAAAGAGGGTATGTGGCAGAGGATGATATATAGACAACTACGTAACTATAAACTATAGTAACTGTAAAACACAAAAAGAATGAGAATAAAAACCAGACAACTACCAATGGTGTCCACCCAGCATGGTCTTTAACATTTGGATCACTTCCATTTTGTAAAAGGTATTCAACAGAAGGTATGTCACCCTAGAAAAATGAACAAAACGGAAATTAAAAAGCATTAAGGAAAGAAAGGAAAATATTGAGATTTTTTAAAATGCTGTCTTCTTCAATATAAAGTAAAACTTAAATCGTTTTCTCTTAAGGCTACTATTCATGAGTTAATAAATTATTAGGCTGGGTGTGGTGGCTCACGCCTGTAATCCCAGCACTTTGAGAGGCCAAGGTGGGTGGATCACCTGAGGTCAGGAGGTTGAGACCAGCCTGGTCAACATGGTGAAACCCTGTCTCTACTAAAAATAGAAAACTAGTCAGGAGTGGTGGTGTCAGCCTGTAATCCCAGCTACTTGGGAGGCTGAGGCAGGAGAATTACTTGAGCCTGGGAGGCAGAGGTTGCAGTGAGCCAAGATCATGTCACTGCACTCCAGCCTGGGCCACAGAGCAAGATTTCGTCTCAAAAAAAATGAAACAAAAGAGAAATTATCAATGTATAAATTATTCTGAGATATCAAGAAATACAGCCATGCTTGAATACAGACTACAAAACCTATTAGAAAGCCATATTCAAAATTCATTTCAAGGTACCAAATAAAGGACACTGGCCAAAGATCATCTGCTCATAATGAAGTTGTAAAAGCCACAATTTCATTTGTTTTAAGAAAAATATAATTTTTTGTATTTGAAATAGGAAAAAAAAAACAATTTTTAAGCATATATGTAAATGGCTTCTGAGTATTGTTTAAAACAAACAAAACTGTTTAGCTCAGAAGACCACTCAGTGAAACCAAAGTTAAAAAACTGCCATTTTATTGGCAGTTACTCCATCCTAATACATTAATCTAGTTTATAGTCACCTTATTTGTTCAACAACATTTTCTAGGAAGCAACAACTGCTGTTTAAAATGGCGAAAAAGAGATCAGTACAAACCTATTCAAATCAGCCCACGGAATCAACATTAAATTTTTTTCCCCTGCTCCCCGCCCAGTTCAAGACTAAAATTACCACCCGTTATCAACTAACTCAACTATAGGAAATAGAGCTTCTGTGATGTAGCCTTACAAGTCTTTTTTTTTTTTTTGAGACGGAGTCTCGCTCTGTCTCCCAGGCTAGAGTGCAGTGGCGCGATCTCAGCTCACTCCAAGCTCCGCCTCCCGGGTTTACGCCATTCTCCAGCCTCAGCCTCCCGAGTAGATGGGACTACAGGCGCCGGCCACCTCGCGCGGCTACTTTTTTGTATTTTTTAGTAGAGACGGGGTTTCACTGGGTTAGCCAGGATGGTCTCGATCTCCTGACCTCGTGATCCGCCCGTCTCGGCCTCCCAAAGTGCTGGGATTACAGGCGTGACCCACCACGCCCGGCCAGCCTTACAAGTCTTTTCTAACAAACGGTTTTCAATTTCTCACTCTATTTCTCTATTCCAGTACTCTGGAGAGCTACGCAACAATGTTGGAACAGTAGCAACAGTAGTAGCACACTGATGCAGTAGAGAGGAGGCAGATGAGGAAAAGAAAGAAATATAGTAACTTTACTTTAGAATTCACAACCTCTTTTTAAATGAGATGAACAAGATCTGGGGAATAAGTGAATTAAAATGAGGCACAAGGCAAGGAAAATACTCTAAAGGCAGACAATATTAATTCAGCTTTCACATTAAGACAGTGTCAATTATTAAATAGCATTAAAATTGAAGACCCCCTTCCAGTTTTGAACCCTCTGGGTCTTGCGTGTCATGATCCAACTAAATCTTACTATAACTGAGTGGACTTTTAAGGTCACTTTAAAGCTGTCTTTTGAAATAAGGAGAGAAAAAAAAAAAAAAAAAAAAAAAAAGCTTCCCTCTGCTGCCAGCCTCCAGCACAGGTAGACTGTGGCAAAGGAATTAAAGTCAGGGGAACTGGTCTCAGGTAGTCTGCCCTCCCACTCTTCTTTTTAATTTATTTTCCTAGAAATGAGAGATAATAATCCTCAAGCTATCTAATACCAGGGTCTCTTAAATTTGTCCCTTCATGTAATGTGTAAAGATCTGACATCTATCGTTTATATTTAATTATATATTACATTTTAAGTATGTGTTAACTCTTAAAGTCTTTTTAAAAATCTCCAGCTGTAATATAAAAGATACTGCCCCTTTGTAAAACAATGTCAGGCTTTAGGAAGAAGGAGACATTTATGCAGTGGGATGAAGGTAAAAATTTTCCTGAAATTACACTATTATCACCAGTCACTGCAAATGTAACTAAATCAGTTCTTTTAGGATAACAGGGCAGGGTGCAGTACCTAAGTCCATGAATATAAAGCAAAAACAACCAGCAGAGCATACTCTCAAAAAAGACTGAATAAAAAGCTACAGACAGAAGTTACATGTATAATATTGTGTTCAATGAGTTTTGTGCTTCTTTAGTGAATAAATCTCTCCCTACCCACCCCCTCTCCCAGTACTCTTTCCTGAAATGAATTTTTTTCCTCTGTTGGTTTGATAATGTAGAAATCACTAATTCTCCTAAATACAATATTTGATTTTTTTTTTTTTTGCTTTTTAAAAAATTTTGCTGGCCGGATGCAGTGGCTCACACCTGTAATCCCAGCACTTTGGGAGGCTGAGGTGGGCAAATCACAAAGTCAGGAGTTTGACATAAGCCTAGCCAACATGGTGAAATCCCATCTCTACTAAAAACACAAAAAGTAGCCAGGCGTGGTGGCGCACGCCTTTAATCCTAGCTACTCAGGAGGCCGAGACAGAAGAATTGCTTGAACCCAGGAGGCAGAGGTTGCAGTGAGCTGAGATCACGCCACCGCACTGCAGCCTGGGCAACAGGGTGAGACTCCATCTCAGAAAAAAAAAAAAAAAGCTTTTTATTTCTAATTGTCTCTGTTTCTGTGCTCTGGGCTGCTGCTCAAATCTTCCGTTTTCTAAAAAAGTAAATCCGCGTGCAACACATATTTTATATTCCTAAATTAACAAAATGACCTTAAATGCTCAATGGGCCTAAAAGGATTATAGGTTTCAAATTAATTACCCTAGTTTCAAGAAAGAAAGGAAAAAAAAAAAGGCAACATTTTCCCAGATTTCTTAACAGTGCAAATTCCATTTCTAGAGCAAGTTATCACTTATTTAGCAACTGGAATGCAATGGCACGATCATAGCTCACTGTAACTTCAAGCTCCCAGGCCCAAGCAATTCTTCTGCCCCAGCCTCCTGAGGCAGGACTACAGGCATACATCACCAGGCCTGGCTAATTTTTTTAACATTTTTTTGTAGAGATGGGGGTCTCACTATGTTGCCCAAACTAATGGACTCAAGCAATCTCCTGCCTTAGCTTCCAAAATGATTGGGATTACAGGTGTGAGCCCCTGCAACTTTTGCTTTATATTCATATCAGTTACAAATGAATGCAGGAATATCTGCCAAGATACAAATTTTTTTTTTTCCAAAACAATCCTGTAATAAGTGAGCAGATAAACTGCCAGAACCACACACATTCCCTATCTTCAACATGAAAGTACTCACACAAGAAAACTTTCTCAAAAATTTCCCCATTCTAATTCTACATGGTAATGCAAAAAAAAAAAACAAAAAAAAAACACACACACACATTAACTTAAAGAAGCTTAAAAAATAATACAAACACAATTGTGAAATGGAAGAGTCTCATGGGAATAGTCAAACAGAAACAGAGTGACAATTTAAAGAATAAAGGTAGACTCTCTTTTAAGGTTGCCAGACAGTTGCTATTTTTCTTTCATGTCACCTCTTCATATTATCAAAGTGTCTTCTTCTGTTAACATTCTCCCCACCCCTGAACTGTATAGCTGATTGGCAAAAGGCTTGCTTTTTATAACCAATCTGCTTTCTCCTCTCTAGTACTTGAAAGTCTGTCATATTTTCATCTTTCTACTTCATGTAAATGTAATGTCATGCACATAAATAAAATTATGATAATTAGATAGAGTCTACAGTACCTGGATAAGCTTGAACTGATACGAAGTAGCCAGAAAATAAATTAAGTTTTGATTCTGGCTTCTTTAAATTACTTTCAAATACTCACTTTTGAGCTTCTCACAACTTGAAAGAGTAATTGAACTTTTCTTAAACCATAGCAAAAATAATTTATCTAAGGAAAGTATTTGCCAAGGCTTATTAAAAATTTTCAATGAATTTGGTATTTTCAAGTAATATATTGAAGGCTGAAAATAAGAGTGTGTGTATCCCACTGAATCTTTTATTGCTAATCTTTCAATCAAAGGAAAGATCCTTCACACATTTGTACATACTGCAGATCCACACATATTCCAGCAATATAAACTTTCCAAAAACATACACACACAAACAAAACTTTTCCTTATTATAAAGCTTAGCTCTTCTAAAATACCATTAATAATAAACATATTCATAAAAACAATACAGAACATTACAATTAAGTATAAGACAAATGACTTGCCTAGCATGATTAAGCTTTTCCATGTAAATGAACTGACCAGAAACCAAAAACTTCCCTTCTTGGCAATTAGATGCCATTAAAACAAACAAACAAAAATTAACGATCTGGAATGAAGCTCTAAAATATGTTAAATATTTCTCTGGCTTCTTAGAATTTACTGAATAAAATACAGGCATACCTCGGAGATACTGTCGGTTCAGTTCCAGATCACTGCGATAAAGCAAATACTGCAATAAAGCAGGTCACACGAATCTTCTGGTTTCCCAGCGCGTATAAAAGTTATATGTACACTATACTGTAATCTACTTAGCATGCAATAGCATTATGTTTTTTTAAAAATGAACAGATCTTAATTGAAAATAACTTTATTGCTAAAAAATGGTGACAATCTTTTTGCTGGATGGTCTTGCCTTGATGCTGTGGCTGCTGACTGAGCAAGCAGGTAGTTGCTGAAGGTTTGGGTGGTTATGACAGTTTCTTAAAGCAAGACAACAATAAAGTATGCCACATCAACTGGCTTCACTGCAAGCTCTGCCTCCTGGGTTCACGCCATTCTCCTGCCTCAGCCTCCCGAGTAGCTGGGACTACAGGCACCCGCCACCACACCCAGCTCATTTTTTTTGTATTTTTAGTAGAGATGGGGTTTCACCGTGTTAGTCAGGATGGTTCAATCTCCTGACCTTGTGATCCGCCCACCTTGGCCTCCCAAAGTGCTGGGATTACAGGCGTGAACCACCCCGCCCAGCCACAACATGTATTTTTTTAAGTAGTAAGACTTGAAAGTAAAAGTTACTCCTTGATCCATGGGCCACAGAATTGATGTTTTGTTGGGAGGCTTGAAAACAGCATTAATCTCCTTATACATCCTCATGAGAACAGTTGGGTAACTAGGTGGCACTGTCAATTAGTAATATTTTGAGTATCTTTCCTGAGCAGTAGGTCTCAACAGCGAGCTTAAAAAATTTAGTAAACCATGCTGTCAAGATGTGCTCTCATCCAGGCTTTGTTGTTCCAAATGTTAAATGAGCATTGGCTTTCACTTCAAGTCACTGACTTCATTAGCTCCTAACAAGAAAGCCTGTCCTTTGAAGCTTTGAAGCCAGGCACTGACTTCTCCTTTCTAGCTATGAAAAACCCAGATGGCATATTCTTCCAACAGAAGGCTGTTTCAACTTCACTGAAATCTGTTGTTTAGTGCGCCACTCTCATAATTATCTTGGCTAGATCTTCTGGATAACCTGCTGCAGTTTCTCCATCAGCACCTGTTGTTTCAACATGCATTGTTGTGTTATGGAGACAGCTTTTTATCCTCAACTTCATGAACCAACCTCTGCTAGCTTCCAACTTTTCTTCTGCAGCTTCCTTACCTCTCTCAGCCTTCACAGAATTGAAGAGATTTACGATCTTCCTCTGGAGTAGGGTTTGGCTTAAAGAAATGTGGTTGGTTTGATCATCTATCCAGACCATTCCAACTCTCCTCATATGGGCAATAAGGCAGTTATGCTTTCTTCTCATTTGTGTATTCAACAGGGTAGCACTTTTAATTTCCTTAAAGAACTTTTTCTTTGCATTCACAAATTGGCTGTTTGGCAGGAGACCTAGCTTTTGGCCTATCTCAACTTTCAACATGCCTTCCTCACTCATCATTTCTAGCTTCTTATATAAAGTAAGAGATGAGCGACTCTTCCTTCTACTTGAAAACTTAAAGGCCATTGTAGTGTTGCTAGCTGACCTAAATTCAATATTCTTGTGTCCCAGGAAACAGGGATTCAAAGGGAGAGAGATGGAAGAATTATCAGTAAGTGGAACAGTCAGAAAAGACAACGTTTATCAATTAAGTTTGCCATGTTACATGGGCAGGGTTTGTGGTGCCCTAAAGCAGTTATAATAGTAACACTGAAGATTACTGATCACAAATCACCATAACAGATACAACAGTAGTGAAAAGATCTGAAATATTGTGACAATTACCAAAATGTGACACAGAGACACACTGAGCATATGCTGTTGGAAAAATAGCACTGACAGACTTGCTCAATGCAGGATTGTCAAAAAACACAAAAACAAAACTCTCTGCGAAGCACAAAAAAAGTGAAGTGCAATTAAATGAGGTGTGCCTGTAATTTAACAGATAATTCTGATAACCTAGTCAATGGCACAATAAGTTACTGGTAATACAGAAGCAGACTTATACATATGTGGTAGGCAACAGAGGAGGAAAATAGATACTGACTCCAAGAGGTATTTTAGAAATTAAACTCTTGAGAAAATATCACATATGCCAAGGCTCCTTTTGTTTCCTTTGCTACCTTCTCATGAAGCTGCTATGAAGGATACATAATTTCACACACAATATAACATGACTGTGTTCAAGCATAATAAACTACAAAGTTAAACTCTTAATGAGTCTCCTCACAAGGGATCTTCTCTCTATCCAGGGGATCTTCACCACCTTTGTTATGTTCTAAGCATACCATGCCTTGTAAGTTGCATTCAAAACATTATCTATTATGTCTACATCACTAATACATCATGTCATGCCAGCTTCAAGCCATTCTTCTATTCCACAGTAAGCCATTGCTGTGGCATAAATTATGAGTAATCACTGCCATTTTAAGAATTTGTGCTAGAGAACTTGGTAGGGGAGTGAGGGGTAAGAAAAGAGGAAGGTTAGTATGGTACAAATTCTCAAGCAAAACTGACATAATAGAAAATAAAAAATTTTCTCTATATCCTTGGTATTTTGTTTTCTATTGGGTTGGTGCAAAAGTAATTGTGGTAATAAATCAGAAGAATAAATAATGAGTATCTTAGTTTCTACTTAGGTACAATACTTTCTCATAAAATCTCCCATTCATAACAGTGTTCTCAATAGCAGTTTAACACAGGTGATGCAGACATTCAAACAGGAACATGAGTTATGAAGATATTCAAATAGGAAGAGGGGTATAAAAAAGACTTATTGATAGGACAGTAGAGAAATGACAATTTTGACTTCGGTCAGATTACTCTGGCTGTTACATAGAGAACTGACTGCAGGAAATACAAAGGGAAATTAGGAAGCTACTTCAGTGGTGTGGTCAAAAAATTATGACCCCCCCAAAATGTTCACAAATAATCCCCAGGACCTGTGACTATATTACCTTACGTGGTGAAAGGGACACTGCAATATAATTAAGTGGACACACCTTGAGATGGAGAGATTATTCTGCATTTCTCAGGTAGCTCAATTTAATCACATGAATTCTTAAAAGCAGAGGATCTTTCCTGGCTATGTCAGAAAGATGAGATGTGAGAAGGACTCAATCTGCTGCTGCTGGATTTGAAGATGAAGAAGAGGACCACGAACTAAAGGAATGTGACAGTCTCTAGAACCTGGAAACAACTCTCAGCCGAAAACCAGCAAGAAATCTGGATCTCAGTCTTACCACAAGAACGATGAAGTCCCTGCCAGCCATCCAAATAAAAATAAAATGGATCTTTCCCAGAACCTCCTGAAAACAGCTGACAACATGATTTTAGTGTGATGAGACCCATACCAGACTTCAGGTGTACAGAATTGTAAGAAAATTAATTTGCATTGCTTTGAATCACTAACTTTGTGGTAGTTTGTTTTGGCAGCAATAGAAAACTAACGCAAGTGGTCAGGGCAAGAAAAGAGAAGTAGCTGCTAGTAGGGTGGTAGCTATGGAAAGGTTATGGCCAACAATGATGCCCAGAGGTAGTTTGGGGCCAGGTATTATAGAATATTTATTAATAATGTTTCCAAGTTCAGAAATCAATCAGTAAAGCCCTACCTGTAGTGGGGGAAGGTAACTGGTACAGTAGAACAAACTCCTGCTGGGTTCTGTGCCCTCAGTGCATACACTAAGCATGCTCAGTGCAACCATGTGCTCAAACTGTAGAAACTGCAAGTTTACCAACATGCTTAAGAAACAATACAATGCAAGTATAAATAACTTTAGTGCCATTTCAAATCCTTTTCTGAAGTAGGTGGGCACAAAATACAATCACCACCAAAAAAGACACGTACCTTTTGACAGCACAAAACCTGGTCCTTCCGCTTATTTGCTTTGGCTGCCTTTAAGGTCACCAAAACTAAATTCACTCTAGTTGTAGTAACCCCTTCCTCTTTACCAACTCCTTGTTCCATTTTATAGTAGTTTTAACTTTAGAGCCACTTCAAATCCTTTTCTGAAGTAGGTGGGTACAAAGTATAAATAAGATGGCAGAACTGCAATATGTGTACACATAGATTATTCTTGGCTGCAAATGAGAAAATTAGGATAGGAATGAAATGAAAACTGCTTCTAAAAAGATTGGCTAGGTGTGGTGGCTCCTGCCTGTAATCCCAGGACTTTGGGAGGCTGAGGCGGACGGATCAACTGAGGTGAGGAGTTCAAGACCAGTCTGGCCAACATGGTGAAACTCTGTCTCTACCAAAAATACAAAAAGTAGCCTGGCATGATGGCAGGTAACTGTAATCCCAGCAACTCAGGAGGATGAAGCAGAAGAATGCTTGAACCCAGGAGGCAGAGGTTGCAGTGAGCTGAGATTGTGCCACTGTACTCTAGCCTGGGTGACAGAGCGAGACTCTGTCTCTGTCACAAAAAAAAAAATATATATATATATATATGCAAACCTACTGATTTTAAGGATATATCTATTAAAATAAAGCTAAGGTGAGAGGCATACATTCAACTCACAAAAAAATTTTAAAAGGACACTATTAATTGGTGATTTTAAAAACAGTAAAAATTAACTTTTAAAAAATGTACCATCACATAATCTGATAACTGGTGACAATAATGACATTTAATAATTAAGTCCAAGGAAATAAAAATGGATTATTCTAATTCTGGCAAAACTCTAAGTAAACTGACAAAACTCGTATGAAGCAATCTATGGCTACTTTTACCCTAAGACAGCAGAGCTGAACAGTTATAGAGACTTCATGGCCTGCAAAGCTGAAAACGTTTACTCTAACTGCCCTTTTAAGAACGAATTTACAAAACTCTGGCCTAGACCCTAGGGATCCTCATTAATAAATTATTCTTATGGTTAGAAGAAAAAGTCTCCACCAATATAAGCAAATGCTTGCCTGATAGTCCAAAAATCTCCCAGAAAGCAAAATATATAACTTACTATGTATTAGTCAGAAAAATGAACAAAAATAATAATTACACTAGTTACTTATGTCTATAACTTTATGTTTACAATAGCTTATATATACATATATATACATATATATAACAAAGATGACAAAAAAGTCTGATTTTGTAAGTCAGGCTTTGCAGAAATAAAACTAAAACACAACCAGAGCCAAGTCCAAAAATTCAAGATGTCCAAAGGATATGAGGTCATGTTGTAAGGTCGCTGCCTCACTGGTATCAGAAATAGAGTACAGTCATCCTTCAGTATCTGTGGGAGACTGGTTCCAGAATCCCAGCAGATAACAAAATCCATAGATCCCTCATACAAAATGATGTATTTGCAAATAACCTACACAGATCCTCCAGTATACTTTAAATCATCTCTAAATTACTTATAATACGTAATACAACATAAATGCTATATAGATAGTTGTTATACAATATTTTTAAATTTGCATCACTTTTTATTGTGTATTGTTATTGGCTTTTCTCCCAAATATTTTTGATCCGCAGTTGGTTGAACCCATAAACACAACGCACAGATACACAGAGCTGACTGTATTCCTCATTAATCTGGAAGAAAAGCAAGGAAAACAAACCAGCAGCAGTTGGGATAAGCTCTGTTTGTGCTATTCCCTTTCTCCACACAGAAATACAGGAATCTTTGGACCACGCTCAATGTCCACTCCATGTTCTTCCCAAATGTTTTATGTTGCCCTGGTGCCTCATGTTTGTGGGCCTCCAAGTGGTTCCTCCCAGGTGCCCCAAAGTTCTCTACCCATCCAGAAGACCAAAGGGTTTTCTGGGTGAACTGACTACGTACAGTCGCTAAGAGAGCATAAAAGCTATCCTAATTTAGTACTAATGTCTACCATATCATACTTTCCTAACACTTACATGAAATCACAGAGCAAAGCCTATAAAGCTATGGTGCCTACTGCTCTGTTTCACATGTAGTGTTTGTGCCAATTTCAAAGATTAACCACTGCCAAGTGTTTAGAAAACAGGCCAGGTTCCAGAAAATGCTGCCACATCCCAGGTGCTGAGAATAATTAAAGAGAATTAACGTCATTAAACAGGTCAGTAAAAGGAATCGCTGATTGTGGGGCAAAAAGCAGCTCCTTTGTGGTGAACCAGAGGAGCCATTTCTGATAGTCAAATGTCCTGGTCATTGGAGAAATGTACAGACCACATCTTTCAACCTTCCAAATTCTGGTGGGCTCTTTTACTAGGTAAACGTTGTTGCCTGTAATAACTTAGCAATTGTCTACATTCATAAAGCATGAGGACAGGTAAACAAAATGATAAAAACTGAAGGTAAAATAGACAAAAGCAAAAGCACTTGGCAAAATAAAAGCTGAAATATTCAAATATTGGTTTTCTCCTACAAGATCCTGCTGCCCAGACTCAGGGGCCACTGCTCCAACTGAAGTAGAGATGCTGTCCCTGTGAATTTGGCTTCTCTGGTTCAGAGGAAGTATCATGTCTGTGAAAGGTTAATTATCCTAGTAATCCTATCCCATTTTTCACCAACTCCAAAGAAATTGCTTTATAGTTGGCCTCATTCTGAGATGGTATTTCAGAGTAAGCATCCTACCTTAATAGAAGCAATGTGGAGCAAAGTCTCTCCTCTATGATTTCTTTTCACAGCCATATTGGGCAACAGCTTCATTGCTGAGGGGCTAGACATCACTCGTCTGTAACTTGAACTATTTAATGCAGAAGGTGGTGTACCCGGAGAAAGACTACTGAATTCATCTGACAAGTTACTGTTTTTCCTCCGTGATGTGCCACCAACTTTACGTTTGCATGAAGGCAATGGTGTATTTTCTGAGGGCATCGTTTGCTTAACAAAATCTCCACTGGTGCTCAGAATGCTGGTTCTACATCTCTTAGAAATGGGACTGCAAAGTCTATTGTGATGGCCACGTTTTCCATTATTTTCTAATGGCAAAGATTTCTTAGATGCAAGATAATTTTTGCAGACCTTCTCAGGAGTCACTACTTCATTCCTGCTCTTAGTGTCCGGAGACTCTATTTGCTCAGCCAATGGTAGAGAGACTTCAGTTAAACTTCCAAAACATTCAGATTCTGTCAAGGAGCCACTTGCTAGTAAGTCTATTTCACCATTCATCTGAGGACTGGAGATAACAGATGGTTGGCTACAGAAAGATACCAGCTTTTGCTTTGATTCCTCTTTGGAATCAAATTCACCATCTTCTTTTTCTGCCTCTAAATTCCACTTTTGGTTGATTTCAGCTAAAGTTTTCTTTTTTTGCTTTTTTCTGGATCTTGCAGAAGCCTTTTTAGCCCTCTCAGAAACATCTGCTGGAGGACTTGTGGAAACAAATTCATAGGAGTCTTGCTGAGCATTTGCATCTTTTTTTATTTCAGGCTGGGTTTGCACTGAAACTTTACTCACAACATATCTGACTTTCTTACTTCGAGGGCTAAACCACATTTTAATTGAATTCTTCTTGTTTTCTGCATCATTAAACAAACTTCTCCTAGGGTCATCTTCTTTCAAATCTGACAGAAAAAAAAGAAAAAGAAATCTGTTACATGAACTTTATTGCTTCCACAAGGAGCTCCAAAAGAATTCTGTTTATAGTTCCCCTAAAGTGTATCATCTTTTAATTATGTACTTCTTTCTCAGCTCCTAGAGTATGAACTCTTTGACAGCAGATATTCACTCATTCAATAAATACTTACTGAATCCAACTTTGTGCCATATCTTAGAGACTGAAGATACAGCAGAGAACAAAACATAAAACTTATATTCCAAATATAGTACCAAAAAAAACCCATAAAATACAAATGTAACAGAATGTGTAAGTTCTGTTTGCTAGGAATTACAAAATACTTACTAAAGAATTCTACGCAAACGGAGAGATATACCATGTTCATGAACTATAACAATATTGTTAAGATGCCAATTGTTCCAAACAGATTTCCAGATATAACAAATCCCAATGTAAATTCCAGTAGGCTTGTTTGTAAAACTCAACAAGCAATTATAAAATTTACATGGAAAAAGAAAGGTACAATTTGAAAGGCAAAAGACTTAGAGCGACCAACATAATACTGAAGAACAAAGTTGGAGGACCCATACTATATGATTTCAAGACTTATCTCTGACAAAATGAATACAGGGGATTAAAGACAATAGTCATGACCCTTTAGGTATCATCTAATATTAACTTCAAGCTGTATAACCAAAGATTAGTAAGAATGAATAAACAATAACTACATACTCAAACATAATCTCTTAAGTGTAAGAAGCTATATACACATTGGATGTTTTCACTTATATCAAATATAAAACAGCCAAAACTAATTTAATGTATTAAGTCAGAATAGTAGTTGGTTATCCCTATAGGGAAAAGCAGTGACTGAAAGGGAGCACAAGAGGGACTTCCAGGGTATTGTTTTTGTTCTGGGCGAGTTCAGTTTGTGCAAATTCATTAAACTATACAGTTAGAAAATATATGTCTTTTCTATATATATATATAAAATAACTAAGTTTTTTAAAAATATAGATTTATAATTAAGAATTAAAACACAAAGATTCCATGGAGGGTAGACAGAATATACAAAGATTCAGTAGAGTTTTTAAAAAGAAAAATTAAAAAATTTTTCTGCACAGTAAAAGAAACTATCATCAGAGTGAACAGGCAACTTACAGAATGGGAGAAAAATTTTTGCAATCTATCCATCTGACAAAGGACTAATATCTAGAATCTACAGAGAACTTAAACAAACTTACAAGAAAAAAAACAACCCCATCAAAAAGTGGGCAAAGGATATAAAGAGATACTTCTCAAAAGAAGACATTTATGCGACCAACAAACATGAAAAAAAGCTCATCATCATTATTAGAGAAATGCAAATTAAAACCACAATGAGATACAATCTCAGGCCAGTTAGAATGGCTATCATTAAAAAGCCAGGAAACAACAGATGCTGGACAGGATGTGGAGAAATAGAAATGCATTTACACTGTGGGTGGGAGTGTAAATTAGTTCAACCATTGTAGAAGACAGTGTGGGCATTCCTCAAGGATCTAGAACCAGAAATACCATTTGACCCAGCAATCCCATTACTGGGTATATATCCAAAGGATTATAAATCATTCTACTATAAAGACACATGCACATGTATGTTTACTGCAGCACTGTTCACAATAGCAAAGACTTGGAACCAACCCAAATGTTCATCAATGATAGACTGGACTAAGAAAATGTGGCACATATACACCATGGAATACCACGCACCCATAAAAAGGATAAGTTCATGTCCTTTGCAGGGACATGGATGAAGCTCGAAACCATCATTCTCAGCAAACTAACACAGGAACGGAAAACCAAACAGAAAACTGCATGTTCTCACTCATAAGTGGGAGTTGAACAATGAGAACACATGGACACAGGGAGGGGAACATCACACACCAGGGCCTGTCGGAGGGTGGGGGGTCATGGGAGGGATAGCATTAGGAGAAATACCTAATGTAGATGACGGGTTCATGGGTGCAGCAAACCACCACAGCATATGTATCCCTATGTAACAAATCTGCACGTTCTGCACATGTATCCCAGAAATTAAAGTATAATTTTTAAAAAAGAAATAAAACCGTTTGTTCTTCCCACAGAAGCCTTTTCTTCCCTCTACCTCTTCCCATTAATTTAGGTTTATAAACCCCCATTGTTGCCAGTTTGGAGAGTCACATTTTTCTGTGAACTTACATGTATATTCATAAATAAAAATCTGTCTTTTCTCTTGCTAAACTTTTTTACAGTTTAATTCACAGGCCTCCATACAATGAACCTAAGAGTGTAGAGGAAAAGTTTTTTTTCATTGACAAATCGTACAAATCATCCACTTTTCTGACTTTGACAACTTCCTTCAAGTTGCCTTACGTTGTTTTTGTCTTTGGGATATTCATTTACTTCAAGAAAAAAAAAATTGCCTTAAAATTCTCTCCCACTTCATGTAAACATAGATAAAATTCAACCCAGGTCAGCCTAGCACAGTGGTAAGCACATGAATAGATAGTACTCAGTAAGTACTAGTGAATATATTATTTGATAGTCTCTTAAATCTTTCCAAATGTTTATGTAAGAGACGTTAGAATTAATTTTAAGAGCTAGAAGAAAACTTGAAAATAATTTAGTCTAATTCTTTCATTTTAACAATGAAGGACTAAAGTCAAAACAAAAAGAAGGAAGGAGTCCCCTAACTCCCAATCTGGTGCTTTATCTCTCCACACAAACTGGATTAGCAAAAGGTAATTTCAGGTCCAGAAAAAAAAAGAAAGAGAGAAAGAAAAAAAGAACATAAGAAAGAGAAGAAAGTTGGAAAAATAACAATAACCTGATAAGATTAAAAACAATAATTAACAAATTATTTCATGCTGCCTGACAAACATTCTCCTAACACAGACAATCTCCTCTGACCAACCAGGCTTCTTAAAATATGTTTTGTGATTCCTATTAAAAGAAGAAAGAGGAGAAAAGAGAGAGACAGAGAAAAAGACAGAAAAAGAAACTACCCAAATTTTGTTTTCCTCCTTTAAAGTTGCTCTTCATTCAAATAGAAAAGAATGCTGCATAAAATTTTACTTACATTACAGAACCAAGGAAAAATTTTAATGGAATGGAGTTCTAAACATAAGGTACTTTAAGAAGAAAACCAGTGGCCACTAGTCTTATTCCTAAGGGCTAAAACATCCACCATATAGGAAATAAACATCTGATGTTACTAAGGTGTTCAGTAACATTTTCAAATGGTGATTTTTCTTGCAAACTTTTAATACTCAAGAGATACATTATTTTCATTTTCTTACTGTTTTGTGGAATAAATTTCTTCTCAACATTCTCATATCTTTCTTAGCAAAAGAAAAGTACATCATCAATTATTTTTTATTTCCTTTTAGTCATTTTTTATTCACACAGAACAGCTTGTTTTATTGTTTTACCAGCTTAAAATTATTAATGCACCAGAAGATTGTTAATGATAATCTCAATTCTTTGAAGTTCAAAATTGCTTCTTCTGCCTATTCTTTCACCTCATATTTCCTGAGTACAAAAGTCCTATCTTTAAAAATACATTCACCTGGTAAAAGAACCTTAAAACAGGTAAGAAGAAATGGGAAACAGGCTTTGAAAAATAAAATAATTATTACTTAACTCTAGAAATTTCAGACATGATCCCTGCCTAGCAAAAGAGTAAAGATTTTCTACTCCAAAGTAGCCATTGCTTCCTGCAGAAGGAATGGAAGCATGCCATTGAAAAGGCAGTAAAATGATAAACCTGCTGGAGGCAGGAGTACGTATCTGAATAAGGGCAGATTCTCCTACATAAACCCTTTAAATGTCATAGGTGAACATGACCTGGTCCACAAAGTGTTATTAAGACAGGATCTTGGGAAGTATCAGCAAGAGGTATCCATTCACATAGAGACTTTATGTCTAGATTCAACAAGGTCTTTTCTTTGCAGTGATAAGTAGATTTCAAAACCAAGTCACTTCTGATACAATCTCAAGTCTATAGGAAAGGTCAAAATGAAATGTTACCAGGATTACTTTTCAAGAAAGACTCAGGATAACAAAGACATAAAGGTTAATCCTCTGATAATCTGTAATAACTTGCATTTGAATTTGTCTTAAATTATTTTAAACACAGATGACATTTTCAATTAAAACCATGTCAAACCCTGAGGTTCTCAATGTTTGAAAAACTTTAAAAATATAGAATTGAGCTTTTAAAGGAAAATTAAGCCTTATATATAGCAGCAACATACTCAACTGACTAAAAACCTAAATCTAAAAAGACAAGAAATTTCATTCTCAGGTGTACACATTTCCTACCTTATAAATGAGTAAATGAAGATAACATATTCAATGTAATTGATATGAACACAATTTTACTATTCATCTGGTAATAACGTTATGCAAGAAGATTTTAATTATGTATCTTGTATAACTAAGCAAGGAGCACAACAACAAAGATGACTGTATATTCTGAATTTTATTAGATATTCTGAATATCTAAGATAATATCTAAGATAAAACTGTAAAAAGCAAAACACTACTGCTGGAACATAAATCACATTATTAACAACTACCAACAATTTTTATGGGTGGATGCTTCTCAGCATGATAAATCATAATATTCATTTCATGAAGAAAAACATTGGTCCTTCCTCTGCACAGTAAATTCCTTAATGATAATATTTAAAAGAAAATTCTATTCTCTGAATTTCAGAGTACATCACAAAATATTGAGGAACAGAGATGCACGTGTTACTAAAGAGCTGCTTAGCCAAGTTTTTTCTTAAAATTTAATAATCAACTATAGAAAAAAGAGGCAATTAGAAAATGTGATTTAGCTATCATTAATCTACATCAAAGGATTATAATGATGTACATTGTGTGCCTTTCAAATTATTCTCTATTATAGGTTTCACAACCGAAGTTGAGAAATCTCTTTGACGAACCAGTTCCTTATTAAAAATCAAAGGAAAGTCCTTTGCTACCATCTGTGCAACATTAACGCCTTCACTAAAGAATGATTATTTTATAACTTAGGAAGCATTTAGCTCTATTTTAAAAAAAAACAACAGCAACACAGCTATTCAAACATTCATCTTCCTCTAGTATAAAAACATCAGCGCATATATGAAACACTGTGTAATCTTACAGAAAGACCAGCATCTCTCTCTAAAGTAGAAAATAGAAAGGGAAATTGTAATACTGTAAAAGCATAATCAAAGTATTTTTTTTAATGTCACCAACACCAACATGTTTCACAGAACCTGACCAGCACCTGCAAGGTCTGACTTAGTATGATATGGTTCAAGAGAAAATAAAAACTTTAAAATTTAACTCCATTAGTAAAAAGAAGATCATGTTATAAAGTGTTATAAATGATAAGGTAAAGTTATCCAAAAATGGTTGTCAGTAAAATTTGACAATCTCCTCTTTAAAGTACACTGAACCAAGAAAAATCTGTTCAAGTATTTAGAAGCTCATTTTAGAAAGTATTGCTATAAATTAGGCTTCTTTATCTCCAGTATACCATACACTATGTCCATGATTTGACAAGTTCTTCCTAATTGCCCACCTTAATTACAGTAATTATATATGTTATAGTAAATGCAAGTAACAAGGTTCATTTGAAAGATAAATTGTGAACTACAGGGTTTTTAAAAGAGAAACTGTGAGAGATGTCCACCATTCCACTTAATTCATCATCTTCTACACATGACCATTTAACAGAATCATACAATTTTGGAATGACAGCTTAGGAATCACTTAATCTAATACCCTTATCCTAGTGAGATCATTTTCCAACATCCTCATTATTATAAAGAAGACTAACTGTCTTTTGTCCCCAACTATCAGTTCCTGGTATATCGTTTATCTTCTAAAACCTTTTAGTTCTACAAGTACTTACTAGATAATCAACTACGACATAAGGTACTGCATAAAATACATAGAATAGATAAACTGTAAAGAAACAAAGGGAAATGTTCCAGAAAAAAATCTCAAATGCCCTTAAGGCTAATTTGTTTTCGGAAGAATTTGGGATGAAAAGTTGGGGACTACACAACTTATATTAAAGTAGAAAAAGCTCTGAACCATGGAATTTAGAGATCTCAACAGAAAATTATAATTCAATATGTTTATACTCTAAATTTATTGTCATTTTCTATCAAAGTAGCAAAGAAAGATATTACTATTATAATTTTTTAAGAAGTCCTATGAATGCATAGATGTTATCACTATAAAATGAATTATTTAAACCAAATTCTAAGAATGTATTTTAAAATTATTTTAATTAGGTCAGGCGCAATTAGCTCATGCCTCTAATCCCAGCACTTTGGGAGGTCAAGGTGGGAGAATCACTTGAGGCCAGGAGTTGAAGACCAGCCTGGGCAACACAGCAAGACCCTATCTCTTCTAAAAGAAAAAATTAATTAATTAACTGGCTGGGTGTGTGGTGGTGAGTGCCTGTAGTCCTAGCTATTTGGGAGGCTGAAGTGGGAGGATCTCTTGAACCCAGTTCAAGGCTGCAGTTAGCCATGATGGTCCCACTGCACTCCATCCTGGGCAACAGAGCAGGACACTGTCTCAAAATAAGTAAATAAATAATTTTAAGTTTAGTCTCTGGGACATGAATTAGCACTGCCAATTTTTATGCAACTCAATTCAACAAACATAACGAATACCTACACTTCTAACCAAAAAGTTGTGCAAAATAGAAAAACAGTAAGAAATGTACAACACAACTGCCCTGTGTAGCCTGGGTACTGTTTCCTTACCTACAGAATAATGGGATCAAAGATGACCTTCATGTTCCTAAATTCTGGATTATGTGTTATCTAAACAGTAAAATTCAACTCAGCTTAATATAAGTAATGTTGAGGGCACCAGTGCTTAAGTCTGGTAAGGACTAGAGTAATTATTCCTAATTATAATAAAGAAAACAAACACAAAATTGTCTTTGGGAAATTAATCACTAGAATTATCTCTCCAATCTCCAGCTCTACTTAGATGAGAAAGACTACATTCTTAAAGGCCTCAGAATCTTGTTCTAAACACAATTTTCCTAAATATCTTTAATGATGAAATATGAAGAAAGCATTTCATATTCCATAGTCCTTAAAATATAAGTGATTCAAACATCAGTAGCTAGAGTAAAATTCCTGGAAAGGAGTCGATCTTACTCTTCTTTGAACCCCTATGGTATAACATAACTGACAGCAGTAAATACATCAAGGGTTACCCTGCTCTCCATTTATCACTATTAAAAATGTTATATTGTTAGAAATTGTGCTCTTCCCCCAACAAAATCCACATATGTTGAGGTCCTAACCCCTCAATAACTCAGAATGTGACTTTACTTGGAAATAAGGTCATTGTAGATGCAACTAGCTAAAATGAAGCAATACTGGAGTAGGGTGGACCCCCAATGCAATATGACTCCTGTCCTTTTAAAAGGGGGAGATTTCATACAAACAAGGAGAACACCATGTGAACATAAAGATGGACATCTACAAGACGAGGAGACTGGCCTAAAACAGGTTCTCTCTCACAGACCTCAACAAAGAACCAACCTTGAATACACTTTGATCTCAGACTTCTAGTGTCTGGAATTGTGAGACAATAAATTTCTGTTGTTTAAGCCACTCAGTCTGTGATACTTCGTTACAGCAGTTCTAGCAAATGAATACATTACTATACAGCAACTGGTGAAGAACCAAATCAAAATA
Organism: Piliocolobus tephrosceles; assembly: GCF_002776525.5. Classification (NCBI taxonomy): domain Eukaryota; kingdom Metazoa; phylum Chordata; class Mammalia; order Primates; family Cercopithecidae; genus Piliocolobus; species Piliocolobus tephrosceles. Next base: position 101,226,720 of record NC_045444.1, read on the forward strand.
TCATCTTAGCCACAAACCCCAAAGTAGCACTCCAAATTTCAATGCAAAGCCAGTAATCCTAACAGACCACACACTCCTAAGAATCTAACAAAAGTCACTTTCACACAAACATGAACAGTTTTCATACTGCACAATTAACTCAAGAAACTCACTTATCCCTTACTGTTGGGAACAGATCCCCCAAAATCTGACCATAAACTGACCCTAAACAAAATCTCTGCAGCACTGTAACATGTTCATGATGGCCATGACGCCCACGCTGGAAGGTTGTGGGTTTACCGAAATGAAGGCAAGGAACACCTGGCCCATTAAGGGCGAAAAATCACTTAAAGGTGTTCTTGAACCACAAACAACAGCATGAGCCATCTGCGCCTTAAGGACATGCTCCTGCTGCAGATAACTAGCCAGGCCCATCCCTTTATTTTAGCCCATCCCTTCGTTTCCTATAAGGGATACTTACAGTTAATCAAACATCTGTAGAAACAATGCTAATGATTGGCTCGCTGTTAATAAATACGTGGGCAAATCTTGTTCACGGCGCTCAGTTCTGAAGGCTGTAAGACCCCTGATTTCCCACTTCACACCTCTATATTTCTGTGTGTGTCTTTAATTCCTCTAGCACCGCTAGGTTAGGGTCTTCATGACCAAGCTGGTCTGGCAAGTGGTGCCCAATCTGGGGCTCGAATCCAAGTTGAAGGGTCGCCGGAGCAACACTTGGAGAACATGGAACTAGCTGGAGGACACCTGAGTACTCTTAAAGCAATCCCCGTAATAATAAGGGGAGCTTGAAAGCATTGGGGTAACAATGGGACAAGTATGGGCTGTGGTTCGTTCCACCTTGGAACTTTTTCACACTGATGAGAGGGAGGAAGGAGAGTATAACGAAATAACAAGAGGTTACAGAGCATGTTTATTTGCCAGGTAAAGCTAAAGCGGCAAAGGAGGGAGAGGTTCTTCCCTACCCTTCTGCACTCCCTCGTTATTATTTTCAAGAAGAGTGGCCGGACCCTCCAGATCTTGCTTTTCCAGAGGACAGTGGGCGAAAAGTAGTTGCCCCAGTGACTGTTCGAGCACGCCTTGAGCGATTGCTCTTAGTTCTATTCAGGCAGGAATTCAGCAAGCTAGACAAGAAGGTGACTTAGAGGCTTGGCAGTTCCCTGTTAGAATACACTCCCCAGATCAACGGGAAATATAATAGCTACATTTGAGCCTTTTCCTTTTAAATTATTCAAAGAATTTAAACAAGCTATAAATCACTATGGACCAGGTTCTCCTTTTGTAATGGGACTGTTAAAGAATGTTGCTGTTTCCAGTCGGATGATTCCTACTGACTGGGACACTCTTACTTAAGCTTGTTTAACATCTGCTCAGTTCTCACAATTTAAAACTTGATGGGCAGATGAAGCTTCCATTCAGGCTGCTCACAATGCCCAGGCCCAACCTCAAATTAATATAACTTCAGACCAACTTTTGGGGGTTGGCGGCTGGGCTGGTTTAGATGCACAAGTGTTCATGCAGGATGAGGCCATAGAACAGTTTAAAGGAGTGTGCATTAGAGCTTGGGAAAAAATAACTTCAGGTGGAGAACAATACCCTCCCTTTAGTGCTATAAAACAGAGACCCAAAGAACCACACATTGACTTTATAGCTTGGTTACAGGAGTCTCTTAAAAAGATGATTGCAGATTTGGCTGCTCAGAATATAGTGTTGCAGTTATCGGCTTTCAACAATGCTAATCCCGATTGCCAGGCTGCTCTGCATCCTATCAGAGGGAAAGCACATTTAATTGATTATTTCAAGGCCTGTGATGGTATCAGAGGTAATCTACATAAAGCTACTCTGCTAGCACAGGCAATGCCAGGACTGAGAGTGGATAAAGGAAATACTCTGTTTCCTGGAGCTTGTTTTAACTGTGGGAAGCATGGTCACACTAAAAAAGAATGTAGAAAAAATCAGCAAGTCAGGTCGCCAGATAGAGGAAAAAAGAAAACTACTGATCCTGAAATATGTCCAAAATGTAAAAAAGGAAAACATTGGGCTCATCAGTGTCACTGATAAAGTTTGATAAAGAAGGGAACCTGATTTCGGGAAACGCCATGAGGGGTCCGTGCCAGGCCCCATTCTAAACTGGGGCATTTCCAGCTCAGGCCATTCCTTCACCCCTGTACAATGTCTGTCCCCCGCCACAGCCAGTAGTGCCACAGTAGATTTAAGCTGCACAAAAGCTGTGAGCCTTCTACCTGGGGAACCCCTGCAAAAGGTCCCAGCAGGAGTCTGTGGACCCTTGCCAGCAGGGACAATAGGATTACTTTTAGGAAGGTCTAGTTTAAGTTTAAAAGGGGTCCAAATACATACAGGAGTCATTGATTCAGATCACAATAGGGAAATTCAAATTGTGATATCTACTTCTGTTCCCTGGAAAGCAGAGTGAGGAGAGCATACAGCACAGCTCCTGATTGTGCCATATGTAGGAATGGGAAAAAGTGAAATTAAATGAACAGGAGGATTTGGAAGTACAAATAAACAAGGCAAAGCAGCTTATTGGGGAAATCAAATTACTGATAAATGTCCTACCTATGAAATAACTATTCAAGGAAAGAAATTTAAAGGTCTGGTAGATACAGAAGCAGACATTTCAATCATTTCTCTACAGCACTAGCCGTTCACATGGCCAATTCAACCTGCTCAATTTAACATAGTTGGAGTCGGTAAAGCCCCTGAAGTATATCAAAGTAGTTATATTTTTGCATTGTGAAGGGCCCGACAGACAACCTAGGACTATTCAACCAATTATAACTTCTGTACCGATAAATGTATAGGAAAGAGATTTATTACAACAATGGGGAGCACAAGTTCTAATTCCAGAACAATTGTATAGCCCTCAAAGTCAACATATAATACATGAAATGAGGTATGTCCCTGGTAAAAGACTAGAAAAAAAAAAATTGCAAGGTTTGAAAGAACCGCTTCAAGTGGAAAGACAAAGTTCCCACCAAAGATTAGGATATCATTTTTGATGGCGGCCATTGTTAAGCCTCCAGAACCTATACCTTTAAAATGGTTAACAGAGACGCCAATTTGGATAGAACAATGGCCGCTAAGTAAAGACAGACTGGACAAACTGGAGGCTTTAGAGAAATTAGTTACTGAACAATTAGAAAATGGGCACACAGCTCCAACATTTTTCCCCTGGAATTCTCCAGTTTTCGTAATTAAGAAAAAAATCAGGTAAATGGAGAATGTTAACTGACTTAACTGTCATCAATTCAGATATACAACCTATGGGAGCATTACAGGCAGGATTGCCTCCTCCTGCTATGATTCCAAAAAACTGGCCTTTAATAGTCACAGATTTAAAAGACTGTTTCTTTACTATCCCTTTAGCTGAGCAAGACTGTGAACGGTTTGCATTTACAATTCCTGCGGTAAACAACCTACAGCCTGCTAAGCGTTTTCATTGTTTTACAGATAGGTCTAGTAATGGTAAAGCTTCTTATTCTGGCTTGAAAAGTTTTCCAGTCTCCCTATAAAAAGCAAAGCTTGTAGCTGTAATTAAGGTATTGACTGTTTTTGATATGCCTATTAATGTGATTTCTGATTCTTCATACATGGTTCAGTCCACACAGTTAATTGAGAATGCTCAGTTACGATTTCATACAGATGAACAACTGATAACAAAAACAAAAAAGGGGGAGAAATGGATTATAGCACAGCCCATACACAATTGGATCTAGCATTACTAACTTTAAATTTTTTGAGCCTGCCCAAAGGCCAGATGTTATCAGCAGCTGAACAGCATCTACAAAAACCAGCTGCAAAGACAGAAGCAGAACAACTGATTTGGTGGAGAGATCCAATAACAAAAAATTGGGAAATAGGTAAAATTATAACTTGGGGTAGAGGTTATATTTGTGTTTCTCCAGGTCAAAATCAACAGCCAATTTGGATATCACCAAGACACCTGAAATCTTATCATGAGTCAGATGCCAAGGAAGAGTTTCTGGGAAGATCCCGAGGACCCCCTGGTTGCAGCCATGTTGAGGATGATGCTGAGGAGGACCCCAACTGTCACAAGCAACACCTGTTGAACACAGTCACCCACCTGGGGACAGATCAAGAAGCTGTCACAGATAGCAGAAGAAAACCTAAGGAAAGCGGGACAGCTGGTCACAATGAGTAATTTAATGGTAGCTATGATAGCGAAGATCACCATTGCCGTGAGTATTCCTTCAACAAGGGCTGACACAGAGAACAATTGTACTTATTGGGCATATTTATCAATCTTGGCTGGCAATAATGCCTAGATGTAATCACTCTATGATGCAGTTACACATGCTTTCTAATCTCAGTATTTACCATAAAAAATCTGCTCCTGTAATAGAGGCATATGGCCCTCAAAAACCTATTTGTAAACAAAATTGAACCTGACCAGAAAAAATGAACATACTTGTTTAGGAAGATTGCACTGCAGAACAGGCAGAGGTGCTGCACAAGGATTCCTATGGTATCATTATTAATTGGTCCCCTAAGGGGACGTTTAGCTTAAATTGCACCTCTCAGTCTGCGTGCCACGGCAACAGTATGTTCCGCTGATCTGAACAAAAGGGTTAGATGGTAGAAATGATAAGAAGTACAGCAAGAGTTCCTATTATTTGGAACCATGGCGGTATAGTGGCACCTCAACCTCAAATGATATGGCCCACTGTAGGAGCCATAAGGATTTGTGGAAACTATTAATAATGAGATCAAAATTTAGGAAAGAATAAAAAAGCAACTAGAAAGACACTCTACAAACTTGTCTTTGAATATTGCAAAATTACAAGAACAAATATTTAAAGCATCCCAGGCACACCTGATCTTAATGCCAGGAACTGGAGTGCTTAAAGGAGCTGCAGATAGATTAGCAGCTAGTAACCCATTAAAATGGATAAAAACACTTGGAAGCGCTGTCATTTCTATGATGATTGTGCTTTTAATCTGTGTTGTTTGTCTTTGTATAGTCTACAGATGTGGATCCTGACTCCTGCGAGAAGTAGCTCAGCTTGACAGAGCTGCCCTTGCTTTTATCACTTTGCAAATCAAATAAAGGGGACATGTTGGGAAAAGGCCCCCCAAAATCTGGCCACAAACTGACCCCAAAACTGGCCATAAACAAAATCTCTGCAGCACTGTGACATGTTCATGATGGCCATGACACTCACGCTGGAAGGTTGTGGGTTGACTGGAATGAAGGCAAGGAATGCCTGGCCCACCCAGAGCAGAAAACCGCTTAAAGGTGTTCTTGAACCACAAACAACAGCATGAGTGATGTCTGCCTTAAGGACATGCTCCTGTTGCAGATAACTAGCCAAATCCATCCCTTTATTTTGGCCCATCCCCTCTTTTCCCATAGGGGATACTTCTAGTTAATCGAATATCTACAGAAACAATGCTAATGACTGGTTTGCTGTTAGTAAATACGTAGGTAGATCTTTGTTCGGGGTTCTTGGCTCTGAAGGCTGTGAGACCCCTGATTTTCCACTTCACACCTCTATACTTCTGTGTGTGTGTCTTTAATTCCTCTAGCACCACTGGGTTATGGTCTCCCTGACCGAGCTGGTCTTGGCATCCTACCCACTTCAACTCTGAACACTGCCAAAGGTGTATGGGCCCTTAAGAACCCCTGCACTGACCCTTGGTATCTACGTGGGGAGAGAAAGCTAGATCACACATCAATCTTTTTTAACTAGAAAATAAACACTGTCAGTATTGTCTTTGAATAAGAAGAGTTCAGATGAACTAATGACATAATTTTTCTTCAGTGTGTTCTTAAAAAGGTTTACAACTACAGTATCATTTTTAAAAAAGGGTAACTTTCAAAAATATGTCTGTATAGTTACATCTGAAAGTAAGAAAAACTTCTGCACTATAGCACATTTTATCATAAAAGAATGGAGTTGAATACAATGATGCAGATAACTAGCTGAAGGAAAATTTTCATAGGTACAGAGTGATGTAAGTTCTAATTCTTAAAAATATGGACCTGTAGTAACACTCAAAAGTTTTTGTCACATTTCTTTATTTTGTACAATCAACTTCATCTTTAGTAGCTAAAGTATGTAAGTATAGTCAGTGTAACTGTTCTTTAGGACATCATGGCAGGATTCTAAGAACAAAAGATTAAAAAATAGAAATCTAACAATTTTATATGAGCATTATCAATCATACATGGCATCCTGCCAGTCAAGAACAGGTTCTTCTACAAACACACACTAAAACAGCATGATCTGGTCAATAAAAAGACAACGGCAATATCCAATTATGAAGACTCAAAACATTTTACTTTCTATCCATAATTAGTTCTTAGCAGAAAGCACAATGGAAAGATATATAGTTAATACACAGAGTCTAAGGACAATTTGAAAAACGTTAACCCCCACTTAAATATAAAAGAAAATGAATATTAGATTTCTGCTCTTTCAAAATGTGCTTATCTAATTAATTCAGTCTAGAAAAGTGATCCATGGAAAAATGCTGTATTCTATCTTGGGAAAGTGTATTTAAGTGAGTTAAGTGCTACTAAGGCCAAAATCACTATTCCATATATATTCTACAGATCTTATAATAAATGTAAAAAGCAGGCAGTGTGAAGCAGCAAAAAGTTCCTAGATTTACAGTCAGAAATGGGTTTTATTTTTCCAGCTTCTAGTACTAACTACACATGTGGCTGTAGGCGAGGTTATTTCACCTCTCTGGACCTTGATTTCTCAACTATAAAATAAGGGGGTTAGACTTTAGTTATCTCTACAGTTCCTGTCATTTCTCAAAATGATCCTCCAAAAAATCACCAGGTGTGGTGTCACCTGCATGTACTGGGGAGGCTGAGGTAGGAGGATCCCTTGAGTTCAGGAGTTCAAGTCTGGTTTGGACAACATAGAGACTCAATGGCTATTAAAAAAAAAAAGCTACAGATTTTAAAATCTGAAATATGTATTTCAGAATTCCAGACAGATGTTTCATATACTTTACGTGAAGAATATGAATTCATCAGTTTTTAACTAAGAGACAAGGATAGTTCTTACCTGAGAGCTTATTGTCATGTAGCAAATTTCGAAGTTTACTACAAAGTTGAATCATGCTGTCCAGTTGTCTATTTATCTTCACGTCTTGTATCCAGGCTGGGGTATAACACACTGGACATCCAGTTCCAATGCAGTCACTTACACAATTACTGTAAAAGAATTAAAAAAAAAAAAAAAAAAACCCATTCAGCAGAATCTAAGTTCCAAAAATTAAACAGTTTGAACACAAATAAATGGAGCAGAGGTTATTCTAACATACATTAGACAATTGTAATATACTAGTTAAATACTGTTTTAAAGAGTTAAATACACACATCAAATCTAAAGTTGCTCATGTAATTTGCTATGAAGAGACTTCACTTAGCCTGACATTAGTCTGCATAACTCTTCCTACAAATAAATCTGTAGCTTCTAAAGGTTACAGAGATGTAACAGAAAGATAGAATGCCTAATGTATGGTAGTCGTGCATCCTAACTTCTTCTATCTTAACATTCCATGAAAACATCTAAAACTACTGCAGAGACCGGGAAAGACCTTTTGTTTTGTTTTTGGACTAGTATCTCAAGGCTTTAAAGTAGCTTTTGGGAAAAGATCTTTGACTCTTTTGCATAATTTTAAAACCTGTAGACTCAATTACCTGGGTTATCTAAGCACTAAAGTTTCAGAGTTAGAAGAGTTTTTCTAATTTTGGGGTTTCTAAACCTTTTGCAAATTTGATGAATATATATACACACTTATGTAAAAAGAGGGATTTGCGATCCCCCCCGCCCAAGCCCATCTGTGAATTCCAGAGTAAGAATTCTATAAATCTCCTCCTTCATTGGCCTCATGAGATGGGGTTCCAGCAGGACTGGGTAATATACAGTTGAAAAGCCACATCTTCCCCAAGCACCACAGGACATTCCTTGTCACAGGACTCAATCCTCTGTAGGCAGATAGGATTCTTACAACATGAACTATCTTCAGACAAAACCTATGCCATTTCTAATTTTTGTATTGTTGGCTTCTAGCATGATTCCTGACAGAATCTAACTCAAAATAATTGTAAAATGAATCTGTAACCCATACCAGAGCTGGCAGAGACTTTTGGGACCACCTAATTCAAAAAATGTCACTGAGGTCAATAAATGTCAACTTTCTTTAGCAAAGGATCTTCTGTACATTTGTTCGCTAGTAGTTAAGAACTCTAACTTGGAACCCCAACACGAAAAAAATATGTAAAACTGACTACTCACACAATTTAAATCATTTGTGCAATACTTATCAGTAAAATACAATCTGAAATCATCTCATCAAGAACTACCACCTCATTTTTGGATGAAGAAAATGAGATCCAGTTATTCAAGTTACTAGTCCAGCACTGCACTAGTACTCAGATCAGACTAGTATTTTATATATTCTGTAACATTTTATAAACTATTCCTAAATTATTTTATATACATTAATTCGGAATTCTGAAAAAATGTCATTTTTCTGTGGATCTGTAGAGTTCAGTAAGTGAATATTTCCCAAATGACCCATATGTGATGTCATAAAACCATGCTGAGTAAAAGATAAATCCAAAGTACTAGATAAACCAATGAAATTTCATGTAACAGAGTATAAAAATTTATTGATATAGTTTCAGATTCCACACTGTGATGAACCTAAAGAAAACAGCACTTTTTGGCCAGGCATGGTGATTCATGCCCGTAATCTCAGCACTTTGGGAGGCCGAGACAGGAGAATCACTTGAGCCCAGGAGATCAAGAGCATCCTGGGCAACATGGCAAAACCTTGCCTCTACAAAAAAACTACAAAAATTAGCCAGGTGTGGTAAGGCACAACTGCAGTCTCAGCTACTCAGAAAGTGAGACTGGATGATCACCTGAGCCCAGGTAGTTGAGGCTGCAGTGAGCCATAATCACGCCACTGCGCTCCAGCCTGGGTGACAGAGTGAGACTCATGTCTTCACAAATTAAAAACAAAAACAAAAACAAAAAACCCTCGTCAAGTTTTGGTGTAGTATTAAAGAAGAATAGCCACAATTATCTAAAAAAGCTACTGAAAATACTTCAATACTTCTTCCAACTACAATTATGTATAAGGCCAGATTTTCTTCAATCAAAAAAATATATAATAGACTGAATATATAAGCTGAGAATGTAGCTGTTTTCTATTCAGCAAGACAGAGATTTGCACAAATGTAAAACAGTGCCACTCCTATTTTTTTCTTTGACTTGTAAAATTCTTATTTTTCCTTAAAAAGTGTTATTTGTGTTTGTATGTAATGGGTTTATTATTTTTAAATGAATTTTTTTTAAAGTCTCAGTTTTGTATGGTAAATGCATGCACACACAAAAGCTCTCTGTGGTTCTCAATTTGGAAGAATGCAAAGTGGTCTGAGACCAAAATGTTTGAGCATCCCTACCACGTAAATTGTATCTGAGAGAGTAGATGAACTACTTTTATCAGTTGACCTGAGCTATTTCAAAATCATTTTAAAACCTCATTGCTGAGCAGTTTTAACTCAAAATCTGCAAGAATAAAAACAGCTACCATAATTTTTGGCATTATATAATCATAAATCAAAACTGCACTGAATGAATTCTTTCCTATGTTCATGTCATATACACATAATCATTTTCTCTTTTAAGATGTTGCTGGCCAGGCGCATAGTGGCTCACACCTGTAATCCCAGAACTTTGGGAGGCTAAGGCGGGCAGATCACCAGGTCAGGAGATGGAGACCATCCTGACTAACACAGTGAAACCCCATCTCTACTAAAAATAGAAAAATTTGCCAGGCGTGGTGGCAGGAACCTGTAGTCCCAGCTACTCAGGAGGCCAAGGCAGGAGAATGGTGTGAACCCAGGAGGCGGAGCTTGCAGTGAGCCGAGATCGCACCATTGCACTCCAGCCTCGGGGACAGAGCAAGACTCTGTCTCAAAAAAAAAAAAAAAAAAAAAAAAAAAAGGATGTTCTCATGTCTCAACCTTTTATTGGCTGTTTTAAGTAACAGAGTCCTTTAGAATCTCATTAAACGTATTGATCCCCCACCCCACCAGACACACAAAACAACTTTGCATAAAATGTCATGGAGTTCATCATGCTCTAGCAGCTTTGTGACTGACCCATTGTATACAGTGAGAAAACCCATTATCCATCAGCTGAAACAAAATACATCTGCTTGCTACACAGTGGGCACAGGGCGTGGGCATCATTTTGTAAGCAGATCCACAGGAGGCATTTTGGAGGCAGTGACATTTCAGCTGATATATAACTGATAAAAAGTAAGCCTCACAGAACTCTGGCCTAAGTACATTTCACGTGGAAGAAATAGCAAGTGTCAAAGTCCTGCGGCAGGAGTGAATTTGGTGTACTTTCCGAACTAAAAGGAGAAGTGCTGGAACAGTGTGAGCCAGAGGTAAATGATGTCCACGAGGCAGACCGGGTCTAGGTCCCATACAGGGTTTTGCAGACCAGAGGGGAGAGTTTGGATTTTTTTCTAACTGCAATAGGAAGCCACTAAAGAGTTTAAGCAGGGTAATGATACGGATATTATTGAGATTTTTCAAAGATCACTGTCAAGAACACAGAAAATGAGGAAGGGGTGATGATGCCAAAAAGGGAAGACCAGTTATGAGCCTATCACAATAGTATGAGCAGAGATAATACAACGGTGGCTTGGAACAAACTATAAACAGTAGCAAATTCAGAAAAAAAGGTGGAAAAATTCAAGATTCAGGACACATTTTGAGGCAGAACTGACAGAACTTAGTGACATGGGATAAACAACCTAGCAGTAACTGGTACCATTTATTGTGATGAAGACTACCCAGGCAGGAAAAGGCTGAAGAGGAGGATGATCAAGAGATATGCTCTGAACACAGCAACTTTAAAATGCCTTTTCTTTCATCATCCAAACAGACGTATCTGGTAGGCAAAAGGCACCATCTCCTACTCCATCCTCCTGCTGGATATCCCTCATACAACAGATCTGTTTTTCCAGAAACAAAATTGCGACCCAAAACATAGCTGCCTCCCAGAAGACCTTAGCCCATGAAGTAATACACAAGGTTATTTTCATACATGTTCAAATTTCCGGATGCAGTTTATTCATGCAAGACAGTAACATACTCATAACTGGAAATAATTGAAAGATTAATTCAAAGGAGACTATATTTTCCCTGTCTCATAGGCAATTAAACGAAGACACTTAATCTCTCAACTGATTTCTCCTGAACAAGAAATAAGAGATAAAAATCTAATCTTCTTACCTATAAGCCAGGGCCGTCACACGGATATAATTTCACAATAACTGTTATGCATTGAATTGTGTCCCCCCAAAAGATGTTTGAGTCTTCACCCCTCAGTAACTGTGAATGTGACCTAATTTGGAAACAGGGGATCTAGATGATCAAGTTAAGATGAGATCATTAGGGTGAGCCTTTATCCAATGTAATTGGTATTCTTATAAAAAGGGGAAATTTGACATAGAGAGAAGCATGCACTCAAGGAAGAATGCCAGGTGTACACGAAAGCAAAGATCGGAGTGATGCATCTCCAAGTCAAGAAACAACAAAGATTGCTAGGGGAAAGGCATGGAGCAGATTCTCCCTCGCAGCCCACAGAAGGAACCAACCCTGTCATCATCTTGATCTTGGACTCCTAGCCTACAGAACCAGAGAGACAATACGTTTCTGTTCTTCTAAGCCACCCAGTTTTTGGTTCAGATGCTATGGCAGACTTAGGAAACTAATATAATAACCACAAGAACTATACTTCCATAATTTTGAGTCTAGATTCAAAACTTGACTAGAAAATTTTAAAACACCTATTTGAATGATATAAACAGTATTATTTTCTTTCCTCAAATTTGGCAAAGCTGTCTACTAAGCTTTGTAACTTTGGATAAGTCATCCTCTTTGAGCTTTGGTTTTCTTATTTGTAAATTAAGACACAGTTTTAAAGATCAAACTAAGATAACATACAGTAGGTTACTCTGCAGACTTTGAAAGTTACACAAATATCAAGTACCACTATTATCAACAAAATTACATGATTGTTATCTAGTAAAAAATACAGTTGTACTATATATATATCAAGCCATAATTACTTACCTACAGAAGATGTGCTCACATCCTCCTAAGCACACAGGCTCTCTCAGAATGTTAGTGCTGTTTGAAGAAATTAAAACAATCAAGACTTGAGTCACTGTTAAATAAACATTTCACACCCAATACTTCATCCAAGGCCCAACACTACCATATTTCTCACTTTCTCAAAGCAGAAGGTATTAAGGATGAATATTTGAAAGGCTGTTACTCCTTGGTTAAATATTATACCATAACATACCTGCTGATTTTAAATAGTAACTACCAAAGAAGGTTGGAGAAAGGAACAATTTTGTTCAAGTGTCTCTAAACCTCTTGAGGCAAAACCAACTACTGGCTGCTTCTTTCAACTACTAAGGTGTATCTTCCCCTGATGATTCAAAGTGTAGATCATATACCTCAGAATGTCACCCACACATAGAATGACCATATAATGTATTGTCCAAATGAGAAAACTGAGAATGAAGACAAGTGATAATTGAATAGGATACTGGGACAATAAGAATAAACCAGGACTGCCCAGACAAACCAGGATATCTAGTCATTTTGACCGTAAGAAACCACGGTTTTCCATTAAAAAAAACATGTGCTTCTTACTATTGTAAAGTAGCCACCCATTTTTCAGCTATATTGTGGAAAATGTAGCCATTCTTTCAGTTCAAAGAAAGTTAACTGTTCTTTAAGCAAATGTAAACAGAAATCATCAGATTGGCAGTCTGTCTGCAGACAGAATGAAGTTCCCTGCAGTGAGCAAAGAGACACAGAAACAAAATATTCCTACTACTGTCCATCAAAATACCTGCTACATTTGTTAATCCTAAGAAGGTAATGATACTAATAAATACACACCAAGACATTATACTCAGTGGATGTAACGTACCCAGAGAAGTAAAGCCTTTTAAATGATGAGCACTTTTTGTGCTTGGTTTATTATACTAACTCTAAAACCTTTAGGTATTTACACCATTATTATCAAATTACCTCTGTACACATAGCACATATTAATAAAAATAATTCTCCACATTTCTTGAAAGATTGAAAGTATCACACTGCACATCTTAATAGATATGAACATTCAAGTGAAATTGAGCTTTTCAGAAAGATTGCGAAAAACAGAGTACACACCCACAATGTTATTCTCAAGATACTGAAAATGGTGCTCACTGACATTACAAAACCTATTACTTTTTAAAAACTCACCATGCCTGATTTTTGTATCACAGTATGTACAAGGTACTGATAAAAATACGACTTGTGACTCTGCCAATTAACATGATCTCTTTTAACACTCATACTGCGCCTATAATTTTTGTTATTTGACCTACCAAACCTAACCTCCTTTTCTCCATCAAGTGTACTGAATTCTATTTCGTGGCAAGCTCCTCCTATCACAATATCCTTCCTCTCTTTTATTACATCACCCTGGCCAAACCTCCACCTTCAGGTTGCTCTCTACCTTGAAAGAATTCCATTCAGTTTCCGAGCACCTTGGATTCCATATCCAGCCCAGGCCAGAGTTAACTATATCCAAGCCGCCTTCACCACTACCTAATTGTGCTGACCTCTTAGACACCCATGAATGCCAATCTATAATGCTAGATAGGCCCCAGAGCCTACTTCTTCCTTGCCTACTCAGGCTGTGAATAACCACTATAAAAATAAAGAAAAGAAAAGAAAAGAAAAGAAAAGAAAAGAAAAGAAAAGAAAAGAAA
>NC_045444.1:101240598-101241260 GCF_002776525.5 Piliocolobus tephrosceles
AAGGAAAGGAAAGGAAAGGAAAGGAAAGGAAAGGAAAGGAAAGGAAAAGTAAAGAAGGAAGGAAAGAAAGAGAAAGAGAGAAAGAAAGATGTATAAACTTCTCTGTATAAATTCATTTGGTAGCAACTGGGTACTGTGGCTCGTGCCTGTAATCCCAACACTTTGAGAGGCCGAGGCAAGAGGATCACTTGAGGTGGCAAGAGGATCACTTGAGGCCAGGAGCTCGACCGGCCTGGGCAATGTGGTGAAACCCTGCCTCTACTATAAATACAAAAATTAGCCAGATGTGGTGGTGCATGCTTGTAATCCCAGCAACTTGGGAGGCTGAGGCACAAGAATCACTTGAACCTGGAAGTCGGAGGATACACTGAGCCAAGACTGAGCCACTGCACTCCAGCCTGAGTGACAGAGCAAGACCCTGTCTCAAAAATAAATAAATAAAATTTTAAAAATATAAAAATTAGCCAGGCATGGTAGTGCACACCTGTAATCCTAGCAACTTGGGAGGCTGAGGCACAAGAATCACTTGAACCCAGTAGGCACAGGTTGAGGTGAGCCAAGATTACACCCCTGCACTCCAGCCTGGGTGACAGAGCCAGACTCTGTCTCAAAACAATAACATAACATAACATAACATAACATAACATAACATAACATAACAT
>NC_045444.1:101241270-101269628 GCF_002776525.5 Piliocolobus tephrosceles
TAACATAACATAACATAACATAACATAACATAACATAACATAACATACATAACATAACATAACATTTCGGCAGCCTCTTCTTTTTTCTATCTCTACCAAAGTCATGTATTAGATATTCCATAAGTAAACAAACAAATGAATAGATGGCTATTAAAAACAATCTCTATGCTTCCTCATCTCATTAACTTTACTGGAACTTAATGGTGTAGGTTTTTTACTACCTAAATACATTTTTATCTTTTCACCAGTCATCATACCCCTTCCGAGAGTCTCAGAGGAAAATTCAATCTCCTTTAGTCACTCTTGCCAAAATGTGCTGCTCTATCTCTAGTTCCCATATCTTTCCTGCCTCCCAAAGCACTATATATTCATAATAGTTACCTTTCTTCTCTCATTTGCATTTACACATGAACAGGTAATCTCTCCTTCAATAGAGAAAAAAAGCACTGTTTTGATCATACCTCCCATTCCACCTGCTGCTCCATCTCTTCCCTTTCTTGAACAGATAAAAGTTATCAAATGAGTGCTCTATCCCAGCTACTCCCATCTCCTCACCTGCCTAGCTTTAACTCCCTCCACTCTGCTGAAACTGTTCTCCAAAGCATTTTTGGTCCCTTTGTCTCTGACCACTCTGGGAAATAACACTGATCTCATCTTCTTTCCCAAAACCTTTCCTTCCACCGAATTTTAATATTTTAATACACATTTATCTGCCTATTTCAGCATTTCCTTAGCTGCTTCTCCTACCTCTCCATGTAGGCATACCCCCAGGATGCAGTCCATAGCCTTCTGGCTTTCTCTGGCAATACTTGACTCAATGCCTTGATTCTGGTTTTCAACTTTAAATTTCCTTCCTAAGATGACTGAACTCTTTAGCTATAGTTCGTAACCTTCACTCTAGCAATAAGATGTTATCATCTATTAGTAATGATTTAATATGTGGGAATAACTGATCAGTAGTACTAACTATTCTAACCAGTGAGCTAGAATATATATTTGTGTTGCTGTTAACTGATAAGGAAAGATAATGGAAATGTGAATGAGAAGTATGTGCACTTGTGTGTATTGGGGAAGGGAACAAGGAAGAAAGTGTGTGAGCCAAGCTGAGAGAGAAGGGAGTGCCAAATTCAAAAGAATTTCATTGGAAAAGCTCAAAAGGTGAACTCATCTGTGCCAAAGTCAGACTTTGTGAGGATGGCTAGCGCTCAGCTAAGATATACTGGAATAAAAACATTTTCAGCCGAGTGCAGGCCTGCAAGCCCAGCTACTCAGAAGGCTGAGGCAGGAGGATCGCTTGAGCCCAGGAGTTCAAGGTATACCGTGTCATGATCGTGCCTGTGAATAGCCACTGGGCTCCAGCCTGGACAACACAGCAAGAACACGTATCTTTAGAAAATAACTTTTTTAAAAAAAATTATTACAACTAGGAGATAGCTATCAAGAATATAAATGAATCCAACTTTAACTCAGCTATTCCACTGCCAGGAATTTATTCTTCAGCAACACTAGATCCTTGCAAAAATGAAACTTTCAAACACCAAAGATATCTAGACAAGATTCTAAAAGCTTCCAGAGATTAAGAAATAATAAAATTAAATGTCATATATATATATTTAAAAGGAAACAGGATAGCATAAAACTTCTCAAGGGTAATAAGAGATGCTACACAACTGTGGAATGACGCCTTCAAAATAATTATTGAAAATTATTTTTACTTTGAATTCTATATCCACTCAACTTTCACTGTCAAAATTAACAGGAGTAAGAAAATTCATCTTTGAGAGTAGTTAGGAAGTTAATAACGTCTAAAATGGAAAAAAAAAAAAAAAACAAGAAATAGCAATATAAACATATTTGGAAATGTAGAGGTATATGTTTGTAAAACTAAAAAAAAGACAAAAGATGTTTCTGATGCATAGAACTCAGAGGTGATGAAGGATGAATCAAAGAATGTTTTCATTAATAGTCTGTCCTATTGACTCTGTCAACTATGTACATGCATAACTTTATTTAAAAACATTTTAAATGTAAAGGCACATGATATCAATATCACTCTAGGAAAGACCACAAACAACCTAAATTTTTCCAATAAGGAAATGGTTAAATGACTCATGCAACAACTACATGGTGTTTAGTGCCCACTTATATGAGGCAGTACAATGCTTATATGAACACAGAACTTACTGGAGGATACACAAGAAATTGATAATTATGCGTTACTGAAGAAGATTCACACTTATCTGTTGTTCATTTAACAAATACTGAATGGCCATATACTGTGTTATTTTAATTCTTTTCACATACTGTTTACCATTTTTAAAAATTTACTATTAAAAAGTTCTTCACAAACTGTAACACCTAAGCCATGCAACCTTTTCTGTCATTGCTCCTCAACAAAAACTCTGCTGTAGTCAGGCCAGTGTCTCTTACAACTCTAATTAGCCTGTGTCCAACTCCAACCCCATGATTTCACTCAGGTCATGCTCCCCATCCTCGAATACAGTCCCTTCTCCCCAGCAACTACTCAAGCCAAGACATTACCCAAACACGGTTCAGGATGATATAATAAACATGACACTAAACCAGTTAGCACAGGAATTCTTGGATTTTAGTCTCTAGCCATCACTTCTGCAAAATTCATGCCATGTAATATTTGAAGAACAAAGTTGACTATGTTCCTCTCTTTTCTAAAGGACTTATAATCTGGCCAATTAATCATATAAACCAAATTAATATGACTTAAAAGATGTACACAATGCTCTAAAGTTACAAAGAGAGACAGCATCTAGTTGGGGCTCTGGGATTCAATGTTGAAAACCAAATATTTGGCGGGGGTGGGGTTGTTTTTGTTTTTTTGAGACAAGATCTTGCTCTGTCGCCCAAGCTGGAGTACAGTGGCACGATCACAGCTCACTAAGCTTTGAACTCCTGAGCTGAAGAAATCCTCCCATCTCAGCCTCCCAAGTAGCTGAGACTACAGGTGCAAACCACCACAACTGACTAATTTTTTGTAGAGGTGGGGTTTCATCACGTTGCCCAGGCTTGCAAACAAAATATTTTGTACAGATGATCCCTGACTTACAATGGTTCGACTCACAATTTTTCAGCTTTATTATCCTGCAAACGTAATACACATTCAATTGAAACCACACTTTGAATTTTTATCGGTTCCCAGACTAGCAATATGCAGTACAATGCTGGGCCACAGCAGGAAGTCGTTCTGTTTTTCACTTTCAGTATGGTATTCAACAAATTACATGAGCTATTAAACACTCTGTTATAAAATAGGCTTTGTGTTAGATGATTTAATCCAACTGGGCTAATGTTAGTGTTCTAGGCAAGTTAAAGGTAGGCTGGGCTATGCTATGATGTTTGGCAGGTTAGGTATATTAAATATATTTTTGACATACAATAGTTTTAACTTACAATGGGTTGATCCAGACATAACCCCATCTCAAGTTCAGGAGCAGCTGTATTTTAACTTACTGATTTTCTGTTTTTCTTTTCTTGAAATAGACTCCAGCCCTACAGACAAGAGATCTTACTTTCATTTTTTCTGAGCTCCCCAACCCACCATTACCTAACTAGCATGGTGCTAGATTAACCGCAGGATTTCAATAAGTTCTTAGAGAATGAACCAAATGGAAGCCTATATACAAAAATGCATTTGTATTAACAATTCCATTTTATCCTTACGCTATTTTGTTTGATATACATATATATTAATAGAAAAAGTCCACACAAATAAGAAAAGACATTTGCATGGTAACAGGATTTCTGTACCTTGAAAATTCAGCTACTCTACTTTTTTCCCCATCTACAGTCATACTTCTGTAACTTCACATGTAGTTGATTTAGAAAGATGAGTGCTGTCAGAGGATAACTTAGGGAACAGTTAAATAGTGAGAACATTTTTTTTAAAAAGAAGTTCTTACTGATATAAAATTTTCTTTGAAAAGAAAAAAAGAAAAGTAAATTCATCTGAGATTATAATACCGAGGCAGATCTATTTCTTAATAGAATGGCTCCCCTATGTTTCCATGAGATATCAACTGCTATTTAATATTAGGCAAGACAGCTCCCACAATGCTCTTACATTTGAAAGAATCCTCAAGGTAATTTTAACGTGTGGACCAACATGTTAAACATCTGAATGTACAGGCTCACCAAGCCAATTAAACAATTTTTCTTGTGTTTATCTTTAGAAGAATGAAGTGTTTAACAAGTAAAGTATATGGATAATGACATGGAACCTATAGGGGATTCTTAGCAATTCATGTAAATTAACTAGGTCCTTCTGGAAACCACTTGCAAAGGCCCTTCAAATGTGATCCTACCTTAACCTAAGTTCTTTCATACATTAATTAACATACACTAAGAAACCATGTGTCTGGCATTGTGGCTACAAACGTGAACCCAGCTTTACTAAATATATAATTGAAGGAGACAGACATCATTCAAAATATTCCATAAATAAATAAATCTCACAAATAAATTCTAATTTGGAAGATATGATACAAGCTGAACACCAATGACTTGTGCCTTTTCTGTATGTATGTTAAACTTTATCCACTAGACACAAGTAACTATGAAATCTGCAAACTGGAGAGAACTTTACAAATCAACGAGTCCATTTTCCTCATTTTATAGATGAGAAACCAGAGTCCAGGAAAGCTACACAAATTGCTCTCTTTAGGAAGTTAACCATGTAAACCAACTGAGTATTTTGTTGTTAGGCTATTAATCACTGATTTGACCCTGTCTTAACTCTCTGCTCACCTGACCCAGTCCCCCTTTATCCTACAATTCTTTATAGCTAGTTATTTGCTAATAACATCCACCATCCCTGCTCCCCACAACCTGGCTCCATTTTAAAAATCTATTCATATCTCAGCTGGGCGTGGTGGCTCATGCCTGTAATCCTAGCACTGTGGGAGGCCAGGGAGGGCGGATCACAAGGTCAGGAGTTCGAGACCAGCCTGACCAACATGGTGAAACCCCGTGTCTACTAAAAATACAAAAATTAGCCAGGTGTGGTGACGCTCACCTGTAATCCCAGTTTCTCAGGAGGCTGAGGCAGGAGAATCACTTGACCCCGAGAGGCGGAGATTGCAGTGAGTCGAGATCACGCCACTGCACTCCAGCCTGGGTGACAGAGGGAAACTCTGCCTCAGAAAAAAGAAAATCTATTCATATCTCAATTTAAAAGCCCATGAAGCTTCCTTCCACTGGTCCCACCCAAGTACTCTTTTCAGCACCATGTTGATCTGCACAATTTTCCCTAAGCTTGTATATATTTTATAATTAAGCATACACTCAGGTAGAAAATGCATCACCTTACCACCCCTTACGCAGTGTCTCAGTGATTTCCTGTTATTCTAATGAATAACCAGTGCCACGGAGAAATCATTCCATTTGGGGATCACTGCGCTGTGAGAATGCCTCTGAACATTCGAAACTCATGATGAAAGGCAAAAGCTGAACCTGGAGTCAGAAAACCTATCCTTTATTTTACAAATATTCATACAGCATTTAGTAATAACAGACACTGCTCAAGGCATCTTATGAATATCAACTCATTTTTTGCAGATGAAGAAAAGGAAGCATAAAAAGATAAAATAACCTAAATAACGGAGCCAGGATTTGAACCCAGGGAATATGACTCCAGGTCCACGCTCTTAACATCTATATCATGCTGCCTTAAAGTATGAGAGAATACAAAATTAAGCTTGATCACCTCTTAAACACGAATTCAGAATATATATATATATATACACACACACACACACACACACACACATCATAAAGGTTAAAAGATTCTAACTTTTCATTAAAAGTTGATTAAAATGGCCCAAGTTACGATTGTCATAGATGTCTAATCCCACTCTCACCCTCAAAAATATGCCAAGAGGTACCTATTAATTCACAAAACAGTGTTATATGACACCTGGGGCTTCTACACTGTAGCTCCTATTATTTCCTGCTTCCTTTAGGAACACATTATTATTGTGCTTTCTGCCAGCCTCTCAAATAATATGGTCTTCCTGTCTCATTTTTCCAAATCCTTAAATAGCTTCTATCTGGTTGTGAGGCTTGGTCCTAATACAAATGTCACATCTGGCCTCTTGAACACTTTCATCAGCTTCACCTTGAAGCCATATTCATGTTAAAGGTCAAGAAAGGATGCCCGGTTATGTACAAATCCACCCTCACCAACAAGTAATGCCGGCTGCAAAACAGATTCATGTGCAACACAAGACAGATGACAGCTGCAAGCTGAATGTGAGGGTAATCGGGATAATCACTAGCCCACTGGGTAGAACTCTGAAACTCTGTAAAAGGACATACTGACACAATTTCAAATAATATGACACTGCTTTGAATGGAGGGTAGCAAATGTAAGAAGCAGACCATTCTCAGTTGCTCCTTGCCGGCACTGTCAGGTGGCTACCAGGGCAAAGGCAGAGGTAGGAAGAATGTTTTTCCTCCTTCAGTAAGGTGCAGCTGGCCTTTTTTTTTTCACTATAGATAGTGCCAAAGTTGCAGAGACATCTAGAGAGGAAAGCAAAATCATTTCTAAATATTAAAGCCCATGTAAAGGCCAGGCATGGTGGCTCAAGCCTGTAATCCCAACACTTTGGGAGGCTGAAGCAGGCAGATCACTTGAGGTCAGGAGTTTGAGACCAGCCTGGCCAATGTGGTGAAATCCTGTCTCCAGTAAAAACACAAAAATGAGCTAAGCATGGTGGCATGCACCTGTAGTCCCAGCTACTCAGGAGGCTGAGGCAAGAGAATTGCTTGAACACAGGGGACGGAGGTTGCAGTGAGCTGAAATAATGCCACTGCACTGTGGCCTGGGTGACAGCGTGAAACTTTGTCTAAAAAAAAAATAAGGCAGCTCATGTGATATAAAATTGTACACCAAAAAGGATTTTTAAACGTAAGACATCAAGTTTATTAAGACTTTATTGACAGTTTAGCAACTATTACCTGTGGGCCAAACCAAGCCAACAACAGACTGTTTTTGTATACCCCTTAAGGAAAGAATGGTTTTTACATTTTAAAGGGAAGTAAAAATAAGTAAGAACAAAAACTATTTGTGGGCAGCAAGGCCTAAAATATTAATTATCTGACCCTTTACTGAAAAAATTTGCAGAATCCTATGAAACATGCATTCGAAGAGTTAAGATTTAATTCATCCATAGAGGTTTGGATACAAATTAAAAAAAAAAAAAATCAATGGCATTCAATAGCATTCTCCAGACAAATGGGTGAGCCATGCTATAAGTCTGGGCCTAGTTACTGATGTCTACTTACACTCCTTTGGCTCTTAGTGTCCACTCACTTCAGTTAGAGACTGGAAAAATATTTGGTAGAGGATTAAAAAGTGAAACTGGTTTTGTTATTTTTCAGGACAACATATATTCATATATATTATCTATTTTTTCTCTCCCAAATCATGTAGCTAGCAAACATCATATTCTTTTAGATGAAGACACCCATTATTTATCATTTATTCTATGACAACCACCAAACTCAACACTTTACACACATGTAAAATTTCATTTAGTTTCTTCCATATAAGCTCCCTAAGGGCTGGAATTTATTGTTTGCTTTGTTCACTATCAAATCCCCAATACCCAGAATAGGGTCTGGCACTGTATAGGTGCTCAATAAATTTACGATTATTAATGAACCCTCACAAGAAAAGAAGCTAATCATTAATATGAGTCCCATGCAGAAAAGAAAATGAGGCTCAGAGAGATGAATAACTTGGCCTATTCAATAGTGTCAAAGCTAGAACCTGAACTCAGGCATTCTGACTTTAAAGTCTAAGTGAAGCCCTATGCTTCCACATAGATATGTGCCAACGGAATGTCTTAACTTTTGTTGGACTATTAAGGTGTGAACTATGATGCTTCCGTTATTGCAACTAGCAGTGCCATTTTTAAATTTCCTATTCTCAGATGACCCATGTGCTATAGGAAAACAAACACACAACTCAATGTCTTCATGTACTCACTCTAGCAAAAGTGTCACTCTTCTAAGAAGTGTAATGTCATTTTGTCACAGATACTAAAAGTTTTCGTAAAAGAAAATATAAGCGCAAAACTCTGACAGTTAAGTCTTTCATTTTTACAGAAAAATTTCGGTCAAGCACGGTGGCTCACGCCTGTAATCCCAGCAC
This sequence comes from Piliocolobus tephrosceles, assembly GCF_002776525.5. NCBI lineage: Eukaryota > Metazoa > Chordata > Mammalia > Primates > Cercopithecidae > Piliocolobus > Piliocolobus tephrosceles. The sequence goes on from NC_045444.1 coordinate 101,249,459, forward strand.
CTTGGGAGGCCGAGGCGGGCGGATCACGAGGTCAGGAGATGGAGACCATCCTGGCTAACACGGTGACACCCCATCTCTACTAAAAATACAAAAAAACAGCCGGGCGCGGTGGCGGGTGCCTGTAGTCCCAGGTACTGGGGAGGCTGAGGCAGGAGGACGGCATGAATCTGGTAGGCGGAGCTAGCAGTGAGCCAAGATCCTACCACTGCACTCCAACCTGGGCGACAGAGCGAGACTCTGTCTCAAAAAAAAAAAAAAAAAACTTTATGCAACTAAGTGACTTAAGTTCTGCAAGTTAGAAGTCAAAGGAAGAAAAAAGTCCAAAAAGGATATATGCTTTTGACAGCTACAAATAATAAAAAACCTGCCAATGATCTTCATGCAGAAATACTTAGCTGTACACACAGCAAGTGCTCAATAAAAATGCTTTTCAGAAGAAATGAAAATGAGACAAAGCCTTTCTTGGGTTTTACAAACCTTCTTGGTTTGTATACTAGAAAGTGCTATACGAAAAAAAGCAAGAAGTAACTCTCATGAAAATGCCTCTGGACAGAATGAAAACCCTGAGAGGACTCCCATAGTGTGACAGCAGGAAGGAAAACAACAAACAGCATCACTAAGAGCTGGAACACCAGACATAGTCTTCTCAGCAAACTAAGAAATCAGAAATTTCCTGCCACCTTCAATCTACACCTATGGTAGATATCCGATGCTCCATTCCATCCCACCCGAAAAAGCTAGCATGGAGAAAATGTCAAAAAGGCCAGTTTAACTTAGAGTGGCAGCTGCTTCTAATTTACAGGGTCTCCGGGGCGCCTAGCAGCCCAATGCGCCATAGCTCCCGGAAAGCAGCGGGGTAATACCAGAGCCAGGTAAAAAACGCAGAAACCTTAGCCCCACCCCAGCCCCAGATTCAAACTCTGGAGGCGGGGCCAGGATGAACATTTTTTTAGCCACACCTCCAGACGGTTCTTCAGCCCGCTCAAGTTCAAAAAACTAGTTTCAGCTGCATTTAGGGCAAGCGGAGGCTGGAAAGTCGCCCAAAAAGAAAGCGAATGAGAGGCATAAGTTGTTAATACCATATACCTGGGCAGGTGCTAACTGCACTCCAACCCGACTGCAGCGCGGGAATGGAAGGAGGAAACGGGAGATTTGAAAAGATACCCCCGCCCTAGAAACTGGGCGACCCGTGCCCTCGCGACCACCCCCTTGAGGCTCCGTCTTTACCAACGTGAGCAGCGTAGCAGCTTCTCCAGGCGGTCGAGCGCGGCGCGACTATGGGCCCAGGCCCCGCGACCATCCGGCTCCATGGCGGGCGCGGAACGAGGCTCGTTCCCGGAGCGGACCCTCGGCTGCCGGTTCCTCCGCTGCCGATTATCCGGCATCACCCCGCCTTCGGGTGAAAGGCTCCTCGGGGAGCGAGAGGCAAGGAGGTCTCGGGAAACCACAGGGAAGTTGCAGGCCAACAACTCGAACTCGGCCGAGATCTTCCCGCGTCCAGCAAGGCGGGCCGCCAGAGGGGCGGGGCGCGCGGGGCGGGGCGGGGCACGGAGGCCGAAATGCTCCCAAACTAGGGACGCTCGGGGCACAGGGGCGGGGCCACGAGAGCCAGCGGCTGGCCGAGTGAGCGGGGCCTAGGGGTGGGGCTGGAGGCGGAAACTTTGCAAAGTCCCGGCGCGTGGGGCTCAGGGGCGGGGCCGAAGTACCGGCGCGCGGGTCCTAGGGGCGGAGCGGCGAGAACTCGCCGCGGGACAGAGGGGGCGGGGCCTGGGGGGGCGGGACAAGATGGGCGAAGCCGAAGTCCCGGCGCGCGGGACCCAGGGGCGAGGCCGCCAGCGCCAGCCGCTTGACCGAAGGGGCGGGGCCTGAGGGCGGGGCCGCAGTCGCTAGGCTGATGTTGGCGGGAGAGCTGGCGGGACCTGAAGCCGCTCTGGGCTGCCTGGAGGGATGAAGTCCAGGTGGAAAGTCAGTCGCCGTTTCCCGGGGTTATGACTCCAGGGACGCTCATCCGAACTTAATCGTTGGAACAGTGACCAACCCAGAAACTTTTAGTTGAGTGTTATTTATAAAAAGCGCTGTTTTGACTACTGTTGAACTTGGAAGAGCTTTGCCCACGATACTGAAGGTACCACTCTCTTTGTTCCTGAGAAGGCAACCTTTTCTTTCCTCTCACCCCAGCTGTGGCGTATATTGTAACTGAGTAAAAATAAGAAAAGTTTGTGTCTAATTCTAACTAGTTACAAATATCAGCTCAAAGGCATGTTTGAAAAGATCTGGTTTACTTTTAAAATATGACTGGTATAAAATTTCAAAAAAAAGTTGTTTTTTTTTTTGTTTTGTTTTGTTAGAAAGTGTGTTCACCTTCCTCCTCTGGATCTTTCACTGATCACCGTGTTTTACAGTAAGACCTACAGAGCAACTCGTCATGTCTCCCTGCCGCCCCCCGAGTTTATTTCCAAGTCCTAGCATTTTTCCCCCTAACTTGTCTCGAGTGCACCCATTTTCTCTCCGTCTCTGCTCCACAACATCTTCAGTTGCATCGTCCTCGCCTGGTTTCCTGTCATAGCTTTCTAGCTGGTATCCAAGTGTCTATCCAGGTCCCAGCCAGTTCCAAGACTGCGGTGTGGCCGCCTAAAACATTTCCAAACACAAAACTCATCGTGGCACTTCCCTTCCTTAAAACTCTTTAAAGTTTTTCGCTGCTCTTTGACTAGCCTCTTGTCAAAACCTCCTCTGGCCATCATGGTCCCAACCCCACAGTGTGTTCCCTTAGGTCATTAAAAGCCCCTGCACCTTGCTGCCTATGGCTTTTGCACAAAGATGCACTTTGGAACCTGAAATTGTCCTCCTCCCCATTTCTCATCCTTCAGAATACAGTTCAAATATCACCCCCTAAAGCTTTCCCTAGTTCCTAGGCTAGATTCTCTCAGGTGCGTTATATCACCTGTGTATGTAGATACACACACACGATTATGTGCGTGTCCCCTTCTAGTTCAAAACCTCCAAAAGGCCAGAGACTGGCTGCATGTGACTCATTTCCCAATATAGCTTCATGTGGCACATGCAGTGCTTGGCTCCAAGCAGGTGCTCAGTGTTTGTTGAATAATTGGACTACCTCTACCCAAGCCAGACCCCGGCTTCAAGTGCTTTCGGGACCCTATGAAATAGGCATTAGTATCTGTTGTGTCACCGCCAAATTCATATGTCAAAAGCTGTAATCCCAGCCTGATGGTATTTGGAGGGGGCCTTTGGGAAGTAATTAGATTCAGATGGGGTTATGAGGGCAGAGCCCCCATGATGGAATTAATGACCTTGTAAGAAGAGAGAGTTCTCTCTCTCTCCTCCACGTGAGGACACAGCAAGAATGCAAAAGAAGAGGGCCCTCCCCAAAACCCAGTCATACTGGCACCCTAATCTCAGACTTCGAGCCTCCAGAAATACGACGAATTTCTGTTGCTTAAGCCATCTAGATTATAGTATTTTGTTGTAACAACTAAGTGCTTGCTAATAAGAGGAGGCAGGTGTGGCTCAGAGATCTTAATTTACTTGCCCAAGGGGCTCAGCACATGCCTGTAGTCCTAGCTACTTGGGAGGCTGAGGCAGGAGAATCACTTCAGCCCTGGAGTTTAAGGCCAGCCTAGGCAACATAGCAAGACCCCCATCTTTAGAGAAAAATAAGATTTGTAAAAAGAAAAGCATACTTGCCCAGGATGGAGGCACAGATAAGAACAGCAGCAGAATATTAACCCAGATCTTTTTGATTAGTAATGGACCCAGTAAATTATGTTTTTGGTCTTTTGGGGGGGGGGGGCGGTTTGAGACAAAGTCTCACTCTGTTGCCCAGGCTGGAGTACAGTGGTACGATCTCAGCTCACTGCAGCTTCGAACTCCTGGGCTCAAGTGTCCCTCCCACCTCAGCCTCCCAAGTAGCTGGAAACTACAGGCACACCCCACCATGCCTACCTAATTTTTTAAAATTATTTGTAGAGACAGGGGCTCTCTATGTTGGCCAGGCTGCTCTAGAACTCCTGGCCTCAAGCAATTCTTCCGCCCCAGCCTCCCAAAATGCTGGGATTACAGGTGTGAGCCACTGTGCCTTGTAGCTCCACTGAATTATGAAGGCTCAAGGAGTTTAAATGACTTGGCCAAAATCACACACTTGGTTAGTTAGAGTAAGCACAGCTACATAAGGCTTTATTAAGTGTTTTAACTAAAACTATGATAGCACACAAACGAACCAATATTTTTAAAAAAAAACAAACAAAAAAAAACTCAGAGGCACCTAAGAAGTTAGTCCTTATTAGTCCTGTTAAGCCATTGCTTACTCTTTTTTGAGCATGGGAGAAATCCAATTCTAGAAAACTTAAAATGGGTTGGGTACAGTGGCTCACACCTGTAATCCCAGCACTTTGGGAGGCCAAGGCAGGTGGATCACTTGAGGTCAGGAGTTCAAGGCCAGCCTGGCTAACATAGTGAAACTCTGTCTCTACTAAAAATATAGAAATTAGCCAGGTGTGGTGGCATGCGCCTGTAATCCTAGTTACTTGGGAGACTGAGGCAGAAAAATAGCTTGAACCCAGGAGGTGAAGGTTGCAGTGAGGCGAGATGGTGTCACTGCACTCCAGCCTGGGCAACAGAGCAAGACTGTCTCAAAGAAAAAGAAAGAAAGAAAGAGAACTTAAAATGTTAAAACCTGGAGCGATACTGTGGTGTTAATGGAGTAAACTGAGGATTTCAGAGGACAGATTGTTCCACTTCTAATCCCACTTTCATTAAATAATTGAGTGATTTAAACCAAGCCTTAAGCTGTCTGAGCATTAGTTTCCTTGTCTGCAAAATGGGGATAATATTTATCAGGTAGATTTGGAGTACTATTAAATAAGATGTAAGAGGACTATTAAATAAAATGTAAAGTCAGATACACCATAAGTACTCAATAAATGGTAACTGATTGAGGATGATTATTTATAATCAGTACTGTTAATGTTTCATCTACTAAAGAATAACACTGAACATTATAATCAACTTTTTTTTTATTAAAGGCACAGTTTTTTTTTTTTTTTTTTGGGAGACAGTCTTTCTCTGTCACCCAGGCAGGAGTGCAGTGGCACAATCTCAGCTCAGTGCAACCTCTGCCTCCTGGGTTCAAGGGGTTCAAGCAATTCTAACGCCTCACCCTCCCGAGTAGCTGGGGCTACAGGCATGTGCCACTACACTTAGGGCATAATTTAACTGTGATGAGAGTAAATGAACATTTCACATTTTGGTAAAATGCTTTGGGACCAGACATTTATAATTGGCATATTCATACCATGCTATTAAATTAATTATGATGCAGATGCAATGAGTTCTTTCTACTGTCAGTTTCCTTTCTTCCTTTCTTCTGTCATTGTCCTGTTTCCTCTCCCCAAGGGTCATGACATTCGTGGCAGCTGTTTAATAGTGGCCATAATGAAACTCATAAAGAGAATAAGCAGGTTTACTCTCCCATGTGCAACTTCCCCTTCCATTTTCTTCCTTCTAGCCTTGCTCTTCTACAGCTTAGCTTGCTGGTGCTTTGCCTTTAGTGGAGATGAGATGTTTCTTTTGAACCAACTCTTCCTCTTAACCCTGGATCCTGAGTTTCAAGGGCAAATTCCTTCTCCCGTGGGGTACACCAACAATGTGTAAAATCCTGGAATTCTTGTCCCAGAGAAAAAGTTCTGCAGGGAACTCCAGTCATCAGTAGGGTCTCAGTAAAGCCGTGGTTTAGGACATGAACAATGACCTCTTGTCACTTTAAAAAGTACTAAATGGTATCTTTTCTTTTTCAGAGTTTTCCCTGCAAGGACTTCCTGTGTACATAAAAGTTTAGTCTTGTTGCTCCGTTTCACTCCTAGTCTGTTCTCTTCCTAGTAAGCAGTATTCCCAAGTATCCTAGACTCAAAATCATCCATCCCTCCCCCAGTGTAACACTCTAGTCCTGGGTGGATTCTGAGGCATACAGATAAGCTTGCTTCAGCCTTATTTACCCATCCTCCTCTCTCCAGGTCTACTTACCCCTCATGCCCCCAACTGCTTCAGTTACCCTCTGTAGTGTTACCATGGTATGAAGGCATCTCCAGCCTTGATCTCTTTTCTTTTCTTTCTTTCTTTTTTTTTTTTAGAAGGAGTCTTGCTCTGTTGCCCAAGCTGGAATGCAGTAGCATGATCTCAGCTCACTGCAACCTCTGCCTCCCGGGTTCAAGTGATTCTCCTGCCTCAGCCTCCCTGATAGCTGGGATTATAGGCACACACCACCATGCCCAGCTAATTTTTATATTTTTAGTAGAGATGAGGTTTCACCATGTTGGCCAGGCTGGTCTTGAACTCCTGACCTCAGGTGATCCACCCACCTCGGCCTCTCAAACTGCTGGAATTACAGGCATGAGCCACTGTGCCTGGCCCCTTGATCTCTTTTCTGATCTTCAGGCTTAATATAATGATTTGCTGAAAATAGTCAAAATGCTGTTTTTTTCTTCTGTTGTGTTATGAGTGTTTTACAAAGAAGTAACTCTTCCTCATATTCACTTGGATAAACATATATAACAAGCAAAATGGGATATCCATAATATGCAGACTATTCCAAAGGAGTGTAAAGATATCTCACAAATTCTTACCTTTATATTAATTCTTCTCTGACTTTTAATTACGGTATTATGCACTGGAATGGGCCACTTTGACTTCCTGAGAGCATTCTTTTTGTCAGATGCAAATTTTGTTTGCAAGGACCCCTCTATGAAACGTAGTTCCCCCCCAAAAAATGCAGTTTGAAACATTTGATAAGGATCCATTGAATGTGGTAATTGATGGAATAGAGCAGACCATCCCAGCATCTAGGACTGTGGTATGTGCTCTGCACATTTGACTGAGCTTGCCTTTATATGATGCTGTTAAGGTAAAGTCATATGCTTTGTACTGTTTTGTTTTGTTTTGTTTTTTCTGAAATTCAATGCAACGTAATAATTAAGTATACAGTGATTTGGAGTCAAGCGGAACTAAATTATAATCCTAGCCTTGCCATTTCCTACAGTTTCGTCCATTATGTAACCCATCTTGGAACTTAGTTTCGTCTTTTGTAAATTTAGGATTAATGTATGTCAATCTCATACTCCAAGGGTTGTGGTGAGAAAGGAATTACAGTTTATGAAACTGTCCTAAACCAGAAGTGCAGCACAACCAATGGACATCCCTTTGCAATGGACTGTCCTAAACTTTAATACATATATTAAAGCTTAAAACACAATAAGTGCACAACATATTTTTCCATCTTTAGGACTGGTGTTGTTGAGTTGCATGAAGCCAACTACACTTGCTTATGATTTATTCTATGAAAGAGTACATATTCTAAGCCAGGAACACTTATTCTGTGGCTATTGGAACAGAGATACTTACAGTAGCAATTCCTTTTTTTTTTTTTTTTTTTTTTTTAGGGGGGGAGTCTCGCTCTGTTGCCCGGACTGGAGTACAGTGGCCGGATCTCAGCTCACTGCAAGCACTGCCTCCCGGGTTCACGCCATTCTCCTGCCTCAGCCTCCGGAGTAGCTGGGACTACAGGCGCCCGCCACCTCGCCCGGCTAGTTTTTGTATTTTTAGTAGAGACGGGGTCTCACCATGTTAGCCAGGATGGTCTCGATCTCCTGACCTCGTGATCCGCCCATCTCGGCCTCCCAAAGTGCTGGGATTACAGGCTTGAGCCACCGCGCCCGGCCGGGTACAGTAGCAATTCCTATGCAAATATAATGCAATAACCTTGAAAGGAAGCTTAAATCATATTTACTGATTATAATCTATTTTAGTATCATCTCAGATAAAGTATCCACCCGATTCATAACACCATCGTTGGTGTAATATTAGGATGTGACAATGAAAATGTTTATAATTTTGTTTCATTAACTTAAAGATCTTTTATTTACATCATTTTGTTGCTCATTTAAGAACAAAAAAAGCCTAAGCAATTAAAAACAGTAATTTTGTCCTATGTACTAGAGACAGCGTGTATGAAGCAAACAAACCACCCATGAATATCATCATGATTAATGTGTATTTCAGTCAGTTCGATTGTGTGTATATGTATTGATCAACTTACTGGCTGCAGTGTACTGTACTGAACCGTTTTAGCATGCCACAGTCTCTTTGACTAGTATATACAAACTCAGTCCCTATGTCATGTACACGTTGGCATTTGGTTTAGAATTACCCAAGTCTCTAGAAGCATCTAGATGTTTTAAGATTGTTTTTGAAAGGATGTTAACTCCATTCTTGGGGACACCTGCCAAATTTCTGTCACAGGCTTAAAAGTAACTAGTCTAAGGACAGTAGTTGTTTTAAAGGTTTTGGTATCTTCTGTACTTCCTGATCATTTATCAAATTCAATCTGACACAGATATTTCACTGGTCATTGTTTTTTGTTCAATAGACTTCAGAGTTTAGCCCATTCCACTGCCTTTTATTTCTTGCTATTTTTAAGGAGACACCTCAGTAGAAATCCCCTTTTTCTGTACAGTGTAATTACTGAAGCACATAAAGTATATAATAAACTATATATAAAATAACAGGAATTTATCACTTTCAGGTGGAAATACTCCCAGCCAAATAAAAGATAGAGTAGGAATGCCAGAAGCAATTTATAACAGGCTCACTGACATTTTGTGTTGAGAAGCTCTACCACTGAATAAGCATCAAGTCATAAATCTCTGTAAACGTGATTAAAGCAAGCAAGTTATACTTTGAGGGGATACTATAATAAAAGGATGCTGCGATGCAGAGCAGGAAAATTCTGTTGACAAAAATCACCAAAAACAGCTGTCAGTAAAATTTACAAACAGCTTGTTTTAAATTCTGTTGGATTCTAGCAGCTGTTTGTTTGCACATAAAATGTTCATTTAGGAAATGAGCATTGGCCCTAGTTTGGGTTCCATTGTGTTTCAAAATTCTGTAATCAGTTTAATCAAAATTCATGCAATAATTTAAATTTCTTTTGAAGCACAAGGAAGAAGTAACCAATATATTTAAATATGCCTCATATACAATATGTGTTCAATAAATATGGGAATTAAAAAAAGAATGACTATATACCATTATCTGTAAAAGCAATGATCAATTACAACTTGCATTTCAGGTTAATTTTTCTTCATCCATATATATTCTTTTAGAAATTATGCCTTGTTCGTATTGGACTCATTTTACTCATATTGGTAATAATCCTTAACAGCTCTTCAGCAATATATTTAGAATTTAGAACACTGACTTAAAATTTAATTACAATTATAAAGTCACTTTCTATAAGACATAGTCTGTTAAATTTTGCTCATGCCTTTAGTTACTTTTCTCACTATCTCAAGATATAGCCTACGTATTTTTTCATCTGCAAAGTAGGGATAACAGAAAATACTTTATTGCTATTATATGGATAAAATAAGCTAACACACTTAGAAAAGTGCTTGGAACATATTAAGTTCCTAATAAATGCTAGCATTTACCACTGTACAAAAAACTCTAGGTTCAAGAAAAATAAATTGATCAGAATTTTTTTTCAGGTAATAAGAGCATGTGTGTATATAGTGTATGTGTGTGTATATATATGTGTGTGTGTGTATATGTGTGTATATATGATATGGTTTGGCTGTGTCCCCACCCAAACCTCACCTTGAATTGTAGTAATACCCACGTGCCAAAGGTGGGGACAGGTGGAGATAATTGAATCATGGGGGTGGTTTCCCCCATACTGTTCTTGTGATAGCAAATAAGTCTCATGAGCTCTGATGGTTTTATAAACGGGCATTCCTCCACACAAGCTCTCTTGCCTGCTGCCATGTAAGAAGTGACCTTGCTCCTCATTCACCTTCCACCATGATTGTGAGTCCTGCGCAGCCATGTGGAACTGTGAGTCAATTAGACCTCTTTCCTTTATAAATTACCCAGTCTTGGGTATGTCTTTATTAACAACTTGAGAACAGACTAATACACTATAGGTATATGCACACACAATACACACATACTATTTTTAGGTATTAATTTGGGAAATTTGGAAGCCGAGTCAAACCAAAAAATCATAAAAATAACTATAACGTTGTGTTCTCTTTATTCTTAAACCAAACACCATGATCATCTTTCCTTCCCTGATTTTACTCAGATCACTGAGAAAAATATATTGCTTTGGTTATATTTTCTAGAAAAAAAGTCTGTATAATCCAGATTCATCATATAATCCTAACAATCACCGAGTAGTATAGACACCATTACCCGGTTTGACAGAAGAGGAAAAGGGACTTCAAGCTATTTAGTGACTTTCCCAAAAACATACAGCTTACAGATAGCAGAGCAAGGAAATAGATCCAGGTTTGCCTGACCTCAAAACCCAAGCACGTAAGTAGCACATAACCTAGTTTTAATTACATTCAACTTCAGAAAAGGATGTTATTTAAATCCCAGTCAGTTGAAATATGAGTTCATACCCATTTTCAGCACAATTATACATTAATTACAAAGCTTATTATAGTCTCTCTCAGAGAATTTAGTGCCTAGTTATTGACAAGACTATGCAAGACACAATATAAATAAGACATTATAATTAAGTGTTCAATTCTGTGACCCACATAAAGTATCACAAAAGGTCATGGGAGAGAATCCTTACAATTGCTTAATGAAGATTGGAAAGGTCATGGATATCTTTGAGGGTGGGAGAGGTGAAAGTGGGAGTTAAGTCATAGGTTTGAATAGTAGAATGGAGGAGGCAAATTACTTTAGATGGGCAAAATCACAGGAATGCAGGCACACAAATGATAGGGGAACATCACTACCAGTTTGACTAGAGCAAAAGTGTTGATTGAAGCGTATAAAATTACTGGTTTTGTAGATCAAAAATGGTCAGACAACAGCAATTTCATCAGGCTCAACCTAATACCTATTATATAGTAGTGATTATAGTTAGTACATAGCTAAATGTAATAAGGAACTCCTAGAATTTGGGGAAGGATCAGTGAAAAGTCACTTTCTGAGAGGGAAGCTAACAGCTATCAATAAATAATGGCTGAGATTTTTATCTGCTCATATATGTCACCCTAAGAGATTTGGAAATACGGTGCTTAGCTATTCAAAGAAAAGCCCCATTGCAATCAAAGCAAATAGAGTAAAATTAAAGCCCGGAAATATTTTTTTTAAAAGCTTGCCTTTCAGAGCAACTTGAGCCAGGGAGTAAATATTAAGTCACATTATTAATAACAACCCACATTTATATAGCTTTGCCATCCACCAGTGGTGTGTGCTAGCTGGCATGTTTAGGTTCACAAGAGCCATTTATTAAATTTTTAGGAATTTTTAGGAGTTTTGCCAGCTGTTTGTTAAATGTTGCCATTATTTAAAATTATATTATGTGAACTTAGAATTAATAATTTTTTAAAGCAAAGGTAATAAATATTAAAAACTCACTTTCTGTTTTACTACATTTACTTGTTGTCTGTGCTCTTCAAGTTATTTACATTTTTTTCCATCCCTATAGTAGGAATGCTATAGTATCTGATGGTGTGCTCTTGCACATCTTATCAGCTTCACATTCAGTGACATCACTTTGGTAGCTTGAAATCAGCCACGGTAAGAGTATTTACAACAGGAATATCTGTGTAGGGATTAATTACGGCTTAATATATTCCTTCGTTGATTGTTTATTCTAGATACAGATGAATAAAATGTAATAATGCAGAATACATTTACTTTTGTATCTTGAAATCAGCCACGGTGAGAGTATTTACACCAAGAATATTGGTGTAAGGCTTAATGAGTGCTTAATATAGTCTTTCTTTCTTTGTTTTTTTTCTTTTTTTTTTTTGAGATGGAGTCTTGTTCTGTGGCCCAGGCTGGAGTGTAGTGGCCCGATTTGGGCTCACTGCAAGCTCTGCCTCCCAGGTTCACGCCATTCTCCTGCCTCAGCCTCCCGAGTAGCTAGGACTACAGGCGCCCACCACCACGCCCGGTTAATTTTTTGTATTTTTTTAGTAGAGACAGGGTTTCACCATGTTAGCCAGGATGGTCTTGATCTCCTGACCTCGTGATCCGCCCACCTCCGCCTTCCAAAGTGCTGGGATTACAGGCGTGAGCCACCGCGCCTGGCCAATATATTCTTTCATTGATTGTTTAGTCTAAATGTACATGAGAAAAATGTAATAATACAGATTACTCTTAAATGTATATCATGTCCGCCATGGCAAAATAAATATATTATGGACGTTGGGGACTCAGGAGGAAGGTGGGAGTAGGGTGAGAGAGTAAAGACTACACGTTGGGTACAGGGTATACTGGTTGGGTGACAGGTGCACCAAAATCTCAGAAATCACCACCAAAGAATGTATTCATGTAACCAAAACCACCTGCTTCCCAAAAACTATTGAAATAAAATACCTTTTAAAAATGTTTAAAAAGTATATCATGTCTATAGATGTTGTATCGTGAATAGGCACAAAAATTGGTGATATATATCTATATATAGATGTATAGATTTTTTTATGTCTATAGATGTTGTATTGTAAATAGACACAAAATTGGTGATGTATATCTATATCTATCTATATCTATCTATCTATATCTATATCTATATCTATATCTATATCTATATCTATATCTGTTTTTTGAGAGGGAGTCTCACTGTGTCACCCAGGCTGGAGTGCAGTGGCACCATCTTGGCTCACTGCAACCTCTGCCTCCTGGGTTCAAGTGATTCTCCTGCCTCCACCTCCCAAGTAACTGGGATTACAGGCACCTGCCACCACACCCAGCTAATTTTTGTATTTTAGTAGACACGGGGTTTCACCATGTTGGCCAGGCTGGTCTCGCACTCCTGACCTCAAATGATCCGCCCACCTTGGACTCCCAAAATGCTGGGATTGCAGGCATGAACCACTGCACACAGCCTAAAATTGGTGACATATTCTTTCAGTATTCAACTTGCAAGCAAATCACATAATTGGTGAACAAGTTTCACTTCTGTCTGACTCTAATACAAATAATAACCAACATATATGTTGCAACTACACTCAGAGTGCTCATTGTTCAACATTTACCAGCATATCAGTGTATCCACCTATTATGTCCAGTTGTGTCTACCCTGCCTACCACCATGCGGAAATCTCAGGGTGTGTTTGACATTTAGTCACAATCACAGTGCTGTTGGCACAACATGGGATCCAGGCTTTCCCTCCTCTCAGGATCTGTCTCTGAGCTCCATAGTGATGTTTATTGCCTTGACTCAGAAGCTTGGCATGCTGACTGAGCACAGTGACTCGCCTGTAATTCCAGCACTTTGGTAGGCTGAGGCAGGCAGATCACCTGAGATCAGGAGTTCGAGACTAGCCTGGCCAACATGGTGAAACACCATCTCTACTAAAAATACAAAATTAGCCAAGCATGGTGATGCATGCCTATAATCCCAGCTACTCAGGAGACTGACACAGGAGAATCATTTGAACCTGGGAGGTGAAGTTTGCAGTGAGCCGAGATCATGTTATTGCACTCCAGCCTGTGCAAAAAGTGAAACTCCTTCTCAATAAATAAATAAATTAATTAATTAAATTAAAGAAGCTTGAAGCTTGGCATGCTCTGAGGTCATGAGCTCCTCGCTCCTTCAAGCCCCTCAGCCCCTCCAGTCCAAAACTGTCTCTAGGTACTGCCTTTACAAGGTACTCCATTTCCACCCAGCTCTGCTAAAATAGGGAGTGTGGCTTTTCCCATTTTTGTTTCTATTCAAATAATTTAGTGCTGCCAGAGCCTTCATTATTTCTTAGAAGTGTGCAAAATTGGCTCATGTGGTTTTGCGCATTTTCCATTCATATCACAAATTCATGAGGGGCTGGTTTGGAGGAACACTTTCTACCCCACTTTCCTTCTTTATGTGTTTCACCAACTCACTCATTATATATTTAACTTGTGTAATTTATTGTCTATCTTTATGCAATACCTGCTTCAAGAAAGCATGAATTTTTGTCTGTACATTGCTATATCCCCAGTACCCAGGACAGCACCAGGGATGGAATAGGTGTAGGAATGAATGAATGAGGACAGAGTGAAGACACATGCTGTAGTCAAAATCAGCTTGGCTGTTAGATGCTAAGATATTATTTCCAGACCAAAATTGCTCTTTCCTCTTAGGAGAAGGCTTCCCTACTACCCCTAGAGATTTCCAGATATTTGTGCCCTTTAAACTCTCTAAAATGATTGAATTTTTCTGGCTCTTGGTGAGTACTGCTTTGGTTTGTACAGGTGGAGAGAAAGCTTCCTCTCCACCTGCTGAAGTTTCACTACAATAGACAGATTAATAGGAGAAAAAGGCATGCAAATTTATTTAACATGCATAAACACAGGAACCATTTAAAATATGGGATTCAAGGAAGAGCCAGATGGTTGATGCTACCCTCTTCATTAATAGACAAGGAAATAGGAGATATAGTCAGTCGTGAGGAATGGTAAATGATTTTCAGGGGAAATGGATGAACCCCAAGAACAATGGCCTGGGATGAAGTTTCTCAGAGTTCTGGGGGAGGTGGCAGGATGATGAGTGGCTGAGCTTCACTGGGAAAATATGCAAATAGTCTTGTGGGTAAGTAATCTCTCGAAGCTGCCATCAGAGAAGAGATTAAAAGCCTGGGCATGGTGCTCATCCCAGTCTGTTCTTTTCTCCAGTGGTTGATCTTTCCTGGTCATTTGATGAGATTTGTAGGAAGCGGGTCTTAAGACAATTGCATTTCTTTTGGAAAGAAGCTTCCCTAGTCGGATAAGGAAATCTTAGAATGTCTCCTGGTGCTTTGAGCAATGAAATGGGTCAGAGAGACAGGGTGGTTGCGGAAGGTTAGAGAGAGACCTTAGTTCTGACGCTCATTTCTGAGGCCTTTCAGTTTTCTTTAATTCAAAGCACTCAGCTTGTCAATGTGGCATATTTTAGGATATTGTTTTCTGCACCCCAGTAGATTCACTCTACTTCTTCTCTTCCCATTGTCTGAAGAAAAATAAAACCTAGGAGTGTATAAAATCAAAAGTTTTTTAAAAATTCATTTTCTTAACATGACAGATCAGATTTCTTTTGTGGGATGGTTTGGGAAAATTCTTGATTAGATTCTTGGCTAAGGCTGGGCATGATGGCTCATACCTGTAATCCCAGCACTTTGGAAGGCCAAGGTGGGCAGATCACGAGGTCAGGAGTTTGAGACCAGCCTGGCCAACATGGTAAAACCCCATCTCTACTGAAAATACAAAAATTATCTGGGTGTGGTGGCTGGTGCCTGTAATCCCAGCTACTCAGGAGGCTGAGGCAGGAGAATCACTTGAACCAGAAGGCGGAGTTTGCAGTGAGCCGAGATCATGCCACTGCATTCCACCTTGGCCAACAAGAGTGAAGCTCCATCTCAAAAAAAATAAATAAATAAATAAAAGATGCTTCGCTAAGAGGGGAATTAGCAGAATCCAAAGTAACTTTCCATGAGGCAAAGAGAGAGAAATTAAGTTTAAGGCATGGGAAGGAGGAAGAGAGGAAAGAGGGTGGTGGGGTAAAGAGAGGAATCAATATGTTGTAATCATAGACTGGACTTGAATCGATTAAAAGCAGCCAGGGAAAATCCCAGGATTGGGGTGGCTGAGAACTTTAAGAATTATGGAATGTTTTTAGCAGAATATAGGATTGCTATGGAAACAAATCTGAAGTCTGTGGATTTATGAGGGCTGGCCCCTGGAAAATGCCATGTTAGCCATGTACCTGAGTATAAAGGTGAAGATGTTTCTTGCCTCACCAGGCCTCTTTTGTGCAAGTGAAGTAGCTGTACACATTATATATAGATCATCATCATGTGATGAAAGAAAGGAGGAAGGGAAGGGGAAAAGAAAAGAAAGGAAGGAGGCAGGACCCAGCAATCCAGAACCTGGAAATAATTGGGAAAGTAATATTGCCAGCAAAGATGGTGCCTGCTGAAAGCTCAGATTTGTGAGAGTCAGGTTTGAAATCTAATCTTTTGTTTTATCTCAGTAAGACTGGGTGAAGGCTTCTTTTTTTTGTTACGTTTTTTAATATCAGAAAAACAATACATCCTGCTCCCAAGGGGAAACGTTTTGCTCCCAAACAAGATGGGCAAGATAGATATGGTACTAGGTGTTTCAGCTTTCCATTTACCTTACTCGCCAGACTGTCCAGCCAGCCTATGAAATGCGTGCTTATCATTCCAGAGGCAAGACATGACAGTCCTTATGGGTAACATATTACCTGAATTTTTTTCTGATCATATTATCTTCTCAATAGAGTTCTGTTTTCACACTCAGTGACTTGATGTCGAAGATTTTCACATGTTTCAAGCTTATTGCTTTAGGTGAAGGAGGATGCTGTGATAACAGTAATTATAAGAACAAAGAACAGAAAAAGGAAAAATATTCTTTGTTTTCTGACTATTTTTAATGGTTAGGAGTATTTAAAAATAAAAGAAAAAATACATTTTAAAATGTGTATGTTTTTAAACGAATGTATAAGCATTTTGTGGGGGACAAAAGATAAACAAAAGGGATGGGATAACTACTAATGAATAGGAAAAAAAGAACTAGGGCAGCAGTGTTGTTGGATCTGTAACATGTTTATTCAAGCCCTGGCCCTCCCATTTACTTTTTTTTTTTAAACCATTAAAAGTTTTACCAGGTGGAACGACCTTAGGAAGAAGAAAAAAAATCTTAGCATTAAAAAGCCATTTAATGCTAAAATCTTTCCAATTAATCTCATGCATCAAATGGTTCCGGAGAGCTTATCATATGCCAGTTGCTATATTAGGTGCTGGAATTACAGGGGCGAATAAGACTGACCTGACCCTGTCCTCATTGAGTTCACAACCTGTGCTTCCCTTTTATTAACTCTAAAATGGAAAAAATAATAATTGCCTTCTCACAGTGTTACTGTGAGGATCAAATGAGAATACCTATGTAAAAGCAGTCTGGAAAGTGTGCATGTGAGAGGTTATTATACTTCTTTGTCCAAACTCAAAATAAGAGGTACTCACCTAACCCCACATTTGTTAAAATTAAAACAAAATTATTAACTTCAATTGTCAGTGCACAATTGCCCCTGTAGAAAAAAATACCTTCTTTAAAAAACTACCAAGGTTTTGTGTAATTCCCATTATGATCAATAGATAATGTGGTTTGCTTTGAAATGTCTCCTCTATATTTCATTTCCAAGTAAGAATCACATTTCCTTTCTTGAATTATAGGGTGCCAGAATAAATGGTTGAAGCATTGGGCGAGAATCACAAAATCTAACTCATTCTGTCCCAATAGGTGAACTGCAGACAAAAAAAAAAAAAAAAAAAAAAAAAAAAAAAACCTATAATTTAAATAAAGTATCCTAAGATTTAAGGTAATTTTTTTAATCATACAACATCAGTACAAGATAGTAAAAAATCCATATCTAAGGATAATTTCTTAAAATATGGAATTAAAATAACCATTTTATCTGCCCATTCAGTGGATAATTTTAATATTGGATCTAACAGAATCATAGCTCTATGTTCCCTTCTAGTCTCATTTATATACTATGTGTCTTTAAATCAAATTATAGCAGTAATATGTTCATAGATGAAACAATTTTGACAAGCTTAGCTCTGCTAAGTGTTTTGTAATTATTCAAAAACTGTGAAGTATTACTTGAGTATTTCTTGAATATCAAGTTTTACTTGTTGACAAGCCACACCAGTTTTGAAGTAGTGGTGATACCAGCTTAAAGGGTATTTGATTCATTAATCTTCTAAATAAAGTTATCATTAACTTTTGAAAATAAAGGATAGCAATATAGACCTCGCAAGACAATAAAATAGATAAATACATCATCTTCTTTTACACAAGCTGAAATGCTTCTAGTTTTTGTCCATAAGTCAGTTTGTAGATGATTTCTCTGTTGTACTTTACCTAAATTTATAAGTAAGCCTAGAACAAAACCACTATACATTACAACTAAAATCAAATGTATATAAATATAATAGGGCATACATACAAATATATTATTATACTAGGATATAAGGTTAAACTGACTCATTCTTAAATTTATAAGATTAAAGAGTCACAGGTTGTAGAAATATAGGAGTTTTTCTGCAGTAAATAATTGCAGATCACAACATTCTGAAGTGCAAACAACTTGGTCCATGCAAGCATGAAAAATAAACAGATCACTAAATTTGGTTTATGTGGTGTTTAAACACAAGTAATGCAGGTTTTTACGTTATAAGATGAGTGTATTTTAAAATCAATTTGTAATGTGACAAAGCTAGTAAAATAGTTTTGATAGTGATATGATATACTTTGATAGCTTACTTCTATGCAAACATGAATCAAGACCTTCATATTCTGTCAGAGCAACAAAGAACCTTGCCTTGCTAACAAAGAAATATGAATTCCAAACAATACACTTTTTTTCTTTCCCTGACTACAAAGTCCCAATAAAGACCAAACAATGCACTTCCTAAAGGAAAGACTTAAGGTGAAAAATGCCACCATGCTTTATGAAAAAGAAGAGAAGTACAACGATATTGCGAGTACTTGCACAGCAGCCTCTATGTTTTAAAATAACTCTACAGGAATGGTTTATTAAAATGCCTACAAGAGACTTCAAATAAAAATATAGTATTCATTATTTTATAAGTTTTGGCATTTTTTAAAATATAATAAAAGTTGAAAATGTGAAAATCAGTATTTTAGCTCACAGAAATTAAGTACAGAAAGAATTACTTTAAAATTGTGAATTTGTTTTTAAAATGATAAACCTGGGCCAGATGTGGTGGCTCACACCTGTAATCCCAACACTTTGGGAAGCCAAGGCAGGAGGATTGCTTGAGGCCAGTTTGAGGCTAGCCTGGTCAACATAGTAACATCCCGTCTCTACGAAAGAAAATTTTGAAAATTAGAGGGGTATGGTGGCACGCACCTGTAGTCCCAGCCACTGGGGAGGGTAAGGTGGGAAGATCACTGGAGCTCGGGAGGTCAAGGCTGCAGTGAGCCATGATTGCACCATTGCACTTATGCCTGGGCAACAGAGCAAGACACTATGTAAAAAAAATAATAATAATAAACCATTTGTAAATTGCTTTCTGACATGACTTTAGAGAGGATAACAGTTCCTTTTCCATAATACATTATTCATATTCTGCATAAGTGAAATGAAGAATGTCACGAAACATTTTTTTTATTATTATACTTTAAGTTCTAAGGTACATGTGCACAATGTGCAGGTTTGTTACATATGCATACATGTGCCATGTTGGTGTGCTGCACCCATTAACTTGTCACTTACATTAGGTATATCTCCTAATGCTATCCCTCCCCCCGTCTCTGCTCCCCACAATAGGCCCTGGTGTGTGATGTTCCCTTTCCTGTGTCCAAGTGTTCTCATTGTTCAATTCCCATCTATGAGTGAGAACATGCGGTACTTGATTTTCTGTTCTTGCGATAGTTTGCTGAGAATGATGGTTTCCAGCTGCATCCATGTCCCTACAAAGGACACGAACTCATCCTTTTTTATGGCTGCATAGTATTCCATGGTGTATATGTGCCACATTTTCTTAATCCAGTCTGTCACTGACGGACATTTGGGTTGATTCCAAGTCTTTGCTATTGTGAATAGTGCCGCAATAAACATACGTGTGCATGTGTCTTTATGGCAGCATGATTTAATCCTTTGGGTATATCCCCAGTAATGGGATGGCTGGGTCAAATGGTATTTCTAGTTCTAGATCCTTGAGGAGTCGCCACACTATTTTCCACTATGGTTGAACTAGTTTACAGTCCCACCAACAGTGTAAAAGTGTCCCAAATTCTCCACATCCTCCCCAGCACCTGTTGTTTCCTGATTGTTTAATGATTGCCATTCTAACTGGTGTGAGGTGGTATCTCATTGTGGCATTGATTTGCATTTCTCTGATGGCGAGTGATGATGAGCATTTTTTCATGTGTCTTTTGGCTGTATGAATGTCTTCTTTTGAGAAGTGTCTGTTCATATCCTTTGCCCACTTTTTGATGGGGTTGTTTGTTTTTTTCTTGTAAATTTGATTGAGTTCTTTATAGGTTCTGCATATTAGCCCTTTGTCAAATGAGTAGATTGCAAAAATTTTCTCCCATTCTGTAGGTTGCCTGTTCACTCTGATGCTGG